>NC_135879.1:142480486-142866484 GCF_964194155.1 Cetorhinus maximus | reverse complement strand
ATGGGAAACAGAGAGTAGTGGTGAATGATTGCTTTTTTGTACTGGAGGAAGGTATGGAGTGCAGTTCTCCATGGGTTGGTACTAGGGTCACTGCTTTTCTTAATCTATATTAATGATCTGGACTTGGGTGTACAGGGTACAATTTCAAAATTTGCAGATGACAGAAAATCTGCAAGTATTGTGAACTGTGAGGATAGTGATATATTTCAAAAGGACATAGACAGGCTGGTGGAATGTGCAGACATGTGACAGATGTAGAAAAGTGTGAAGTGGCACATTTTGGTAGGAAGAGTGAGGAAAGACAATACAAAATGAAGGATACAATTCTGAATAGGGTGCAGAGCAGAGAAACCTGGGATATATGTGCACACATTGTTGAAAGTGGCAGCGCAGGTTGCCAAAGTGTTTAATAAGGGATATGGAATCCTGGACTTTAAATAGGGGCATAGAGTACAAATGCAAGGAAGTTATGCTGAATCTTTATAAAATACTGGTTTGGTCTCAACTGGAGTATTGTGTCCAATTCTGTGCACCACACCTTGGGAAGGATGTTGAGGCATTAGAGAGGGTGCAGAACAGATATACAATAAATTGTTCCAAGGATGAGAGACTTCACTCACTTGGATAGATTAGAGAAACTTTCTCCTCACTAAAATGAAGGGGTCTGGACAGGTAGTGAGACTGTTCCCATTGGCAGAAGGGTTGAGAAACAGGGGACACAGACTTAAGGTAAATGGCAAATGCACCAAAGCTGCATGTGGAACAATTTTTTTACACAGAGTTAGGACGAGGTTCTGGAATGCACTGCCTGTGAGTGTGGTGGAGGCAGATTCAATTGTGGCTTTCAGAAGGGAATTGGATAATTATCTGAACAGAAAATAATTGCTGGATTACGGAGAAAGAGTGGAGGAGTGGGACTAGTTAAGTTGTCTTGCAGAGAGCAAGCACAGATATGATGTGTCTATGCTGTAGCCATTCAATGATTTTTCTATGATTCTATCCGACCTTTCAGTAGTTGATGATCCCTTTTAAAAAACACTAAGCATGGTCCTTCCTGCTGCGGAACACACGTTCAGCTCTGTGAGGTTAAGAAAGGCAGTTAGCTGGAGCATTAACTCCAAAATGGCACCACTGGTGTCAAATCAGCATTGCATACTTGTGGCGGCCATTTAATGGGTCCAATTTCACCTCCCATAATCTACCCATCTGACCAGCTAATAAAATTTTTTATTTCGTGCTAAAATCAGATTGTATTTCATTAAAAAAAAGCCTATCTGACATGCAGCCTACATTGTACTTCCTAGCTGATTAATCTCAGCTCTGATCTCCTGCATCAGCTTCGAGCTGCAGAAGGACATCTTCTCCTGTGCCCATGAATTCAGCAGATCCTAACTGGAGGAGGAGGTGCTGAGAGGTTTGGTAGGGCTCCCTCTTGAGTTAGTTTATGCCACTAACTAGGGAGGATGGCACAGAAACATTATCTGTCCACGCAATCTGTTTTATTATTGGTTAGGAGATTGGCAGTTTTTGATGGCCATTTTTTCATTTACTGCTCACGGTACTTATCTTTGGCTCTGCTATAAGGAGTCAGGATTACCCTTGGGATTTGGGGCCCACATTATGACACAGCGTACCCCTAGACTCACCACAGCTGATGTACAAGCATGATGTTGAAAGTTTCTAACAGTCTGCTGGTGATTAACGATCACTAATGATCACATTGGCACCAAATTCAGTCAAGAAAGAAAAATGACCAATTGGACAGTTCTGCATCCCACGTGCAGATTGACTGGGCAGGAGCCTTACTTGAAATTGTTCAGATTAAATGTATTGATGGGAATGCTCACTAAACACCACTGAAGGCTCTTAAAGTGTTAATTGTATCCAGATTCCGATTGATCACACCTTCCTGGTCCACAGTCAACAAACGGAGCATGCTTACACCGTCGTGCAAGTTTGCCTTACATACAGTCCAGACAGCTTGGAGTACGAAAATTCAATAAAACATGATAGAATTTTCCAGCTGCTTTTCATTGCTTGGATATCCATCTTGCTGAGGTTGCAAGCTGGTTCTTTTTAGACAGGTCATTCATGTCACTAGCCTGCAGCATTTCAAATGGATGACATTGTCCACTGGCTTATATTTTAAAAATGTATCTTATAAAAAACTGTGTGATTGGAATCAAATGTGATTTACTCTAATCAAAAAATTAACTAATTTTTCCTATTGTTATTACACTGCATTGCAGGACACCGAATCAAAATTTTGAGCACCCTCCCTAACAGCACTATAGGTACCTTCACCCATGGACTGCAGTGGTGCAAGAAGATTGCTCACCACCACTAGGGACAATTAGGAACGGACAATAAATGCTAGCCTTGCCGATGACACCCACAAAAAACTTCACATTATTACTGGATTAATTAATGGGCTGAAGATAATGGTCAGTATGATGAAAATAGTCGCATGGATAGATCTCACTGAGACATGACAGTTTCTAGTAATGCACCATGACAACAGTATAAGGCAGACTCCACCATGCGGTGCTGAGGGATGATGCTCTACCTTTGTTCAGCAAGTGCCCACGATATAAAAAGAAGCACCTCCAGGTACTGTACTGAGCCATGTGGAGCTGGAGGTTCCTCGTGACAACCTCCAGTCTGTGCTGTGTTTGATGATTTCATTTGTAGTGGACAAAGGGGCCCTGGGCTTTAAAGCAGGATAGCAAGAAGAAAGAATTTAAGTTGGGAATCCAAGGTGCCAGTGCATGGATTTACATATTTGATGCAGAAGCTGTGTGCTCATAGAGGTGGTACAGAAGGCCCTTGCCAAATGTGGGGAGGGTTAGGCTCAGCTGTAATGCCTCCACAGTCAAAGAGCTTGCTCACACTCACTATCAAAACTCATTCATGAAGAATAACAACATGGATAGGGCACTGCAAACTAGACCACAAGCATATCCCAGCATTCAGAAGAGCATGGAAATTTTTAAGTTTTTAAATCTTATTAATTTTTTTCACTCAATCTTGGATTATAAAAATCTTAAAAGTTCAAAATAAAAATGTTCATGATTTGAAAGTTGTAAAGAAATAATTAAGAGTAAAGGTTACTTGTTTTACAGGATTTTCTTTCGCTTCGACTTTTTCCTTGTCTATTCCCCTGCTGCTATGGGGCAAACTCGAATTGTCAATGAACGAATAAACCTTTATATGTGGGGGGCTCTTGACAAGTATTGACACATTCTCAGAGATCTCTGAGAATGCGGAGACACTCCTGGGAACAATCTATCGTAACTTCCAAAGTATCCAAAGGAAACACTAGTATCACTGCAGCTTTTCTTAATTAATATACATGTACAGGAACAAAAATAATGTGCCAGCAAGTCAATAAATATATAAATTTTATTGCAAACAAATAGACAACATAAGAATCTCATGGACACATGCCCCCTCCCCACCTCTGAATCCCTTTGGTAGCTTGTTTGTGTTCACGGACCCTAATTTGAAATAGTGGAATTTGCTCTTACTGCAAATTACAGTCCATGTTTTCCCTTGGATTTTTTTTCAGGGGAAGGGGACTTTTCTTAACTCCTATTAGTTTACATGCAAGGTTAACACACGGGCATGGCAAGAAAAGGCCAAGATTTACTGCAAGGCCCCTGCCAGGCAAATTTCTTCCCATATAACTCCAAACACCAATTCAGCTCTGCAAATTTACCTAAGTTTGCAGTTCTCCATCGGCTCTGCAGAGGGTTACCAACTACGGCTGGACGTATTCCAGGAGACATCAGCAGAAGTGGAGTCACGGTAATCGAGCAGCATGGCACTTGAGGATGAATTTCTTCACTGGCCCAATTTCTCATCCACCCCAACACCTTGCCCCACTTCCTGTGGCTGCTCTCCCAGACCCAGTTTTTTGACATTTATTTCTCTTTTTGGTTTCTCCTTATCTCCACTGCAACAACCACCTCAGGGTCTCTTAAATGTTTAATTCAAGCCTCCATCATCCACAAGGCGCAATTAAGTCAGGAGTGTGATGGAATACTCCCCACTTGCCTGGATGAGTGCAGCTCCAACAACACAAGAAGCTTGACACCATCCAGGACAAAGCAGCCCACTTGATTGGCACCACATCCACAAACATTCACTCCCTCCACTACCAAGGCTCCTTCGACAGCACCTTCCAAACCCTTATAGAAGGATATGGACAGCAGATAGATGGGAACATTGCCACCAGCAAGTTCTACTCCAAGCCCTACACTATCCTGACTTGGAAATATATCGCCGTTCCTTCACTGTCACTGGGTCAAATCCTGGGACTCCCTTCCTAACAGCACTGTGGGTGTACCTACACCACATGGACTTTTTAAAAATTCATTCACGGGGTGTGGGCTTCTCTGGCTGGGCCAGCACTTATTGCCCATCCCTAGTTGCACTCGAGAAGGTGGTGGTGAGCTGCCTTCTTGAACCGCTACAGTCCATGTGGTGTAGGTACCCCACAGTGCTGTTAGGGAGGGAGTTCCAGGTCTTTGACCCAGTGACAGTGAATGAATAGTGATATATTTCCAAGTCGGGATGGTGAGTGACTTGGAGGGTAACTTGCAAGTGGTGGTGTTCCCATCTGTCTGCTGTGCTTGTCCTTCTAAGTGGTAGTGGTTGTGGGTTTGGAAGGTGCCATCTAAGGAGCCTTGGTGAATTCCTGCAGTGCATCTTGTAGATGGTGCACACTGCTGCTACTGTGTGTCAGTGGAGGAGGGAATGAATGTTTGTGAATGTGGTGCCAATCAAGCCGACTGCTTTGTCCTGGACGGTGTGCAGCTTCTTCAGTTTTGTAGGAGCTGCACACATCCAGGCAAGTGGGGAGTATTCCGTCACACTCCTGACTTGTGCCTTGTAGATGGTGGACAGGCTTTGGGGAGTCAGGAGGTGAGTTACTCGTCGCACTATTCCTAGCCTCTGACCTGCCCTTGTAGCCATAGTATTTATATGGCTAGTCCAGTTCAGATTCTGGTTAATGGTGACCCCCAGGATGTTGATAGTGGGGGATTCAGTAATGGTAATGCCATTGGACATCAAGGGGCGATGGTTGGATTCTCTCTCTTTTTGGAGATGGTCATTGCCTGACATTTGTGTGGCGTGAATGTTACTTGCCACTTGTCAGCCCAAGCCTGGATGTTGTCCAGGTCTTGCTGCATTTGGACATGGGCTGCTTCAGTATCTGAGGAGTCGAGAATGGTGCTGAACATTGTGCAATCATCAGCGAACATCCTCACTTCTGACCTTATGTTGGAAGGAAGGTCATTGATGAAACAGCTGAAGATGGTTGGGCCTAGGACATTACCCTGAGGAACTCCTGCAGTGATGTCCTGGAGCTGAGATGACTGACCTCCAACAACCACAGCCATCTTCCTTTGTGCTCGGTATGACTCCAACCAGTGGAAAGTTATGCCCCTGATTCCCATTGACTCCAGTTTTGCTAGGGCTCCTTGATGCCACACTTGGTCAAATGCTGCCTTGATGTCAAGGGCAGTCACTCTTACCTCACCGCGGGAGTTCAGCTCTTTTGTCCATGTTTGAACCACGGCTGTAATGAGGTCAGGAGCTGAGTGGCCCTGGCGGAACACAAACTGGGCACCTATGAGCAGGTTATTGCGAAGCAAGTGCTGCTTGTTAGCACTGTTGATGGCCCATTCCATTACTCTACTGATGATGGAGAGTAGACTGATGGGACAGTAATTGGCTGGGTTGGATTTGTCCTGCTTTTTGTGTACAGGGCATACCTAGGCAATTTTCCACATAGCCGGGTAGATGCCAGTGTTGTAACTGTACTGGAACAGCTTGACTAGAGGCGCGGCAAGTTCTGGAGCACAAGTCTTCAGTACTATTGCCGGAATGTTGTCAGGGCCCATAGCCTTTGCAGTATCCAGTGCCTTCAGCCATTTCTTGATATCACTTGGAGTGAATCGAATTGGTTGAAGACTGGCATCTGTGATGCTGGGGACCTCCAGAGGAGGCCAAGATGGATCATCCACTTGGCACTTCTGGCTGAAGATTGTTGCGAATGCTTTAGCCTTATCTTTTGCACTGCTGTGCTGGGCTCCTCCATCATTGAGGATGGGGATATTTGTGGAGCCACCTCTTCCAGTGAGTTAATTGTCCACCACCATTCACGACTGGATGTGGCAGGACTGCAGAGCTTAGATCTGATCCATTAGTCGTGGGATCGCTTAGCTCTGTCTATCACTTGCTGCTTTTGCTGTTTGGCACGCAAGTAGTCCAGTTTTATAGCTTGACCAGGTTGACACCTCACTTTTAGGTATGTCTGGTGCTGCTCCTGAATTGAACCAGGGTTGACCCTCTGGCTTGATGGTAATAGTAGAGTGGGGGATATGCCAGGCCATGAGGTTACAGATTGTGTTCAAGTACAATTCTGCTGCTGTTGATGGCCCAGAGTGCCTTATGGATGCCCAGTCTTGAGTTGCTAGATCTGTTCAAAATCTATCTTATTTAGCACAGTGGTAGTGCCACACAACACGATGGAGGGTATCCTCAATGAGAAGGCGGGACTTCGTCTCCACAATGACTGTGTGTTGGTCACTCCAACCGATACTGTCATGGACTGATGCATCTACAGCAGGCAGGTTGGTGAGGCTGAGGTCAAGTATGCTTTTCCCTCTTGTTGGTTCCCTCACCACCTGCTGCAGACCCAGTCTAGCAGCTATGTCATTTAGGACTCGGCCAGCTCGGTCAGTAGTGGTGCTATTGAGCCACTTTTGGTGATGGGCATTGAAGTTCCCCACCCAGAGAACATGCTACGTCCTTGCCACCCTCAGTGCTTCCTCCAAGTGGTGTTCAACATGGATAAGCACTGATACATCAGCTGAGGGAGGGTGGTATGTGGTAATCAGCAGGAAGTTTCCTTGCCCATGTTTGACCTGATGCCATGAGACTTCATGGGGTCCGGAGTCAATGTTGAGGACTCTCAGGGCAACTTCCTCTCGACCGCATACCATTGTGCAGTCACCTCTGCTGGGTCTGCCCTGACGGACCCAGGGACGGTGATGGTGGAGTCTGTGACATTACCTGTAAGGTATGATTCCGTGAGGATGACTGTGTCAGGCTGTTGCTTGACTAGTCTGTGAGACAGCTGTCCCAATTTTGGCACTGGGCCCCCAGATGTTAGTAAGGAGGACTTTGCAGGGTTGACAGGGCTGCGATTGCTGTTGTTGTTTCCAGTTCCTAGGTCGATGCCGGGTGGTCCGTCCGGTTTCATTCCGTTTTTGTGTCTTTGTAGCGGTTTATTACAACTGAGTGGCTTGCTAGGCCATTTCAGAGGGCATTTAAGAGTTAACCACATTGGACATGGACTGTAGCGGTTCAAGAAGGTGGCTCACTACTACCTTCTCAAAGGCAATTAGGGATGGGCAATAAAATGCTGGTCCAGCCAGCGACACCCATGTCCCATGAAAAGAATTTTTAAAAATGTTATGTTCAATGTCCCAAGATTAGATGAAAACAAATCAAACAACACCATGTTAAAAATTGGCAACACTCTCATTCACTGTCGCTTCAAGGTTGAAGTAAAGTGCTCAAACTTTAATGTCTGATACAAGTGCAGGAAAGGCCCAGTCTTTAACAAAGCCTAGGTCATCAGTTCAGCCGCAGCCATTTCACTGGGGTCCTAGTGCCCGACAAGTTAACGAGTCAAACATTTTCAACAAAATGAATGTGAATTCACAAACAAAAAGTTACTAAATCAGCAGCTTCACCAATTACACTGTCTTATGACAAGTGAGTCCAATTTAATCAATGTAATTTTTCAAGCGCAGCAGCACTCCAACTTACCTTGAGTCCTGGGACTTCCTTTCAGCCTCATGTGGAGGTTGAGTTGAGGTGCAGACAGCAGGAAGTGGCAGCAGTGATGTTTGTGAACGCAGTTCGCATGCATCGTCGCATCGGTCACGGCTATGTCATCACACTGTGCCTGCGCAGCTACTGCCATCACAACTATCAACACTCATGAATGGTCTGTGACTGGGTCTACGAATTACAGGATGGAATCACAGAATTATCATTTTAAAATCTGTCACATTGCTTTCAATAGCCGCCGGGAGATCGATGGTGAATCCGGTAGTCTTCCGGCCATTCCGGGAGGGTTGGCAACTCTAGCTCCACATCATGACTGCAGGTAACTGCTGGCTCGTGCTCTTCCCACCCCATTGTCAACTCCCGTCATCCCCCCCGCCGATCTCCCTAACTGCCTTAACAGCACATACCTGAGGGCCACTGCCAGCACCAGCCCAGATTGATCCTTTTCAACCCAGCAAGCTGTCTTTCGGCAGCCCTTTTGGTATCCACTTCTCACCAGAAACCTACTGATGAAGCCGGAGACCCAATTTGGGATGAAATGAGCCCACTTGGGCCTGTGGCTTCCGACACTCTTGAAGCACCATTTATAGGTCTGAAAATAGGCCTAAACAAATTCCTAGCTCTTCATATTTCTTCTCCCCAGCTAGGGCACAGAAGAACAATTACCACTGCAGAAGGGTATAAACTAGGGCCGTTCACAGTTTACTGTGTGCTTTTATTTGTACTTGCACAAACTTGAGGGAGGAGGGAAGGGAAACAGGGCCCCACATGTTTTGAAACTGAAAGTGTTAGGATTAATAAGTGGCAGGAAATAGATGTCAGAGTACAAAAGCAATCTAGTTGCCAAATATTTAATGCCTTTTGATTAAGTTGTCATTCACTCTGTTATGATTTAGAGCATGAGGTTGTGTTACGTCTCAAGTTTCCAACTTGTTTTACAATAGAAAAGGTTCTGTTTTTACACGTGGATCTGTTTCAGTGACACTATTACACTTTAGGATCTTGTTTAAATACACAGGCATGTGAAAGCTTCCTTTCTCACGCAAGCAGCATGCTAATTAGAATTGGGATATGCAATGCCCGTAATGGAAAACATTCTTATGACCCATTCCGAAAGTTGTGTTATTAAAGTGTCACCTTGTATCCAGCAATGTGTCCATACAAATAACCCAAATCATTGTTGTCAGCAATCAGAGCCTAAAGTTTAATACTTGCAAGGCACATTTATTTTATTTTTTTTACTCCTCAAGAGGGGCTAAACATCTGTTATTTTTGTTTCACCCTGTTCACATTCTATTCACAATTACAAAGTTCCTGAGCTAGTTTATAGTCTGTCTTCACCTACAGAAACTAATTTGTGGTGACAGATGAGGCCAATCAGCTGAAGCATATTGTCTGCATTCTTTTACCTTGCTGTGCAAAATTTCAATCTGCCAATCTTCTCTGGGCTCAAACCCAACCTCAGGTAACCTTGCTGCACAATTCACCACTGCAGGCTTTAGGCATGAAATTTATTTGGTTGCAAACTGAAGCTAATTGAAGCTTTAAAAAAAGTGCAAAAATATAGACCAGTAACCATTGTAAATAAATAGGTAAATGTTTCTGTACTGTTAGTAATGCTGAGCAATTGCTAATAATATAGTATGAGGTAATACATATATAAAGAAAGACTGGAATAATTGGCCTCTAACTTCTGAGCTCTGGGGTGTCGTAACAAGGGGGTACCCCAAAGATGTGCTGAGGAACCACCACCGCCTTTCCACCTGCCCACAGAAGTCGCTAGGTAAGGATTGCCCGGAAATTGCCTGTGAAGTTCAAACTTCCGTTGGGCAAATGCCCTGCAACTAGGAACCATCCGAAAGTACAATATAAATCACAAACTTTGGGTGGTTCTGACTGCCTTAAAGTAATAGTTCCCCAGAAAAAGTTAGGAGAATTAAAAGCACTTCTAACTCCTGGGCAACTATAGTACTGTCCCCTGCTGACCACCCCCCCGACGGGACTCCTCCCACCCGCCCAATCCTGCCATGGGGCATTCCCTGACTCCCTGACACCAACCCCCCCACCACTGACCATCCTCCACTGACCACCCCTTCCCACTCCACGACCACCTGAGCCCCCCAACTGACCACACGATCCCCCCGACCACCCAACCCCTACAATCCCAATGACCAACCGACACCTCCCAACCAAACAAATCCCCCCGACCGACCTCCCCCCCCCGCCCGGTGATCACCCAACCCCCAAACCCTCACTGACCACCCGACCCCCACTGACCAACCAACAATCCCCCCGACCAAATGACTACCCCACCTCATCCCCCAACTGACACCCTCCCAACCCCAATCCTACCCCACTTACTCTACAAGCTTACCTTCTCTCTGGCTTCTGAAAGTGGCTGGACCTTTAAACCTACCTGCTTTACAGCAGCTAGTGCCATAAAAAGGCTGTGTGGTTTCCTTACCTCCAACTCTCCAGCCCTCGATACAAGGCCTCAGGAATGCACTGCACTACAAAATTCTCGCCCCACCTAAGTCAGGTGAGAGAGGAATGGCTAGATTTCCAGCTGAGAAACTGGGAGCGGATTGGCAGTCTGACTCTGATTGCTACTCCATGGAAGTTCTGGCCCAATATGTTAGCTGCATGGTTAGCAAGGTGATGTGAGAATAGATTTTTGCACTTTGCAAATTTGTATTCTTCAGTGAAGAGGGAAAAGGACAGAGACCTGTTAGTCTATATCTATGTCCCCATTATGCTGCCCAGGGATTGCCTGAGGCATCCTCAGTGAACGTGAATGGGCCTAGGCTTAGTATTTATATTTTAATGAGGTGGGAGACGCATTCCCAGATATCCAACTTATTTCACTATGGCTATAATTATTGGTCACACGAAGATCGGGAGGCTAAACAAAATCTAGTGTGTGGACCTGTCTCCATGATCTAATGACTTTGAGTTCTGCTGTCTGTTGCTCTCCAGCTGCACAACTGATATTAAAAGCTTTGTAGATGGGCCGGAACCTTCTAGTCCCACCAGCAGCAGGAAGCTTGGTGGTCGGGGGATCTTAATTAGGAGAGAGGCCAAAAATCAATTTCCTGACAGCAGGATGAGCTTTAGCAATTATGTTCTTGGGACTTTAAAGGCGGATTAAAGGCGGGTCAAGTTTCCCAACCAACAATGTCAGGAAGCCCCTTTGCATGCGTTTGCATCTCATGCATGCTAATTAAAAGGCCATCTCAACCAAATTAAGTTCCCCACCAGCGAGAAATTAGAATATTCACATTCACAACTGCACATAAGTAGCATGCACCTGGTGAGGTAGACTTCTTCCATGATTAACAGTGAGTTGCCATTCGTTGTCCTCTTTGGGGAGCATCTGTAAATGCCAGTCTATGCTTGTGATCGGGTGGTGACAGTCCAAGTTGCGTGGAGGATGACCAAGGAATGGAGGAAGGGTTAGTGGGAAAGGGTGGAGCAGTGGCTGGGTAAAGGTGGAAGGGATAGTGCCAGCTCCTCGGGTGCCCTTTAAATATGGTGCCTGGATCTTCGACCTCATGAAGTAATGGCGGGGACGGCGAGTTCTTGCCTGGCCCCGCTGTGAGAAATGGTGAGCTCCTTGTGGATGCATATGTAACAAGCTGACCAGTGCAGGATCCCACGTGGTCAGTCCACAACGAGGATCACTTCCACTTCCACACCCGCCGCCGAGTTTAGACTCCAGAATGGAAGATTCCGGCTATGGTGCGTACTTTCTGTCTGTTTCACGCTTTGACTCCAGTCACAGTTTTTGTGTCATGCTACCTCCATCAGACCAACCTGTCATACCTTTCTGTCACATTTTAAATAAATTGTTTCCAGTTGCTCTTAGAGCTTTTTTAAAAAAATGTTTTCTTCTGATTTACCAATTCTGCCCACATTCTTCAGCAGGTAGCAGTCAGGTGAGGCCTGCAGCTTTATTCTGATTCCCTGCCTATTGTGCAAGGAAATGGGCAACAGGAACCCACAGGCAGCTGGATTCTCACAGATGCAGCACAACCTGTAACCAGTAGACACCCATCGAAGAAATTCTATCCCGTGGTACTTGGGAAGGGTTTGCATGTGATGATTTGGGCAGTGGTGTAGGAGTAGTTTGGATGATTAGGGATGTGAGATGTAAGATAATGGATACTTGGGTAAGGAAAGTATCAAGCTAATAGTATTTTATGTACTGTAGTGAGCAGTTGAGAGTTTAGGAAGTACTGTGGATTTTTAATAGTTTAGGAATTAAATTAGTGAATGATCAAGGTAAGTGGGTTGGGTAGTAAAATTTGCTTGAGGAAGTTGCTAATTGTGGAGCAAGTAATTAGTAATGGGGAAAAGGTATTGGGTACATTTATAACATGGAGTTGAATGGGAGCATATTGAGTACAAGGGTAGAAGGCAGCTGACAGGGTGTGAGAAGTTTGTGAGTGGTGGGAGGGTGGCGATTGTTGAGGATGAAGCAGTTGGCAGAGGCAAAAAGTAGCATGAGAAACAATAATAATAACAATTTTGTAGCAAATTTAACACAGGCAACCTTTGCATAGCGCCTCACAAAGCTATAATCAATAAAATAGATGCCAAGCCAAGGGCCAGAAATGCAAGCCTCTGTTTCTTTTAAATGTATTTGTTTATGTGATATGGGCATTAATGACAAGGCCAGCATTTATTGCCCATCCTTAATTGCTCTTGAGAAGGTTTTCGACCCAACAACAGTGCAAAATGGTTCCAGGTCAGGATGGTGCGCATCACAGTTTTCAGCCTCAGAGCAGCCAACTTACTGGTCAGAGGTGACACAGATCCAAGGCCCAGTAGAGGGAGTAGATCTGTGTCCAGCTGCTATTCCTCAGTGCAGTGAAGTCAATCAGTCAGTCTTCCTCCCACAGACTAGCATGGAAGCAGCACATAGGTAGCAACACCAGGCTGACCAAGCACAAGCTCCTGAAATGCAGCTAGCTCCTTCCCTTCCAGAACCAAGCTGCCTTGAGAGGACACGTCACCATAGTCCTAAAACCCATAAAAACAGCCAACTGTCTCTCACAATCCTGGCCCTTCGGTCACACCAATGAGAAACTCTGCAGTAGAAGAATGGAAGGTATGTTAAGACACAAATGGATGCACAGTATGAGGAAGAAATAGAATAGCTTGTACTCACTTGTGCTCTCCTTGTATTAAAAGGTGACAGCACATTAATTTTATGTTCTGTTATTCAGGGATGCTTTATTCATACAGGAAAGAATTGCAATTGCTTTGTGCTTGTCAACAAAATATAATAATTCACAATATTATTGTGATGTATTGTAAAAGTCGGTTAATAGTGGAGTTTGGTTTAGTTTCTCTGTGGGTGGGGGGGGTGGTGTGTGTGTGTGTGTGTATGTGTATGGGATGTAATTGAATTGGAGACAAAAACAGAAAATGCTGGAAAAACTCAGCAGGTCTGGCAGCATCTGTGGAGAGAGAAACAGAGTTACCGTTTCAAGTCCATACGACCCTTCTTCAGAATTAGAGACAGCTGGGCTGGAGGTTTTGAGTTATCAACAAGAAGCTAGGTTTGAAATGCTAAATACGTAAACATGGTTGAAGTTTTAGAATGTGAGGTGTGAGGAAAATTTGCATTTATAGATAAATTAGGTTAGTCTGAATTTCAAAGAGATGGTAAGATGTTATGCCTAGCCATAAGAAACTAAGTCAAACAGTGTGTTTATTTTTCCCAAAGGTCACTGGTAAAATTAGTACTATGAAAGCTTTATATTATGAGAAAAGTAGAGTTACAAAAACATATGGGGACAGTGGAATTCACATTAAAAAGGAAGAAACATGTACAAAGGAGATGAGGCTATGTGTCAGAAGGAGAAGGAATTCTAAGATCTAACAAGTGTGATAAAGCCTCTGTGCATCAAGTTGCTGTCTACAGGAACCGAAGCTGAGAAAACTCACTTTGAATTCTCCTATTCAGGGTATTATGTTGCTTTGCTTGGGCCTACTTAAGTCTATTTGTTTTTACCTTAATGGAGGTGCAACTGGGAGCCAGATTAATTAAGGGTTTTAGGAGTTATTATAGTAGTAAATTGTAGACCTATGTATGTGCTTGAAATCCTTTCTTTTGTTAATAAATGTTTAATTTAGTTTTCTAAAAAACCTCTGATGTCGTGGTAGTCTTATTACTTCTGAATTCAGGGCAAGCATCCTGAAATAAAAAACAATTTGCAAAACAGTTGTGACCGTATGATCAAGTTTCCCTGTTTGATTCGCCTGACACACATCATCCGCCACGTCATAACAGTGCTCACTTATTCAATCAGATAATTGAGAATTGCATGACCATGGAGTGTTGCTTTAGGTACATATAGTGCAAAATGGGAGCTTGGTGAGTGAGGGAGCTCAATGAGAGAGGTGCTTCTTTCTTCTTATACCTTTTTTCAGCCTCCAGTAATTAGCTCTTACTTTGGTACAGGGGAAGAAGCTGATTGGTGAGTAACTGGTCAGTTATATACTTAATCTAATTGTAATAAATAGTTTTGAAAGTTACAGTATGGCAGGTCAACTCGGCCCAGTGGAATATACATCCTGCGGTATGTGGGAAGTCCTAGATGCACCATGTGCCCTAGATAAACATATCTGCAGGAAGTGTCACCAGCTGCAGAAGCTTGAGCTTTGTGTTTCAGAACTTAAGTGCTGGTTGGAGTCACTACTTTCATAGTACTAATTTTATGTTGTACACCCATGAGTCTGAGAACTACATGGATAGCATGTTTAGGGAGGTGGTCACGTTACAGATTAGGAATGTGCAGGGGATGGGTGACTGCCAGGCACTCTAAGAGAACCAGGCAGGTAGTGCAAGAGCTCCCTGAGATGATCTTGCTTGTTAATCGGTTTTCTATTTTGGATATTGGTAAGGGCAATGATTCTGCAGGGGAGTGCAGCCAGGACCAAGTCCATGGCACCACGGGTGGCTCAGCTGTACAGGAGGGGAGGACAAAAAGTGGAAGGGCAATAGTGATAGGGATTCGATAGTCAGGTGATCAGACAGGCGTTTCTGTGTCAGTAAATGTGACTCCAGGATGGTTTGTTGTCTCCATGGTGCCAGGGTTAAGGATGTCTCAGAGTGGCTGCAGGACATCTTTCTGTGGGAGGGTGAACAGCTAGAGGTCATTGTCCACATTGGTACCAACGACATAGGCGAGAAGGGGGATGGGGTCCTGAAAGCAGATTAGTTAGGAAGGAAATTAAAAAGCAGGACCTGAAGATCAGTAATCCCAGGATTACTCCCAGTGTCACATGCTAGTGAGCACAGGATAGGGAGATTGATTGATTGAACATGTGGCTGGAGAATTGGTATAGGAGGGAGAGGCATTGGGACCGGTTCTGGGGCAGGTGAGACCTGTACAAGTTACAGCTTAACAGGACCGGGACTAATACCCTTGCAGGGAGATTTGCTAGTGCTGTTGGGGAGGGTTTAAAATAGCTTGTCAGGGGGATGGGAACCCAAGGGGCAGCTCAAATTAGGAGGTAAAACTGGTAATGGGAAGTAGGAAAGCAACAAGCCAAATTAGAAGGCTGGTGAAACAAAGGTGAGCATCAACTAATCTTAGAATGTGGAACAATATCAAAAAGACAACGTTAAGGACACTCTATCTGAATGCATACAGAATTCGCAACAAGGCAGATGATTTAAAGGTACAAATAGAGTAATTGGGTCTGATCAAATTGGCATTTCAGAAACATGACTACAGGGTGACCAAGACTGGGAACTGAATATTCAAGGATATCCAACATTTAGGAAGGTCAGGCAAAAAGAAAAAGGAGCTGGTGTTGCACTGATAATAAGAGATGGGATCAGTACATTAGTATGAGAGGATCCCAGATTGGAAGAACAAAATGTAGAATCTGTTTGGGTGGAGCTAAGAAACAGCAAACATTGGTAGGAGTTGTTTATAGGCCCCCAAATAGTAGTGGTAGTGTGGGGCATGCCATTAATCAGGAGATTAGAGAGGCATGTAGCTTGGGTAATGCAGCAATCATGGGTGACTTCAATCTGCAAATAGATTGGGTAAATTGAATGAGCACTAATGCTGTGGATCTGGAGGGTGTTAGGGATGGTTTTCTAGAGTGGTATGTTGAGGAACCAACTAGAGAACAGACTATTTTAGATCTAGTATTATGTAACAAGAAAGGGCTAATTAATAATCTTGTTGTCAAAGAACATTTAGGGATGAGTGACCATAATATGATAGAATTTTACATTATGTTTGAAGGTGAGGTTGTTCAATGTGAAGCCAGGGTGTTAAATTTGAACAAAGGAAATTATGAAGGTATGAGGGCAAACAAGTTTCAAGGCACAAAAACACTCAAAAAGAAAAGTAGTCAACGTGGCTAACGAAGGAAGTTAATGATTGTATAAGATTAAAAGTAAAGGCCAATAAAGTTTCCAGAAGTAGTAGTAAACCTGAGGATTGGGAGCATTTTAGAATGCAGCAAAGGAAGACCAAGAAACTGAGTCCCTGGGACCTGATATTCTACATCCCAGAGTGTTGAAAGAGGCAGTTATGGAGCTAATGGATGGATTGGTGATCATCTTCCAAAATGTTATAGATTCTGGAATGGCTCTTGCAGATTGGAAGGTAGCAAATGTCACCCTACTACTTGAGAAGGAAGGGAGAGAGAAAATAGGGAACTACAGACCTGTTAGCCTTACATCAGTATAAGGGAAAATGCAAGAATCTATTATAAAGGATATGATAAACGGATGCTTGCATAATAATGATCTGCTTCAGCATAGTCAACATGGACTTATGAATGGGAAATCATGTTTGACGAACCTGTTGGAGTCTTTGAGGATGTTACTAACAGAATTGATAAAGAGCAGTCTGTGGACAAGGTGTACTTGGATTTTCAGAAGGCTTTTGATAAAGTCCCCCACAAGAAGTTGGTTAGCAAAATTAAAGCGCATGTGGTAGGAGGTAATATACTGGCATGGATCAAGGATTGGCTTACAGGCAAAAAACAGAGAGAAGGAATAAATGGGTCATTCTCGCATTGGCAGGCTTTGACTAGTGGGGCACCACAAGGATCAATACTTGGGAGCCAGCTGTTCACAGTATATATCAATGATTTGAATGTGGGGACCAAATGTAATATTTCCAATTTTGTGGATGACACAAAGCTATGTGGGAATATGTATTGTGAGAAAGACGCAAAGCGGCTTCAACAGAATTTGGACAGACTTAGCGGGCAGAATTTTACGGCCCCGTTTTACGGCCCTCTGGTCCTAGAGTCTCCCACAAGGGGAAACAACCCAGCAGCATCTACCCTGTCAAGCCCCCAAAGAATCTTATATGTTTCAATAAGGTCGCCTCTCATTCTTCTAAACTCCAAAGAGTACAGGCCCAACCTACTCAACCTCTCCTCATAAGAAAATCCCTCCTTACCCAGGATCAACCTAATGAACCTTCTCTGGACTGCCTCCAATGCCAATATATCTTTCCTTAGATAAGGGGACAAAGCTGTTCACAATATTCTGTCACACGCTGAGCCTAATGAGGCAGCGTGAACAACAGGAATGAAAGGCAGCAACCTTCAAATTGTTGACTCCTTCTAGGAAGTGGTCAGCACGGGAAAACGATAATTCATAATATGAACATGCGAATTAGGAGCAGGATTATGCCACCCGGCCCCTCGAGCCTGCTCTGCCATTCAATAAGATCATGGCAGATCTGAATGTAACCTCAACCCCACATTCCTGCCTATCCCCGATAACCTTTCACAAGCCTTGTTAATCAAGAATCTAGCTAGCTCTGCCTTAAAAATATTCAGCCTCTGCTTCCACCACCTTTTGAGGAAGAGAATTCCAAAGACGCACAAACCTCTGAGTGAAAAGAATTTCTCCTCATCTCTGTCTTAAATGAGCAACCCCTTATTTTTAAACAGTGACCCCTAGTTCTAGATTCTCTCACAAGAGGAAATATCCTCTCCGCATCGACCCTGTCAAGACTCCTCAGGATCCTAAAGGTTTTAATTATGTCGCCTCTTACTCTTCTAAATTCTAGTGGATACAAGCCTGACCTGTCCAGTCTTTCCTCATAGGGCAACCCGCCCATTCCTGGTATTAGTCTAGAAAACCTTCTTTGAACTGTTTCTAACATATTTACATCTTTCTTTAAATAAGGAGACCAGTACTGTATGCAATACTCCAGATGTGGTCTCACAATTGCCCTGTGCAACTGAAGCATAGCCTCCCTACTTTTGTAATCAATTCCTCCCACAATAAATGATAACATTCTATTAGCTTTCCTAATTACCTGCTGTACCTGCATACTAACCTTTTGTGATTCATGCACTAGGACACCCAGATCCCTCTGAATCTCAGAGCTCTGCAAATTCTCACCATTTAGATAATAAGCTTCTGTTTTCTTCTTCCTGCCAAACTGAACAATTTCACATTTCCCACATTATACTCCATTTGCAAGACCTTTGCCCACTTAACCTATCTATGTCACTTTGTAGCCTCCTTATGTCCTCTTCACAATTTACTTTCCTACCTATCTTTGTGTCATCAGCAAATTTAACAACCATTCCTTTGGTCCCTTCATCCAAGTCATTTACATAAATTTTAAAAAGTTGGTTGAGGCCCCAGCACTGATCCCTGTGGCACACCACTTGTCACATCCTGCCAACCAGTAAAGGACCCATTTATGCCAACTGTCTGTTTCCTGTTAGCTAGCCAATCTTCTATCCATGCCAAGATGTTACCCCCTACACCATAAGCTTTCATTTTCTGCAATAACGTTTCATGTGGCACTTTATCAATTGCCTCCTGGAAATCTAAGTACAGTACATCCACTGGTTCCCCTTATCCACAGTACATGTGACTCCTTCAAAGAACTCCAATAAATTGGTTAAACATGATTTCCCTTTTACAAAACCATGTTGACTCTGCCTGATTGCCTTGAATTTTTCTAAGTGCTATACTATAACATCTTTAATAATAGCTTCTAACATTTTCCCTATGACAGATGTTAGACTAACTGGCCTGCTTTCTGTCTCCCCTTTTTGAATAAAGGAGTTATATCTGCTATTTTCCAATCTAATGGAACCTTCCCCGAATCTAGGGAATTTTGGAAAATTAAAACTGGTGCATCAACTATCTCACTAGCCACTTCTTTTAAGACCTTAGGGTGAAGTCCATATGGACCTGGGGATTTGTCAGCCCACAGCCCCAACAATTTGCTCAATACCACTTCGTTGGTGATTGTAATTTTCCCGAGTTCCCCCCTCTCTTCCATTTCCTGATTTACAGCTATTTCCGATATGTTACTTGTGTCCTCTATACTGAAGATTGAAGCAAAATTTAGTTCATCTGCCATCTCCGTACTTTCAATTATCAGTTCCCCAGATGCACTCTCTATAGGACCAATGTTCATTTTGTTAACTCTTTTCTTATTTAAATATCTATAGAAACACTATCGAACTCTAACTCTAACTCTTACTTTATGTTACTAGCTAGCTTTCTCTCATGCTCTAATTTTTCTCTCCTTATTAATCTTTTTGTCATTCTTTACTGTTCTTTATATTCTTTCCAATCTTCTGACCTTTGCGTAATTATATGCTTTTTCTTTAAGTTTGATACTGTCTTTAACTTTTTTAGTTAACTACAGATGGTGGCTCTCCCCTTGGAATTTTTCTTTCTCATTGGAATGTGTATATACGTATGATATGAACAAGGAACAGGAGTAGGCCATTCAACCCCACGAGCCTGCTCTGCCATTTAATAAGGTCACGGCTGATCTGACCTGACATCTGCATCCCACCTACCCCCAATAACCTATCATCCCCTTGCTTACCAAGAATCTATCCACCTTTGCCTTAAAAATATTCTGTGTATTCTGAAATACCCCATTAAATGTCTGCCACTGAATATTATATTGACATAAACCTTAACCTCATTTGCCAGTTCACTTTAGCTAGCTCTGCTTTCATGCCCCATAATTTCCCTTATTTAAGTTTAAAATACTAGTCTTGGGCATACTCGTTTCTCCCTCAAAATGAATATAAAATTCAATGATATTATGATCGCTGCTACCTAGGGGTGCCTTCACTATGACATAATTAATTAATCCTATCTCGTTGCACAATACCAGGTCTAATATAGCCTGCCCTTTGGTTGGCTTCAGAAAATGCTGTTTTAAGAAACTACCCCAAAGACATTCTATAAACTCCTCACTACGCTACCTTTGCCCAGGTGACTTTTCCAGTCTATATGTAGATAAAAATCTTCCATGATTACTGCTGTACCTTTCTGGCAAGCTCCCATTACCACTTCTTTTGTACTCTGTCCTCCTGTGTAGTTACAAATAGGGGGCCTGTACACCTCTGCCACAAGTGGCTTCTTGCCTTTACCATTCCTCATCTCAACCCAAACTGCTTCTACATCCTGATTTCCTTGAACTTAGGTCATCCCTCTAATGTGCTAATACCATCATTAATTAACAGGGCCACCCCTCCACCTTTTCCGAGCTTTCTGTCCTTCCTAAATGTCACACCCTTCAATATTCAGGTCCCAACCTATGTCATCCTGTAGCCATGTCTCTGTAATGGCTATCAGGTTGCACTTATTTATTTCTATTTGCGCTATCAGTTCATCTGTCTTGTTTCAAATGCTACGTGCATTTAGATACAGAGCCTTTAGTTTTGCCCTTTTATTATTTTTGTAGTGTCTAGCCTTATCTGCTGATTCATTCTTAGATTTATACTCTCTGTCCCTTCCTGTCACAGTCTGTTTATCATTTCCCATATTAATACCTGTCTCTCTTGTCTTTTCTCTACTGTTTGGTTTACCTCATCTTCCCAAATTTGATCCCTTGCCCCCAGTGTTCAGTTTAAAACCCTCTCTACTTCCCTAATTAGGTGGTTCGCGAGGACACCAGCCCCAGCATGGTTCAGGTGTAGACTTTCCCAACAGTACAGATCCCACTTTCCCCAATATTGGTGCTGGTGCCCCACAAACCGGAACCCACTTCTCCTGCACTAGTCTTTGAGCTACGCATTCATTTCTTTAATCTTATTTGTCCTATGCCAATTTGCACATGCTCAGATAATGTTCCAGAAATTATTACCCTTGAGGTTCAGCTTCTTAATTTGTTGCCTAGCTCATCACACTGACTATGCAGGGCCCCCTTCCTCATCCTGCCTATGTCGTTGGTACCTAGATGGACCACAACAGCTGGATCCTCCCCCTCCCACTGCAAGTTCCTCTCCAGCCCTGAGCAGATGCATGGAAACCTGGCACCGGGTAGGAAACAAAGCTGCCTGGTCTCTCACTCTTTGCTGCAGAGAACAATGTCAATCCCCCTTATTATACTGTGCCCGACTACCACTACATTCCCTTTTGCTGCCCCTTCTTGAATGGCTTCCTGTACCATGGTGCCATGGTCAATTTGCTCATCCACCCTGCAGTCCCCACTTTCATCCAAACAAGCTGAAAGAACCTCAAACCTGTTGGACAACTGCAGCATCTCACACTCCTGCCCTCTGGGTCCCCTTACCTGCCCTGCTCACAGTCACACCCTCCTGTCTCTGGCCACTGATCAAATCAGAAGACCCTATCCTAAGTGGTTGGACTGCCTCCTGGTATAAAGCATCCAGGTAACATTCCCCCTCCCTGATGTGTTGCAGAGTCTGCAGCTCAGCCTCCAGCTCAATGATTCTGAGCTGAAGTTCCTCAAGCTGCAAACACTTATTGCAGATGTGTTTGCCCTGGATCACAATGTTATCCAGGAGCTCCCATATGCTGCAGCCTTGACATATTACCTGTCCTGCCATCCTTATTGTGTTTTAAATAATTACTTAATTATATCAATCACTTATTTATGTTGCTTTTTTATGTTATGAAGATGAGCTAGTATGGATAAGTTATATTGGTATTTGTAGGTGTTAGGAATGATTTTTATCTCAGTTTAAGTTGTATTTCTGTATCTGTATGTTAAGAAATGTCAAATTGAGTTTTAGTTTCGCTTTAAAAAGTTGCTTGCATTTCTAATGAGAGTTTACGGCTTAAGGAATTAAGCAAACACAAGGTTAGAAGAATTTGGCTGTTGCCAAGCAACAGGGGCCCAGAGAGGCAGGTCCCTCCCACAGACATACACACAGTAGAAGAGAAACAGCAGTTTTGATTTGGAAGATGTGGAGTTCAGTTGGTTCTTTTGTAAGTTGCTGCCAGGAGAGACTGGAGAAAAGGGAACAGATAGCCAGTCCCAAGCTAAAGAAAAGCCTAAAAAATCCAGGGGAGTGGAAGAGGAGAAAGCCCAAAGAAGACCTTCTAGTCAAAGGAAGGACAGGAACCTGGAAAAAGTCCTGTTAAGTGAAGTTAAGAGTGAAGGGCAGAGAGAAAGGCTCCAAGCTTCAAATTTAAAGAAACAAAAGCTGTAGAAAGCAGATTTAAAGTTAGATAGGTTTGCAAGAGACAAGAGGGTCCAAAGAGACAGCTGAAGGTCTGTAACTCTTTGCTATGGGCATGTGAAGCAATGGTACTGTTTTTGGCTGATTTGGTGAGAGTGCGTGGAAGACAGCTTGAATGTATGTGGTAACCCAGCAAAGGGAAACATCAAATGGAGAGTTCAAAACCCTGGAGGTGGACCCTTGTGAAAGGCGTCTGAGAGAAACCATTGGTTTGGGAGACGATTCCATGGCGAGGTCTCAGAGAGTGGAGATTGGAAACCCTTGTGTGAAAGATGGAGTTCAGTGAGACTGGTTGGTTCACGATGTGACAAGCATCTGGGTGGGAGTTGAGGAGAGGTCCATAGCATCTGGCTGAGGTGGCATCTGTCACTTGGCTTCAGAGTGTAGTATGTCTGGCCACAGATTGCCTATTGGTACATGAATTGTGTACTTATTATGATCATGAGATTATAAGATAGCTTTTGTAACTTGTGTTACCCTTACAAATCTGTATATATCTGTAAAGATATAATTGTGGGTGAAGGAGTGTCATAATATAGTTCATCTTTTCTTATTTAATAAATGTTTTATTTTTTTGTTAAAAGTTCATCAGCTGACTCGTGACTCTGTTCAGTAGCCACTCCCCACGTATCTACCAAACAAATAGAAGTTAGGATCTATCAAGCTGGGTTCCACTCTGGGGTCAGGCTTGTCCAGGGATAACCTCAGCTGGGGATCATAACACTTATATATTTTATTAACTTTACCACCAATTTGTGTACTATTTTAAACCTTAGGGATAGAATAGAATTTACCCACTTACCAGATACTCATCAAACAGCTAAGCTCCTTTTCCTGTAGTAAAGCAAGAACCAATTTCTAAGGAGCGAGAAAGATAGGAAGGGGAAACAAACAACTCCTTTCTCAAACTCCCCTCCCACCAAACTCCAAGGCTCTACCCTCAGTGTGCGCCTGAAGTCAGCGTGGCTGGAAGTGGATGTAAAACCTGCTCCTGGCCGAATTCGCTCTGTGAACGTGACCTTACGCTGGGTGGCCAATTAAGGCCAGCCCAGCGTGAAATGTGACTGTTGGATGTGTTTTCCTTGCACGGGAGCGGGAGCGCGTCAGGTGCTGGGTCCAATGGGGACCTGGCAGGGTATTCAAAAAACAGAAGAGGCAGCTCCCTGAAGGCTGTCAGGAGTTGTGGGGGAGGCTAAGTGAGCTGTTTGGAAACAATCCAACAAATGTCCTGGTGTACAGACGTGACCTCTGCACCTGGTGGTCTTGAAAGACGGGAGGGCAAGCCAGGTGGGCACTCTGCCCCTCTTGTCTCAGATGAGTGCCTGGGAGTGCTGGACGAGGAGGTCAGTGCCAGGTGGCATATCCTAATGCCCAGGGATGACAAGAGAAGGCCAACCCACCTGACCAAGAAAGCCTGGACAGAGGTCGCCGTCCAGGTCAGTGGGCATGACGTGGCATGCTGCATGTGGCTTCAGTGCTGCAAAAGGTTCAATGATCTTCTGCGGTCAGCAAGGGTAAGTGCAGAAATGGCATGGACCTGTGTGGAGAACTTTCGTTGGGCGCGCATTGCTTGGAGTCTAAGAGTGTGTATACCAACTGGCACTTAAGCCTGCCCTGCCAAGGCTGGCATGTCAACACGACTGGCCTCAGTGCATTGCAGGGTGGAGATGTCCGCAATGACATGGCCCATCTAATGCCCGGGTGGGAGGGCAGATGGGAACCAGGAAAGGACCTTCAAAGAGACGGAGAAATAATGTGGTTATTTTTCCCTGTCAGGAGAAGGGCAGTCATAACGCCGCGGTGCGCCGCAGAATGGGTGGAGGAGTGTCATATCTCTGCATCCTCACAAAGCATGAAAGCGATGCACTGGAGCTGGAATGCCACCAGCCAGTTGACTCCTCTGGTCGCAGTGAGGAGGGGGTCTCGGATGAAGGTAAGAGTGCAGCTGACAGATGCCTGTGTCTCATCAGAAACTGCTCTGTTGTAGCCAGAGAGCCCATTGAAGCTCCAATGCAGATGGCACCATGCAGCAGGCCTCCACAGTCTCCTCAGCCCGCCTAGCATGCATAGTGACTTTGATGATTGAATAAACTGATCTTTTGCCTTCCTCCCGCAGATGTGCCATCCGCAGGAGCCGCCGGTGACCCGAGGACCCCCCATTGAGCTCAGAGGAAGACATCACACCTGCACCAGCGTCACACCATCTCTCTGAACCAGGCGCCAGCGCAGATACTCACACGTCAGTGGGCATTAGTTATTCGGCTCTGTGGGTAACGCACAGTGGTGAGGGTACATCACACTCACATAAGCAACTGGCAGAGGCAGAGAGGTCCCAGGGAGCTGACAGTGGGAGCACAGCTGGAGACCAGGATCATGAGGCAGGTGCCCAGGTTGGAGCACAACAGGGGCGTGTCACAGTTGACATTTTTTGCACTAATTATTTTGACTCTTGCGTTAAGGATGGACACTTTTTTTTTTGTTCATGTGAAGTAACATAAGCATTTATTTGACTTAAATGGGCTGAGTTGGTTGGATGGTATGAATAGGTGCCAGATGCAGCACAGGCTTGTCTGGCATTGTCTGGTGCTGGCATACTGGGTTGGGTTCTCATTTATTGATTGTTAGCAAAGGATACAGTGCCATTGGCTTGATGAGGCATCGATACCTTGAGGCCTAGCAGAAGATTCGCTGGATCAAAGCATCCCTGGTGTCCCTGCCTCCATGACGGCTCCTGTTCTCTGCCTCAAGGTCTTCACCCTTTGCCTCACCAGGCTCTTCCTTTGAGCCATCACTTGAGTCATTCTCTGTGGCCTGTGGACTACCTCACTTTCCTCAGCCTCCAGTGGGTCCCCCCTTGACAGAGCCAGGTTGTTCAAGGACAATGAGAGAGACATGCTCTGGAGGATACTGCAATACTCCCCATGACCGGTCCAGGCATCTGAAGCACATCTTCAGCAGTTTGATTGTCTTCTCCACCACCACCCTTGTGCAGGCATGACTCCTGTTGTATCTCTCCTTGGCCTCAGTTCTTGGGTAACAGAGTGGGGTCATCAGCCACCTCTTCAAGAGATAGCCCTTGTCACTGACAAACAATCCATCCATTTGTGCAGGAGCCACGAACAGCCTTGGTATCTGTGAGTGCCGCAAGATGTAAGCATTGTGTGATCTCCCAGGGTAATGGGCACAAACTTGGAGAATCTGTGTCCTGTGGTCACACATGATCTGAACATTCATTGAGTGGAATTCCTTTCTGTTTACGAAACCTCCAGGCTCACCTGCTGGTGCCTTGATGGACACATGAGTGCAAACTATTACATCCTGGATGCGGGGGAACCCAGCCATCGCAGCAAAGCCTCTGCTCTCTCCGCCTGGCTCGCCTCGTCTGTCTGGAAGTGGATGAACATGCGACATGTCTAAAGATAGCATCAGTCATGAGCTTGACACGGCTGGGTGCAGCTGATTGAGAATCGCTGCATTGACCCCCCCTCCCCCACTGAGCCCTGAAAAGAACCGGAAACACAGAAGTTGAGGGTCACTTGACCTGTAAAGCTACAGGCATGGGGTGTCCACCCATGCACTTGGAGATGATTTCCGGACCTATCATGCGACATATTGCTATCACTGTGTCCCTGAAGAGGCGGACCCTCCTGTGGCACTGGACCTCGGACATCTGGAGGTAGTTGGAGGGCTGACTGAACACTCTAGATGCTGAGTAGTGGCGTCTTCGGCGTACCCTGTGTCCCTGCTGGCCCTGCGGCAACTGAGCCTGTGCCTCTCCTCTTAAAGGTTGGTCCCTGGGGCGCTGCCTGCGCCCACCTGGCCTCCTCTCCCTTCTGCTCCCCTCGTCCTCTTCAGAGGAGATTCCACCAGCGGAATTTACTATCACCATTAGATGGGATGCAGAGGAGCAGTGCCTTGAAAATGAAGGGGCACTGTGTGCTGTAATACTCAGAGGAACCTTCCAGGGAAGATGAGGACCTGAGATGCTGAAATGCAGGCTTGACAATCAAACGAGATGCCATGAAACTCTGGGACAGCTCTGTACTCATACAGCAAAGAACTGGCAATGACAGAGAAAGTGCTGCTGCTCCGGGGGCCTTTATCCTGCCCGTGGGTAAGAAAATGATTAAAACGTGAATTCCGTCCACTTATTTTGCCTGTGCAGTGAGCTAAAAATTGCACAGGCAATGCAAAATTGTGGTCAATAGACTTTTTAATGACCTTAAATGGCCCCTTAATTGTCGGCGGGCGCCGCTCCGACTCCAACAGGTGCCTGCCGACCTCAATATTGCACGTGTGCGCGATGACGTCGGGACGCACGCCTGACATCTTTTCATGCAATTTCACATGCGTTTGGGTCAGGCGCATACCCGACTTCAGAACGCAAGATTCAGGCCCAAGTCTTCACTCAGTTAGTTCAGCTGCACTCTGTTTGCCAAGGCTGCAGTAAAGAACCCTGAATTTATAGTAAACTGAACTGGGGCTACAGTAACCAGATGCAACCAGTTAACTAATTACCAATCAGCTCCTACAGCCGAGAGTGAGTTTGCCTTGTCTAAACTGCAAGAAAGAAAGAACTTAGCCTGCTTAGTTACTGCTAATTACAGACTAGATCAGATTTTAAGAGGAAAATTTAAGAATAAAATTAACACTTAAAATTCCCCTCTCACCAAACTCCAAGCCTTCACTTAGTTAGTTGGCTGCACACCACCTACTAATAAAGCAGCAGCACCACTGGAACGCGCAGTCAATTAATACTTTTTTATTATTCATTCAGGGGATGTGGACATTGCTGGCTGGGCCAGCATTTATTGCCCATCCCTAGTTGCCCTTGAGAAGGTGATGGTGAGCTGCCTTCTTGAACCGTTGCAGTCCATGTGGTGTAGGTACACCTACACTGCTGTTAGGGGAGGAGTTCCAGGATTTTGACCCAGCAACAGCAAAGGAACGGTGATATATTTCCAAGTCAGGATGGTGAGTGACCTGGAGGGGAACTTGAAGGTGGCCATGTCCCCATGTATCTGCTGCCCCTGTCCTTCTAGATGGCAGTGGTCGTGGGTTTGGAAGGTGCTGTCTAAGGAGCTTTGGTGAATTTCTGCAGTGCATCTTGTAGATGGTACATACTGCTGCTATTGTGCGTCGGTAATGGAGGATGTGAATATTTGTGGATGTGGTGCCAATCAAGTGGCTGCTTTGTCCTGGATGGTGTCAAGGCTTCTTGAGTGTTGTGGGAACTGCACTCATCCAGGCAAGTGGGGAGTATTCCATCATACTCCTGACTTGTGCCTTGTAGGTGCTGGACAGGCTTTGGGGAGTCAGGAGGTGAGTTACTCATCGCAGGATTCTTAGCCTCTGACCTGCTCTTGTAGCCACAGTATTTATGTCGCTAGTCCAGTTTAGTTTCTGGTCACTGGTAACCCCCAGGATGTTGATAGTGGAGGATTCAGTGATGGTAGTGCCATTGAATATCACAGGGCGATGGTTGGATTCTCTCTTGTTGGAGATGGTCATTGCCTGGCACTTGTGTGGCGCAAACATTACTTGCCACTTGTCAGCCCAAGCCTGCATATTGTCCAGGTCTTGCTGCATTTGGACATAGGCTGCTTTAGTATCTGAGGAGTCACGGATGGTGTTGAACATCCCCACTTCTGACCTTATGATGGAAGGAAAGTCATTGATGAAGCAGCTGAAGATGGTTGGGCCTAGGACACTAACCTGAGGAACTCCTGCTGTGATTTCCTGGAGCTGAGGTGACTGACCTCTGACAAGCACAACCATCTTTCTTTCTGCTGCACAACCATATTTCTTTCTTGACTCCAACCAGTGGAGAGTTTTCCCCCTGATTCCCATTTGAAACAAGGTATGAGTAAGCAAGAAGAAATTCCTTAAACAAAACGTGAAGACGACAAATGTGAAGTAAGCGCTTTGTGGTGACAAATCAGTGAATGTAATGGAACTGGTACGTAGTTTAATTTAGTTGAGAGCTTTGGGCACCTTCAATCCTTGTAGACTTCTGCTTATGATTGCTTGAAGAAAACTAAAAGAGGAATTGGGGATAGCATGAACGATTTTCTGAGCTTTAAATGCCACCTGGATGGGCAGATCTATAAACATTGTAATAAAGTTTAAATTTTCAAATTGTTCATTGGAGTTCTTTCCTATATGATACAAAGATTGGAAGGATAGGGGTCTTTGAAACTTGGTCCTATTGTCGGTTCCCTAAGAACAGCTAAATATGCCAGTGAATTAAAACTTCAGTAGCTGGATATGACTATCGAGTGGATGAGGAGAATTATTAAAGTGAAAATGTCCTATTTCACCCATGTAGTAAAATAAATTTTCTGCACACTATTTTAAATGGACAACTCAATGAAAAGAAAGGGCGACGTCCATGGAAGTCATGGTTTGACAACAGCAAGCAGTACTTTGATGATAAGGTTTCAACCTGTAGATTTGGAAACTATAACTACAATAGAAGAGGCTGGCACATTGTTTGGAGTTTTACCTCCCAAGTACCCTGAATCTAGTGAGAGGCAAAAAAGGCATTTGTATAATGCCTTTCACAAACTCGGAACTTCCCAAACCACCCAATTAAGTACTTCTGAAGTGTAGCCACTGTTATAATGTAGGGACAATGACAGGCAATTTGCACATAGCAAGCTCCCACAAACAGCAATGTGATAACAGCCGTGCTAGGTGCTCTGGGCGGGATTTTCCAGCCCCGACACCAGCAGGCATCGTTGCAGGCTGGACGGGAAAAATTGTAGAAACATTGTGATGTAGATTGAGGGATTAATATTGGCCACACACCAGGGATAACTTCCCTACTCTTCTTCAAAATATACTGTGGGATATTTTACATCAACCTGAGAGAGCAGATGGGGCCTCTGTTTAAAAGACGTTAACTCCAGCACTGCACTGGAACACACAACCTTCTGACTCAGCAGTGAGTGTGCTCCCAAAGCTGACACTGTATTGGTGATGAATGGCAGTCTTCAGCGAAAATTCATTGGGAAGCCATTCTTTCTTCATTAGAACCATTTGGTGGTGACGCAAATTGTATCAAAGCACATTGTCCAATTGCAGCCATGGTGAAAATGGTGAATACATCTACAGCCTCTCAAATCTACTGGAAAGAAAAGTTGGCCAAAGTTGCCTTTTAATGCAGACACTGCCTCTTTAGAACTTGGTTATATTTTCTTCTATTCCCTAATGTTTATAAAAAATCCTGTATGAGTATAAAGAACAGTACATATTTTATACTCTTTGCTGACATGAGAAAATAGAGGAAAATATACCCCCTGTTTCTGAATACTTTGCTATACTTGGCTTGGTTCTTAGCATAAACATGAACAATATGCTGAGGGTCAGAGTTGGATTAACTTCTCATTTAAAGCTCAGATCACGGGGTCAATTGGGTGAAAGGACAGGTCCCAGGCAAATGGATGTTGGTGAATGAATGTCCTGCAATTCAATTTGTCTTGTTTCAAAAAGAGTGAAGGCTATTGCTCCAGGCAGGAAATAGATTGCAGCTGCATTCCAGATGCACTGTGAGATTTTTGGCATTTGCAGTTCAGAGTTTGCAGCTTGACATCTGAGTGACAGTTCTTCAGTTTCACTCCTTTTCCACCAGTCAGGTGTACCACAGACTCTCATAATCCTTTCTAAACTTTCTTGGCCTGCAGGCTAAGGCTATGCTGTCCCTGTTAGTTCAGTCTTCACATGGGAATTCCTCAGACCATTGACCTCTAGGCCTCATTCTTTGGGTTGTTTCATTTCTTCCTTATATTTCTTCCCTGTCCTACTGATGGTGAGGACACATGCTGAGATATGGAGGACACCTGGTATCACGCCCAGGTGAACATTCTTAATTTGTAAGCCTAGAGAATGGGTAACATAGGACCATGAGAAATAAGAGCAGGAGTAGGCCATTTGGCCCATCAAGTCTGTTCTGCGATTCAATAAGATCAAGACTGATCTAATTTTTTGCCTTAACTCCACTTTCTTTTTGGTCCCCCACAACCGTCGACTCCGTTGACACAAAAATCTGTCTGCCTCAGCCTTGAATATATTCAATAACCAGCCTCCACTGTTCACTGGGGAACAGAATTCCAAACATTAATGACCCTCTGAGAGAAGAAATTGCTCCTCATCTTCACCTTAAATGGAAGGCCACTTATTTTTAAACTTTGCCCCCTCACTCTAGATTCCTCCACAATAAGAAACATCCTCTTAGCATCTACCATGTCAAGCCCCCTCAGAATCTTACACGTTTCAATCAGATCACTTCTCCATTCTTCTAAACTCCAATGAGTATAGGCCAAAGCTGTTCAACCTTTCCTCCAAGTGCAAACCCCTCATCCCAGGAATCAGCCTAGTGAACCTTCTCTGAACTGCTTCCAATGCAAGCCTGTTCCTCCATAAGTAAAGTGAGCAAAACTGTACACAGTGTAAAGAGTTAATGGTTATGTTAATTAGACAATGATCTTAATGGTAATGTAAGCATGACATCATGCTGAGATGACCAAGAGTCTCCAAAGGAACAAGGCAGAACACATTGTGTCCAGAGAACAATCTACTTACCATGTGGTCTGGGATGTAAGTAGTGTAAATAAATAGGTTAAAAAGAGCTGAATACTGACTATCTCGAAGTCACTCATAGGGCAGGATTTTTCTCTGAGAACGCAGGCGCACGGCCAACTTGCTCGAGTGTAAAATGATGCACGATAATGGCGGGCGAGCGTCCCGACGTCATTGCGCACTCGCGCGATATTTCGGTCAGTGAGCACACGCGGAAGTCAGCAGTGCTCCCGCAGACAATTAACAGGCCCATTAAGGCCATTAAAGTAACAATTGAATGAAATCTTTCGCTGCACGTCCAACCTCACAGTTGGTGGGCAGGCAAAAAGGCCAAGCGGCCTTTGGATTTTTTAGGAAACTCATCCACGGGTGGGATGAGGTTTCCAACAGCAATTAAAAATTAAATTAAAAATTTTAACTTTCATTCATAACACGTCCCTGTTCATGTCACATGAGGGCACATGTTTTTAACAGTGGTAAATTTTTTATTTTTGAGTTTTTAAATCTTCAGCTCCCTAATGCAGCTCTGTGCTTCAGGATCCTTTCATTGCGTGCACCCGCACACATTTCCATACTTCCACGCTTGCACTCCTCCCACCCCCACCTCGGCAGCACTGAGCGCTGCAGCATGCCTTTCACCCTAGCTGGCCATTAATTGGTTACACACGTCTCTAGGTGCAGTCTCACCAATGCCCTGTACATTTGTAGCAAAGTCTGCCTACTTTTGTACTCCATCCCCCTTGAAATAAAGGCCAACAATCCATTTGCTTTCCTAATTACTTGCTGTACCTGCATGATAACTTATTGTGATTCATGTATAAGGATACCCAGATCCCTCTGCATTGCGGTCTGCAGTCTCTCTCCATTTAAATAATACGCTGCTTTTCTATTCTTACTGCCAAAGTGGAAACCTCATATTTTCCCACATTATACTCCACCCACCAAATGGTTGCCCATTCATTTAACCTATCTGTAGTAATTGTAAGTTAAACCTTTCATACTGTTATAGGGATCATGTGCCTGTGCTGGTTTCTAAAATTTTCTCAGTCTTCTGGCCTACCACTAATCTTCACAGCATTGCACACCCTTTCTTTCAATTTGATACCACCATTAACTTCCTTAGACAGCCACAGATGGAATCTCCTTCTGGTAGAGTCTTTCTTCCTCAATGGCATATATTTTTGTTGAGAATTATGAAATATCTCCTTAAATGTCTGCCGCTGCTTCTTTACAGTCTTCCTCTTTAACCTAATTACCCAGTCCACTTTAGCCAATTGTGTCTTCATTCCTTTATTTAAGTTTAAGACATCAGTTATGAATGCACATTTTTCACTCTCAAACTGAATGTGAAATTCTATTATGTTATGATCACTCTTGCCTGGAGGATATTTTACTATGAGGTCTTTAACTACTCCTGTCTCATTCCACATTACCAGTTTCTAAATAGCCTATTACCTGATAGGTTCCAGAACATATTGCTCTAAGAAACTGTCTCAAATACACTTTATGAATTAATCCTCCAGGCTACCTTTGCCAATTTGATTTGTCCAATCGATATGAAGATTAAAGCCATCCATGATTATTACAGTACCTTTCTTGCAAACTCCCATTATCTCTTGATGTTATACACTATCCTATAGCTATTGTCAGGGGGCCTAAAAACTACTCGCACTAGTGACTTCTTTATTTTATTTCTTATCCCCTGACTGATTTTCCCTAATAGCTTTCCAAAAAGTGTTCATGCAGGCATGAGTTCCCTGAGCATGCAATGGTAAATGCGCTACTAGTTTTGTTTGCAGAAATACTGCCTTTATCACAGAATTACCTTAACGGAACTGCATATATAAATATATATATACATACATATGAAACAGGACTCTGGATAATTCATAACATAACATGAAATAAAAAGCAGAAAATGCTCGTTACTCAGCAGCTCAGGTAGCATCTGTGGAGAGAAAACAGAATTAACATTTCAGGTCTTAAGGGTGTGAATAGGGCTCCCAGCTCTGCAGATTTCTGTGACCTATTCAGAACGCGTTATGTGGACTGTTTTGTGTTACGGCTCATGGTCGGAATTTTGCGGCCCTGTCGTGGTGGGCACAGCGCCATAAAATGCGGTGAGCCACCCTAAACTCCATTGACTTCAGCGGGACTGCAAAATCCCACTGGAGTAAAGTTGCGCCGCATGTGTTGGTGTAACATTGATAGCTGGCTTGAAAAGGTCTGAAAAATAAATATAGGCTGTGTCTGGAAATTTTATGTTAAATTGCTTTTAAGAACATTAAGAATGGTGGAAATTTCAATTTTTAAAAATGAATTGTCATTTACAGTGTATAGTTTCAAGAATTTCCTTGGAATTATTTAAATAAACCGTAAGGCCATTAAATTATATTTTCTTGATAAATTAATCTTTGAATATATATTTTAAAGTAGGCGACTTCACAGGTACAGTGTAGTTCTTCATATCTCATTAAATGTCCATTATAGCCTCAAAGGAAATCATTCTGGTGGGCTCAGAGGTAAAGGTGGAGATGGGCAATGCTTTGAAGGTAGAAGAAGGCAATTGAGACAAAATTCAGCCATGTCACCAGTCAGCCATTTACTTAAGGTACACAATATAACCCAGCATTGAAGGGACCCACCTGAAATGCTATAAACAATAAAAACAGGAAACGTTGGAAAAACTCAGCAGGTCTGGCAGCACCTGTGGCGAGAGAAACAGAGTTAACGTTTCGAGTCTGTTATGACTCTTCTTCAGAGCTTCTTCTTCTTTTATTTCAGATTTCCAACATCCACGGTATTTTGCTTTTATTTTAGCGCCTGAAATGTTAGCCTATCTTGACCTGCTGTATACTTTCAGCACTTCCTGTTTTAATCTCAGATCTCCAGAAATAGTGAGATTTTCTTTTTACCTTATCGAATTTTGAGAATCATGCAGACTGACAACAAATGGGTCTCCGTTAAACACAAAACAAAAGTACTAGATGTTGGAAATCTGAAACAAAAACAGAAAATGCTGGAAACATTCAGCTAATGAGGTCCAGCTTTTGTGGAGAGAAGTAACACGATAACTTTTCAGGCATAAACCAATAGGGCAATTAGTGGGTCAGTATCTCTAGGTCCATTTTCAAACAGCTTGTAATATACTAACTGTAAACACATTACTTTTGGGAATATGCTAGATTCAGTATGAATGCTGCCAGAATTAATTTGTGATTGGTAATCATATGTTGCCCAAAACATTTTAAGGCAATTATTGAGAAATTAATCTCATTTCATGAAACTAGACTACTATTATTCATACATATTAACTGATATGTCACATTCACAGAAGTTCCTTATGTGATACTGAATTACTTTGTTGGAGATACTCAGGTTTTCACAGAATTATAGAGATGCCACGCCTTATCCAAGATGGCAGCAGGACCATGGATCCAGAAGTCCCACCCTCATTTCCAACAGATCCTATATTCGCTGGGGTGGTGGTGGGAGAAGGGGGCAGATGTGATACACACATGGGGAAAACCCAGTCCAAGTAGGGCCAATTGAACTCAGTGCCAAGTTCAAACAGACCCCATTTTCACTGGAATGAGGGCCGTATCACACAGTATGTGATTACAATTTTTACCAGTGGATGCTCGTAAAAGATGGACAAGGTCTGTGGAACTGTCAAGTTATTTAAATCCCTTGCTCTTTAAATTTTGAAAAAAAAACAGCCTGCTGAGTTTCTGAGTTGAAAAGATTTAGTGCTTGCAATTTCAATAGCTGTTTGTTGACATAAGCCTGAGGGCTATCACAACAACATTATTACTGCTTGACTGCTTCCACAACCTATCATTATCACAGTTTGACTGACAGCTCCAAGAGGTTATTAAAAGATTAGCTGTCTTTGTTGTGGGGCTATGAATATAATTGCTTGCTTTCATAAGGAATTTAGCACTTGAAGGGTTTTGATGTATTGAATGGGCATTTATCAACGACAGTGTTTTTAATATGTAGTGAAATCTGTAATACATACTTAGAATTTTATTCGATCTCGGCATTTCTCCTGAGGTCTGCTCATGGTGGATACTGGGTGGAGGGCTTAAGGGCAAAGGGTGGTGGATAGGGGTCATGGATTGCATGAGTTCACACTAAGTTGACATAGGAGTTATAAGGGACCAAGGGAGTGGGTAGAGGGACATAGGTCAGCATGGAGTTTATGAGGGGGCATGGGGGCGGGTCGGGGCATGGGTTGCATGAAAGAGGCATGGGAAGTGTGTGAGGGGTGAGGGTTTGTGGGCATATCTGCTTTTATTACAATGGGGCAAAGCCCCAGAGCGCCAAGGTGGGTTGTTTAACCAGCCTTCCTCAGCACTTGGCAGACCCCTGGTTGCCTCTGAAACTGTTTCTGGAGGCGGCAGGCCTGATTCCAACACACATCCTCCCTCCTCCTCTGGAACAAAAATCCGACTATTTGGGGCTGTTTCTCCCAAGGCAGGTTCAGCGAGCTGGAAAGTTTCCTGACTCTGTGCACCCACCTCAGGAGCGAAAATTGGGGCAAAACTGTATTTTTTTCTGCAATCTATGAATTTGTGGTGGTGTGTACAGCTATAGGATTGCTTTAGTTCAGACCAGTGTGAGGGAAGATGTGAAAGATGTACATTAGTCCTGAATTTCCATGGGGTTGTCTTGATTTCCCACCATATCTCAGCAGGTGAAACTCCAAAATGGCTGTTATGGCAGGAGATTGGGAGAGCAGCTCAGGGTGAGTATAATTATATTATAATTATGTATACATATAATTATGTGATAGCTTATTACAGTACAGGAAAGAAATTGTATTTATATTGCGCTATTCATGCACATATAACGCGCTCAAATGCTTCAAAGCCAACAAATTAATTTTGAAACGTAGTCATTGTTATTACATAGACATCACTGAGGTCAATTTATGCACAGAAATGTCCCACAAACAATATTGAGGTAAATGGCCAGTTATAAAAACAAAATACTGGAAATACTCAGCAGGTGTGGTAGCGTCAGTGGAGAGGAACAGAGGGCGGAATTTTCTGTGCCCGCTAACATTGGGCATGTTCAGCAGTATGAGAGAACAACATGGCCAGAAGGCCAGAAATCGGTTTCACACCGTCCACTCAGCCCGTCGATGGCAGGCTGCGTTCCCCACCTTCGGAAGTCAAGAACCTTATTGTAATACATCTACATATCATTATAAGGCCAGCCCACCAGACTCAATCACCCCCAACGCTGGATCATCCTCCCATGCCGGCTGGAAAACATGCCAATGAAGAAAATGTCTTGACAAGTGTGACATGCAGAAGTCGGGACTTACCACCAGGGCCTTGCTCACATCGCGGACATCCGAGGAGCAGAGGATGCTGGAGGAAGGAGTGTGGAGAGGGAAGGGAGTAAGGCTGGAGGAAGCAGTAAAGGTGGAGGAAGGAGTAGGGAAGGGGGAAGGAATAAGAGTGGTAGAAGAAGTAAGGGTGTTTGAAGCAGTCAGGAAGGGGTCAGGAAGGGGGAAGGACTAAATGAGGGGGGAATCTTGGGGGGAAGAACGCGTTCCCGGTGGGGGGGGAAGGAGTTCCAAGTGGGGAAGGAGTTCCGGGGGGGATGAAGTTCCAGGAGGGGGAAGGGGTTCTGGGGGGGTGGAGGGAGTAGGGGTTGCAGGTGGGGAAGGTGTTCCAAGGGGAAAAGGGGTTCCAAGGGGGGAAGGGTTTCCAGGGGCTGGGAATGAGTTCCAGGGTGGGGGGAGTAGGGGTTCCAGGTGGGGAAGGGGCTCCAAGGGGGGAAGGGGTTCCAAGGGGGGAAGGGGTTCTGGGGGTAGAGGTTCCAGGTGGTGAAGAGGTTCCAAGGGGGGAAGGGGTTCCAAGGGGGGAAGTGGCTCAGAGTGTGGATATGTCCAGGTTCAAGAAAGTCACCACTGAGTCAACCTCACAGATATTATAGGAATGAAAACCCTCCTTGGTTGTTGAGCCTCCTGGATTGACAAATTAATTTCCTGAGCACTGCTGTGATCAAGTCGAGAGAAAATAGGGAAGAGGTATTAATGACGAACCAATGTACCAATGAGAGGAAGTGGAGCTTTGATGGGCAGGCTTGTAAACCAATTGGGCTTGGGACGGTGTGGGGAGCACAGTGCCCAAGTAATAGCCGGTTGTAATTTGGCTGCAGCAGTTGTTGTTTTGGTAACTTTCTTATTCCAATCAATTCATTTTTTAAATTTGCCTCCCCACCTCCTCCCCTATTGCACCTTTGAAATATAAGCAAGAGCTTCAATGGAAATTGTTTCCAGTTTAACTCTATTTCTAAATCATCTGGCACAAGATCAACCTTCTATTCTTGCATTTAATTAAAATGAGGACTAGAGACGAGGGCAGCATGAGCCAGAGAGTAATGAAAAGTGAAAGTTTACAAGGGTGCAATCCACTCACAACCTGGCATTTTGTTTAATGTATGAAATTATGGGCATATTCATAACTTTGGAAAAGAGGACAAATCTGATGACCACTTCTTATACACCCCTTATAATAATTATGGTTATACACCCTCATAAAAATAACTCATTATACATTATAACAATGATAACCTGTTATAAACTCCTAATAATAATAATTAATTAGACACCCCTTATGGACAAATATCACTATCTGAGTCATCAAGGTCGCTCATCCCTGGCTGTAAATGAGAAAGAAATTTATAAGTCGGAAGGGACATGTAAATATGGGGCAAAACAATGAACAAATTTACTCAATTTTACTTCATTTAGATTAGTTTTTAATATTAGGAAGCTCTTTTTGTTGGCTTGTTAACAGTAAATTTTGGCAGATGATATTTCTGTTGATTTAATACTGAGGTGAAGTATTATGGCTTTTTACATTGTTTATATTTTAAGAATAGTTTTGTGTTTATATTTATGTCTATTGGGAAACGAGCTGGCTCTGTATGGGCTATAAATTAAATCTGCTTTACAAATGGGCATTCAACTACTTTGGTGTAAATCATAAAAAGTTACAGCACAGAAATAAATCAGTTGGCTTATTAAGTCTGTGCTGGTGTGTATCTCCATATCAGCCACCTTGCTGCGTCTCACAACATTTAATATTCCCGTTTATGGCCGTGAATTCCACACAGTAATCATCGTCTGTGTACTCAAATGTTTATAATCTCTCCTTTACTTGTTTTTGTGATCATCTTAAATTTGTGCTCCCTTGTTACTATCTCATTGACTGTATCGTAATAAGCATCTTTATTTTATATATTCGTTCATGGCATGTGGGCATTACTGTGAAGGCCAGCATTTATTGCCCATCCCTAATTTCCCTTGAGATGGTGGTGGTGAGCTGCCTGCTTGAACCACTGCAGTTCATCTGGTGTAGGTACATCCACAGTGCTGTTAGGAAGGAGTTCCTGAATTTTGATCCAGTGACATTGAAGGAGTGGCGATATTGTTACAAGTGAGGACGGTATGATTCAAGGGGAACTGCAGGCGGTGGTGTTCCCAATCATCTACTGCTCTTGTCCTTCTAGGTGATAGAGGTCATGGGTTTGGAAGGTGTCATCATAATATTGAAGATCTCTATCATGTCATCACTCAGCCTTCTCAGCTCCAGCGAGATAAGTGCTGGTAAACCCATCTGGTCTGCTCATGTCCTTTAGGGAAGGAAATCGGCCATCCTTACCAGGTCTGGTCTATATGTGACTCCAGACCCACAGCAATGTGGTTGACTCTTAACTGTCCTCTGAAATGGTCTAGTAAGCCAATTAGTTCAAGAGCAATTAGGAATGGGCAACAAATGCTGGCCTTGGCAAGTGATGCCCGCATCTGATGAAAAAAATAAATTAAAATAAGTATGCATCTCTAAAGCAAAAAAATCTAAACTGACACTGGAGGTTGAATTTTTAGGCCCCAATGGGAAAGGCAGGGAGCTGGATGAATGTGGAACTTTGTGCTGCTCGTGTCATGATGGTTCAGGCCATTTTCCTGGAGGCAGGATGGAGGCAGACAACTCAACTAATTAAAGGCCTATTACGGGATGCAGACTGGGATTTTCCAGGCACTCGGGAGCTGAGCACTCAGGCTGGGGACAGAGCAGCTGCCTAGAGGCGACTTCCGGATGCCGTTTGCGATGGGGGAGGAGCTGGTTGGGGTGGTGGCAGCAATTTAAAGGCCCTCCCTGCCTGCTGGGCTTCAGCTGAAACCACAGGAGGGGTTCCCCTGCACAATGTTGGCATGGCTGTGCAATTTATTCTTTACTTTAAATTTGAAAAAGTCAGAGAGAGAGAGTGCGCCTCCATCTTGGGGTGCAGCATTTGCCACATTTACATTTAATGGCATCCTAGTGCTGCTTGCAAGATGGAGGGACTCCTTTTGGCCCTCCAACCCACCTGCCATCCTCAATTGGATGGTGAACATATAACCATACAAACATACAAACAAGGAGCCAAAGTAGGCCATTCAGCCCCTCAATCCTGCTCATGGCTGATCTGATAGTAACCTCACATCTGCATCCCCCCTACCCCCGAAAACCTATTACCCGCTTGCTTACCAAGAATCTAGCCAGCTCTGCCTTAAAAATATTCAAAGACTCTGCTTCCATTACCTTTTCAGGAAGAGAGTTCCAAAGACTCACGACCCTCTGAGTGAAAAAAATTCACCTCATCTCCATTTTAAATGGGCGATCCCTTATTTTTAAACAGTGACCCCCTAATTCTAGATTCTCCCACAAGAGGAAACATCCTCTCCGCATCCACCCCGTCAAGACCCCTCAGGGACTTAAATGTTTCAATCAAGTCGCCTCTTACTCTTATAAACTCCAGTGGATACAAGCCTAACCTGTGAGCAAAAATCACAACTGAAAGACTATTCCTTACAATCCAGGCTTCTGACCCCCCCCCCCCGCCACTCCTGCCTTGAGCCTGATGGTGGGGGTCCTAGAGCCCATAGGGAAAATCCCACCCTAGGCATATGCTGCAGACTACAGAACCCACCACCCAGCGAGCACCCCCAACCTCCCTCAGCCCCAACACTTACTGGTATAAGAATAAAGAAGTCCTACAACAATTGTATTGGGCCTTGGTAAGATTATACCTGGAGTATTGTACCAATTTGGTCTCCTTACCTAAGGAAGGCTATACTTGCCTCAGAGGGAGTGCAACAAAGGTTCACTAGGCTGATTCCTGGAATGAGGAGGTTGTCCTATGAGGAGAAATGGATTAGACTAGGTCTATATTCCCTGGAGTTTAGAAGAATGAGAGGTTATCTTTTGAAATGTAAAATTCTTAAGGTGCTTGATAGAGCAGATGCTGGGAGGATGCTTGTCCTGGTTGAGGAATCTAGAACTAGGGTCACTGTCTCAGGATAAGGGGTCAGCCATTTATGACTGAGATGAGGAAAAACTTCTTCACTCAAAGGGTCGTGAATCTTTAAAATTTTCTACCTTAGAGAGTTGTAAATGCTTAGGACAGAATTGTCCGCACTAAGTGCGGTAGTGGGCAGCCACAATGGCGGTTTTTCATGCCACATCGTCCCAATCCCCCCTCTTTAACCATGCATTCCAGAAGACACACCGTTTCAATGGCGGGCTGGCTTTCATTCGCCCGCCACACCATCACCTTTCTGCTTCCTCACGCCGTGCACCATATTTAAAGTGCAGCCACGTGCACACTTCTCAGTGCTTTCAGCCCAGGACTGCTGCACAGAAGACATGGCCCCAAAAGGCAGGAAGACTGCAGCCCCCCGATTTAGTGACGCATCCCTGGAGCGTCTTTTGGATGCCATGGAGGCCCACCGTGATGTTCTGTTCCCCCACTTTGGGCGAAGACCAGCATGCAAGGTCACCAATCCAGCATGGGAGGCAGTGGCAGCGGTGGTCAGCGCTAACGCCCTGCAAAAGAGGACAGCCACTCAGTGCCACTACAGGATGAATGGTCTCATCCATTCTGCCAGGGTAAGTCACTCTGCTCATCAGTCTCAGCTCACAGTCTCACAAACCTATCACACATCCACAGGGCTCTCACACCTCAAGCAATAACACCACTAATTCTCACACACACCCTCACATCTCCATCAGGCTCATATCCTCTTGAGCTCGTATCGTCATCTTGTCCATGGCTCCGGTCACCACATAAACATTCCATGCAATGCCATGCGCCCTGCTCACCCTCCATCTGTTTTCATGCAGAAGAAGCTGGCACAAAGCAGCAGGGAGAGCTCCCAGACCAGGGAGTGGAGTGGCCCCCATGAGGCCCCTCACTCACTTTTAGGAGTGTGACGGTGAGGTTGACAACGAACACCCATGTGAGGATCCTGCACCAGATCATCCATCTCTCAACACAATTGTGAGTGCTCTCTCTCCTGCTTTTGACTCTGCTGCCATGCACTAATTATCTTTACTTTGGTTCACAAGGACCTCTGCCAAGTGACCGACACTCAGCCAGCCAGTCCCTCAGCACCATCCAGTTTCCCACCTCCAGCCAAGAGGACTCCTCCTCCACTGAAGAGCTGGAAATAAGCAGCTTGGAAGACCCGTCACAGCGCTTACCCACACCCTCCACCAGCACAGAGACACACACCTCGATGGGACCTAGATCTAGAGCAGACGCGGGTTCACAATCTGGTGGTCACCTCACGGACACGCGTCCGCAGCAGGAGGAGGCAGGTTTGGGCAAGGTCCTTGGCACTCGGAGGACTGCTGGGGAAAAGTTTAGCGAGGCTAAATGGAATATATTTTAATGCAAGGAGCCTGAGGAATAAGACAGGTGAGCTGAGGGCTCAGATAGGCACACGGGAATATGATATCATAGCTGTGACTGAGACTTGGTTAAAAGAAGGGCAGGGTTGACAGCTCAATATCCCTGCTTATAGGGTATTCAGACAAGATAGAGAGGGGTATAGAAGAATAGAGAGATAGAAGCCAGATAAGCATTTACAATGTCATCTTTTCCTGCTCCTGCTTTGCTAGCTCTGGTGTCCCCCGCAAGGATCAATCCATAGCCATCTAATATTTTTTATCTACGTGCTGTCCCTTGGCAACTTCAGCCGAAGTCACAACATTAGTTTTCACAGGTATGCTGAGGACACCCAGCTCTATGTCACCATCATCTCTTGTGACTCCTCCACTTTTGCTAAACTATCAGACTGCTTATCCAGCATCCAATAATGGAAGAGCAGAAATTTCCTCCAATTGGGAAGACTGAAGCCCTTGTTTTCGATCCCCACTCCAAATTCTGTTCCCTAGCCACCGACTCCATCCCTCTCCCTGGCAACTTCTGAGACTAAACCAGTTCGCAACCTTGGTCTCACATTTGATCCTGATGTGAGCTTTCGACCTCATATTTATGCCATCTCTAAGACCCCCTTTCTCCCCCTCCATAACATTGCTCGACTTTGCCCCTGTCTCAGCTGAGCTGCTGCTGAAAACTTCATCCAAGCCTTTGATGCGCATTCCTGGCTGGTCTCAAGCATCCTATTCACGGTAAACTTGAGGTAATTGAAAACTCTGCCTTAACTTGCAGCAAGTCCAATTCCCCTATCGCCCCTAAGCGTGCTGACGTTCATTTACACCCAGTTAAGCAATATCTTGATTTTAAAATTCTCATCCTTTTTTCAACTCCCTCCAAAGCCTTGCCCCCTCCTATCTCTGTCATCTCCTCCAACCCCACAACCGTGCTGGAGTGCCTCCCAGACCTTGTCCCACCATCAGGGAATTTTACCGACAGTGGGGCTGGCTTCTTCACCGCAAGGCGGCAGTAAGCAAATTGAAATAACATGCCATATTAGGGGCAATTTTACCAGACCACTGACATTTTGCCGATGGTGAAGCGACTCCCCACCAGGTGGAGTGGCTGCCAGCTGAATCCGGGTATCACCCCACCAGGGGGAAGTGTTCTTTCACAGAATCACAGAATCATACAGTGCAGAAGAGGCCCTTCGGCCCATCGAAGGGGCCACGGGCAGAGAAGGCAGCCCCTGCGATTACCTCAGAGGGGTTTCCCTTCCATCAATGTAAATTTTAAGTTTTTTTAAAATTCCCTTGGAGCTACCTGGTGTAAGTTGCATGTCCCCTGCCTTCCTCAGCAGTGACTACTTTTCCTAGTGGTGCGCCTGAGGCTCCTGGGCTGCTGGCCCTCTGCTTGCTCCAGTAGGTCGAGGATGAGGGCGGCCATGATGCACAGAATAGTAATACCGGAGACAGTTTATTCATGAGCTCTCGCCCTTAAAGTTAAAGAGGAAGTCCCACCAACCGGCACTGGGGGGGTTGCCAACAAGAATTTCCAGCCAGTGCTGGGGCTCCAACCTTTTTAGGAAAATTCTGCCCAATATCTCCTTTATGTGGCCCACTGTCATACTTTGTTTTATAACACTCCTTGTGAAGCATCTTGAGATGTTTCATTATGTTAAAGGTGCTATGTAAATATAACTGGTTGTTTATTGTTATTAAGGGAATTAAGGGATAGGGAGTAATTGCGGGAAGGTATAGCTAAGATAGAATATTAGTCATGGGGTAGAATAGTCCCAGATTTGCATTAAGTGAGATAGTGGGCGTGAAACAAGTTGTTTTACCCGTCGGCCACAATGGCAGGTTTTGACACCCTTCCCACCTCATAAATTACGGAGTCACGGGAAACACGCCAGATCGCTGGTGGGCAGCCTCTGATTGGCTCGCAACACCGTTAACTCGCCACTTCCTCACGCCGGGCACCATATTTGAAATGTAGCCATGTGCACGCTTCTTAGTGCTTGCAGCCCAGGACAGCTTCGCTGGGCCCCAGTTGTCGGCCCCGGCCCCCTCACCTGGTTTGCTGGGAACCCGCCCCCGGCAGCCTGTTACTCGTGCCGGTTCGGTCTTATCGGCCCTTTTTGCACCTTCCCTGCCTGCTGGCATGCTTCGGCTCACCGGTCAACCGGTTCCCCGTTCTCCACTTAGACTTTTGAGCTGCGGGGCTGGTCTGCCGCGAACTGCACCCGTATTACGGGGCGGGCGGCTCTACTGCCCGTACGGCTGCCCTGCCTGTTAACTGGTTAACCGTTTCCCCGTCCACTACTTCGTCCCTGGACCTGCCGGTGTGTTCTGCAGCTAACTGCACCCGTATTACGGGGCGGGACGCTCCGCTTACCGGCCGGCTGCTATGCCTGCTTAACTGGTCAACAATTTACTCACATATACTTAGCCCCTGGAGCTGCTGGGCTGGTCGGCGACCTAACTGCACCCTTGTTGCCGGGAGGTCGGCACTAATTGCCGGCCGGCCGGCTGCCCTGCCTGCTAACTGGTAAACCCTTTACCCACATGTACTTAGCCCCTGGATACTGATGGGCTGTTCTGCACCTAACTGCACCCTGATTAGCGGGCGGGCGGCTGTAATTGCCGGCCGGCTGCTCTGCCTGCTAACTGGTTAACCATTGACCCACATGTACTTAGCCCCTGGAAACTGAGGGGCTGTTCTGCACCTAACAGCACCCTTAGTAGCGGGCGGACAGGCGGCCGGCTCTATTTACCGGCAGGCCGGCTGCCCTGCCTGCTAACTGGTTAACCATTTACCCACATGTACTTAGCCCCTGGAGCTGATGGGCTGTTCTGCACCTAACTGCACCCTGATTAGCGGGCGGACAGGCGGCTCTAATCGCCGGCCGGCTGCTCTGCCTGCTAACTGGTTAACCATTGACCCACATGTACTTAGCCCCTGGAAACTGATGGGCTGTTAAGCACCTAACTGCACCCTTATTAGCGGGCGGACAGGCGGCCGGCTCTAATTACCGGCCGGCCGGCTGCCCTGCCTTGCTAACTGGTTAACCATTTACCCACATGTACTTAGCCGCTGGAAAATGATGGGCTGTTCTGCACCTAACAGCACCCTTAGTAGCGGGCCGACAGGCGGCCGGCTCTATTTACCGGCAGGCCGGCTGCCCTGCCTGCTAACTGGTTAACCATTTACCCACATGTACTTAGCCCCTGGAGCTGATGGGCTGTTCTGCACCTAACTGCACCCTGATTAGCGGGCGGACAGGCGGCTCTAATTGCCGGCCGGCTGCTCTGCCTGCTAACTGGTTAACCATTTACCCACATGTACTTAGCCCCTGGAGCTGATGGGCTGTTCTGCACCTAACTGCACCCTTATTAGCGGGCGGACAGGCGGCTCTAATTGCCGGCCGGCTGCTCTGCTTGCTAACTGGTTAACCATTTACCCACATGTACTTAGCCCCTGGAAACTGATGGGCTGTCCTGCACCTAACTGCACCCTTATTAGCGGGCGGACAGGCGGCCGGCTCTAATTACCAGCCGGCCGGCTGCCCTGCCTTGCTAACTGGTTAACCATTTACCCACATGTACTTAGCCCCTGGAAACTGATGGGCTGTTCTGCACCTAACTGCACCCTTATTAGTGGGCGGACAGGCGGCCGGCTCTAATTACCGGCCGGCCGGCTGCCCTGCCTTGCTAACTGGTTAACCATTTACCCACATGTACTTAGCCCCTGGAAACAGAGGGGCTGTTCTGCACCTAACTGCACCCTGATTAGCGGGCGGGCGGCTCTAATTGCCGGCCGGCTGCTCTGCCTGCTAACTGGTTAACCATTTACCCACATGTACTTAGCCCCTGGAAACAGAGGGGCTGTTCTGCACCTAACTGCACCCTTATTAGCGGGCGGACAGGCGGCCGGCTCTAATTACCGGCCGGCCGGCTGCCCTGCCTGCTAACTGGTTCACCATTGACCCACATGTACTTAGCCCCTGGAAGCTGATGGGCTGTTCTGCACCTAACTGCACCCTTATTAGCGGGCGGGCGGCTGTAATTACCGGCCGGCTGCCCTGCCTGCTAACTGGTTAACCATTTACCCACATGTACTTAGCCCCTGGAAAATGATGGGCTGTTCTGCACCTAACAGCACCCTTAGTAGCGGGCGGACAGGCGGCCGGCTCTATTTCCCGGCCGGCTGCCCTGCCTGCTAACTGGTTAACCATTTACCCACATGTACTTAGCCCCTGGAGCTGATGGGCTGTTCTGCACCTAACTGCACCCTGATTAGCGGGCGGGCGGCTGTAATTACCGGCCGGCTGCCCTGCCTGGTAACTGGTTAACCATTTACCCACATGTACTTAGCCCCTGGAAACTGATGGGCTGTTCTGCACCTAACTGCACCCTTATTAGCGGGCGGACAGGCGGCCGGCTCTAATTACCGGCCGGCCGGCTGCCCTGCCTTGCTAACTGGTTAACCATTTACCCACATGTACTTAGCCCCTGGAAACTGATGGGCTGTTCTGCACCTAACTGCACCCTGATTAGCGGGCGGGCGGCTCTAATTGCCGGCCGGCTGCTCTGCCTTGCTAACTGGTTAACCATTTACCCACATGTACTTAGCCCCTGGAAACTGATGGGCTGTTCTGCACCTAACTGCACCCTTATTAGTGGGCGGACAGGCGGCCGGCTCTAATTACCGGCCGGCCGGCTGCCCTGCCTGCTAACTGGTTAACCATTTACCCACATGTACTTAGCCCCTGGAAACTGATGGGCTGTCCTGCACCTAACTGCACCCTTATTAGCGGGCGGACAGGCGGCCGGCTCTAATTACCGGCCGGCTGCGCTGCCGGCCAACTGGTTAACTATTTACCCACATGTACTTAGCCCCTGGAAACTGATGGGCTGTTCTGCACCTAACTGCACCCTTATTAGCGGGCGGCCAGGCGGCCGGCTCTAATTACCGGCCGGCCGGCTGCCCTGCCTTGCTAACTGGTTAACCATTTACCCACATGTACTTAGCCCCTGGAGCCGCTGGGCTGGTCGGCACCTAACTGCAGCCCTATGGCCGGGCGGGCGGCTCCAATTACCGGCCGGCTGCCCTGCCTGCTAACTGGTTAATCATTTACCCACATGTACTTAGCCCCAGGAGCTGCTGGGCTGGTCGGCACCTAACTGCAGCCCTATGGCCGGGCGGGCGGCCTCAATTACCGGCCGGCTGCCCTGCCTGCTAACTGGTTAACCATTTACCCACATGTACTTAGCCCCTGGAGCTGCTGGGCTGGTCGGCACCTAACTGCACCCGTATGGCCGGGCGGTCGGCTCTAATTACCGGCCGGCCGGCTGCCCTGCCTGCTAACTGGTTAACCATTTACCCACATGCACTTCGCCCCTGGAGCCGCTGGGCTGGTCGGCACCTAACTGCAGCCCTATGGCCGGGCGGGCGGCTCCAATTACCGGCCGGCTGCCCTGCCTGCTAACTGGTTAATCATTTACCCACATGTACTTAGCCCCAGGAGCTGCTGGGCTGGTCGGCACCTAACTGCAGCCCTATGGCCGTGCGGGCGGCCTCAATTACCGGCCGGCTGCCCTGCCTGCTAACTGGTTAACCATTTACCTACATGTACTTAGCCCCTGGAGCTGCTGGGCTGGTCGGCACCTAACTGCACCCGTATGGCCGGGAGGTCGGCTCTAATTACCGGCCGGTTGCCCTGCCTGCTAACTGGTTAATCATTTACCCACATGCACTTCGCCCCTGGAGCCGCTGGGCTGGTCGGCACCTAACTGCAGCCCTATGGCCGGGCGGTCGACTCCAATTACCGGCCGGCTGCCCTGCCTGCGAACTGGTTAACCCTTTACCCACATGTACTTAGCCCCTGGAGCTGCTGGGCCTGTCGGCACCTAACTGCACCCTTATCACCGGGCGGGCGGCTCTAATTACCGGCCGGCAGCTCTGCCTGCTAACTGGTTAATCATTTACCCTCATGTACTTAGCCCCTGGAGCTGCTGGGCTGGCCGGCACCTAACTGCACCCTTGTTGCCGGGAGGTAAGTAGGACCTGGAGGGTAGATTAGAAAAGTGTAATATTTTTAAACAAGTTGCTATACTTGGATTTAACTGAGAAGCACCAGGAATAAGGGAACTTTAGGGTCAATATAATGAAGTAATATAAATAATCCAAAGTAGAATAAAGTTAAATGTAAGGGAAGTAGAGTTAAGACATGGCAGGGCAGCTTAGTCGAGTGGAATGTGCATCCTGTAATATGTGGGAAGTCATAGATGCTACCGGTGTCCTAGATGATCACATGTGCAGGAAATGCTGCCAGCTGCAGAAACTTGAGCTCCGGGTTTCAGAGTTCAAGCGGTGGCTGGAGTCACAGTGGCGCATCCGCGAGGCTGAGAGCTATGTGGATAGCACATTCAGAGAGGTGGTCACACCACAGCTTAAGGGCCTGGAGACAGCGAGGGAATGGGTGACCACCAGGCAGTCCAAGAGAAGTAGGCAGGTAGTGCAGGAATCCCGTGGGGTCCCGCTCACAAATTAGTTTTCCGTTTTGGAACCTGGTTCCTCAAGGGAGTGCAGTCAGAGCCAAGTTTGTGGCACCACGAGCGGCTCAGCTGTACAGGAGGGGAGGAAGAAGAAAGGAAGAGCAATAGTGATAGGGGATTCATTGGTTAGGGGAACAGACAGGAGTTTCTGTGGCTGTAGACATGACTCCAGGATGGTATGTTGCCTCCCTGGTGCCAGGTTCAAGGATGTCACAGAATAGCTGCAGGACATTCTTCTGGGGGAGGGTGATCAGCCAGCAGTTATGGTCCATGTTAGTACCAATGACTTAGGTAGGAAGGGGGATGTGGTCCTGCAATCAGAATTTAGGGAGCTAGGTAGAAAATTAGCAAGCAGGACCTCTACAGTAATAATCTCCAGATTTCTCCCAGTGCCATGTGCCAGTGAGTACAGAAATAGGAGCATAAGACAGATGAATGTGTGGTTGGAAAGGTGGTGCAAGAGGGAGGGCTTTAGATTCCTGGGACACTGGGGCTGGCTCTGGGGGAGATGGCACCTGTACAAGCCGAGCGGGTTGCACCTGAACAGAGCTGGGACTGAGTTCCTTGTGGGGCATTTTGCTAGTGCTTTTGGGAGGGCTTTAAACTAACTCAACAGGGGTGTGGGAACCTAGAGAAAATATCAGAGGGGTATACCAGGGTGCACAAAATACTGGGAGAGACAGATAGCACTGATGTAGAGATTAGCAAGTTAATAGGTAAAGTCGGGGTAAAGGAGAAAGTAACAAAATCTAAATCAGTGTTACTGTGCATGTATGTGAATGCACGGAGTTTAGTAAATAAGATTGGGGAGTTACAGGTACAGATTGCCATGTAAAAATATGATGTTCTGGCAATAACAGAGACCTGGCTCAAGGAAGGGTAGAACCGGATGTTAAGTATTCCCAGGTACAAGGTGTTCAGAAGAAATAGGAAAGGAGGAAGGCTGGCATTAATGCTTAAGGAGAGCATTGCAGTGCTAGAGAAAGAGGATGTCCCAGAGGGTACAAGGGCAAAATCAATTTAGCTAGAGCTAAGGAACAAACAGGGTGCAATTACATTGCTCAGTCTAGTCTATAGACCACCAAATAGTGAGAAGGACGTAGAAAAACAAATCTGCCGGGAAATTACAGAGAGATGCATTATAGAGTAGGGGGACTTTAATGGGAGACTTTAATTACCCGAATGTAGACTGGGACAGTGGTAGTGTAAAGGGCAGAGAAATGGGCAAAAGTTCCTGGATTGTGTTCAGGAGAGTTTTCTACAGCAGTATGTGTCCAATCCAACAAGAAAAGGTGCACTGTTCGAACTGTTTCTTGGAAATGAGGCAGGCCAAGTAGATCAAGCATCAGTGGGGGACCATTTAGGAGACAATGATCATTGTATTGTACATTTTAGGATGATGATAGAAAAGGACGATATGCAATCCAGAGTAAGAATAATTAACTGGACAAGAGCCGACTTCAATGGGGCAAGAACGGAGCTGGGCCAGATAGACTGGAACAAAAGATTAGCAGGGAAATCTGTAGCTGAACAATGGGCTATCTTCAAAAAAAGAATTGGTTCAGGCCCAGTCAAGGCATATTCCATCGAAAGGGAAAGGTAGGACAAACAAATCCAGAGCTCCCTGGATGAAAAAGGAGATTAAAATTAAATAAAGAAGAAATAGTACGTTTATGACAGGTAGAAAATACAATTGAGAACCAAGAGGAATACGGAAGGTCCAGGATGGGGGTGAAAAAGCATATTAGAGAAGCGAAGAGGGATTATGAGAAAAGACTGGCAGCCAACATAAAGGGGAATCCCAAAGTCTCCTATAAGCATATAAATAATAAAAGGGTGGAAAAGGAGGAGTAGGGCTGATTAGGGACCCAAAAAGGGAATTTACACGTGGATGAAGGGGCCATGGCTGAGGTATTAAATGAATACTTTGCATCTGTCTTTACCAAGGAGGTAGATGATACCCAGGCCATGGTGACAGACATGCCAAGTGCTCATCCAGGTACTTTTTAAAGGATGTGAGGCAACCCGCCTCCACCACCCTCCCAGGCAGTGCATTCCAGACCGTCACCACCCTCTGGGTAAAAAAGCTTATCCTCACATCCCCCCTAAACCTTCTGCCCCTCACCTTGAACTTATGCGCCCTTGTGACTGACCCTTCAACTAAGAGGAACAGCTGCTCCCTATCCACCCTGTCCATGCCCCTCATAATCGTGTACACCTCAAACAGGTCGCCTCTCAGTCTTCTCTGCTCCAGTGAAAACAACCCAAGTCTATCCAACCTCTCTTCATAACTTAAATGTTTCATCCCAGGCGACATCCTGGTGAATCTCCCCTGCACCCCCTCAAGTGCAATCACATCCTTCCTATAATGAGGCGACCAGAACTGCACACAGTACTCCAGCTGTGGCCTCACCAAGGTTCTATACAACTCTAACATGACCTCCCTACTTTTGTAATCTATGCCTCGATTGATAAAGACAAGTGTCCCATATGCCTTTTTCACCACCCCACGAACATGCCCCTCCGCCTTCAGAGATCGATGGACACACACGCCAAGGTACCTTTGTCCCTCAGAACTTCCTAGTGCCATGCTGTTCATTGAATACTTCCTTGTCAAATTACTCCTTCCAAAGTGTATCACCTCACACTTTTCAGGGTTAAATTCCATCTGCCACTTATCTGCCCATTTGACCATCCCGTCTATATCTTCCTGTAGCCCAAGACACTCAACCTCACTGTTAACCACCCGGCCAATCTTTGTGTCATCCGCAAACTTACTAATCCTACCCCCCACATAGTCATCTATGTCATTTATATAAATGACAAACAATAGGGGACCGAGCACAGATCCCTGTGGTACGCCACTGGACACTGGCTTCCAGTCATTAAAGCATCCTTCTGTCATCACCCTCTGTCTCCTACAACTAAGCCAATTTTGAATCCACCTTATTAAATTACCCTGTCTTCCATGTGCCTTTGCCTTCTTTATAAGTCTCCTATGTGCGACCTTGTCAAAAGCTTTGCTGAAATCCATATAAACTACATCAACTGCACTACCCTCATCTACACACCTGGTCACCTCCTCAAAAAATTCAATCAAATTTGTTAGGCATGACCTCCCTCTGACAAAGCCATGCTGACTATCCCTGATCAAACCATGCCTCTCCAGAAGATAGATACTCTCCTTCAGAAATTTCTCCAATAGTTTCCCTACCACTGATGTGAGACTCACTGGCTGTAGTTCCCTGACTTATCTCTACAACCCTTCTTAAATAGCGGAACCACATTAGCTGTTCTCCAGTTCTCTGGCACCTCCCCCCGTAGCTAGAGAGAAATTAAAAATTTGGGTCAGAACGCCTGCGATCTCCTCCCTTGCCTCCCTCAGCAGTCTGGGACACAAATCACCTGGACCTGGAGATTTGTCCACTTTTAAGCCTGCCAACACCTCCAATAGCTTGTCACTCCCTATATCAATTTGCTTAAGAACCTCGCAGTCTCTCTCCCTGAGTTCGATACCTTTATCCTCATTCTCTTGGGTGAAGACGGACGTGAAGCATTCATTCAACACTCTAGCGATGTCCTCTGGCTCCACCCGTAGATTGCCTCCTTGGTCCCTTATGGGCCCTACTCTTTCCCTGGTTATCCTCTTCCCATTGATATACTTATAGAATGTCTTGGGATTTTCCCTACTTTTACCAGCCAGAGCTTTCTCATATCCCCTCTTTGCTCTCCTAATTGCTTTCTTAAGCTCCACCCTGCACTGTCTGTACTCCACTGATGCCTCTGCTGATTTGCTTCCCTTGTACCTGCTAAAAGCCTCTCTTTTCCTTCTCATCATAACCTGAGTATCTCTGGTCATCCATGGTTCTTTTGGCTTGTTATTCCCGCCTATCACCCTAGAGGGAACTTGTTGAGCCCGAACCCTCCCCATTTCTTTTTTGAACACCCCCCACTGTTCCTCTGTAGATTTCCCCACAAGTAACTGTTCTCAGTCTACCTTGGCCAGATCCTGCCTTATTTTTCTAAAATCCACTCTCCCCAATCCAAAACATTTTTTTGCAACTTGTCGATTTCTTTGTCCATAACAAACTTAAACTGTACCATGTTGTGGTCGCTATCACTAAAATGCTCACCCACCACCACCTCAGCCACCTGTCCGGCTTCATTCCCCAGAATTAGGTCCAGCAATGCACCATCCCTTGTTGGACCCTCATGAGCAGAAATAATTTCTCCCTATCTACTCTGTCCAAACCCCTCCTGATTTTGAATACCTCCATCAAATCTCCTCTCAGCCTTCTTTTCTGCAAGGAAAACAGCCCTAACTTCTCCAATCTATCTTCATAACCAAAGTCCCTCATCCCTGGAACCATTTCTGTGAACCTTTTCTGCACCCTCCAGTGTCTTTACATCCCTCCTAAAGTGTGGCACCCCAAACTGGATGAAATACTCCAGCTGAGGTCAAACTAGTGCCTAATATAAGTTAATCATAACCTCCTTGCTCTTGAACTCTATGCCCCTATTAATAAAGTCTATGATACTGCATGCTTCATTAACCACACTCTCAAACTGTGCTGCTACCTTCAATGACTTATGGACATTTACACCCAGGTCCCTATGCTCATGCACCCTCTTTAGAGTTGTATCCTTTAGTTTATGTTGTCTCTACATGACCTTCCTACCAAAATGAATCACTTCACATTTCTCCGCCATTTGTCTGCCTATTCCACCCTCTTGTCCTTTTGAAGTTCTACACTATCCTGCTCACAGTTCACAATACTTCCAAGTTTCGTATCCCGCAAATTTTGAAATTTTGCCCCGTACACCAAGGTCTAGGTCATTAAAATATATCAGGAAAAGCTTTAGAGTTATGTACTAGCCTTGGCTCAATTGGTTGCACTCTCATCTTTAAGTCACATGGTTTGGAGATCAAGGTCCACTCCCAGGACCAGACCACATCAATCAAGGCTAACAGTCCTGCACAGTACTGAGGGAGTACTGCACTGTTGGAGGTGCTAACTTTGAGATAAGGGGCAGAATCTTGCCCTTATTGGGCGGGCTAGGCGGGGGTGGGCAGGGGCAGTCGGGAAGCCGACCATGATCGAGGCCGGAAGGCGATTTCACGCTGATGGACCAATTAATGCCCGACCAGTGTGAAACATGAATGGCAGTGCTCAGCACTCCCTGTGCAGGCGAGGGGAGGAGGGAGAGCAGGGAACTTAGCATATATGTGTGAGTGCGCGCTTCCTAATTTCCCTGAGGCACAGAGCTGCCTCAGGGAGATGAAGCATTCTGAAAAACATTAATAAAGAAATAAATAATGTGATAAAACATGTCCCCGCACATGTCACATGAGCTGGGACAAGTTATTAATTAAATTTAACATTTTTTATTTTAATTTTATTTGCTTTAGGAAACCTCATCCCACCCTTGGATGAGGTTTCCTAAAAAGTGCAAAGGCTGCTTGGCCTTATTTCCTGCCTGCCAACCGTAAGGATGGACAGGCAGCAAAAAATTTAATTTAATAACGTTGTTAATGCCCTTAACAGGCCTTTTAATTGTAGGTGGGCATACAGCCGACCCCGGCACATGCCCTCCAAATGAAATATTGTGCGACTGTGCGTTGACGTTGGGATGCACGCCTGACGTCAACGCGTGTCATTTTACGCTCAAGTGGGTCAGGTGCGCGCCTGCCTGCCGAGCTAAAAATTTTACCCAAGATGTTAAAACCAAGGCAGGGCACCTGGCCAGATGTCCCATCCAAATTATAAACCACATCTACCTGTCTAGTACATTCATCATTTTGACAGCTAGCTATCTCAACAGTGACATTTTTAATGCACATTGCATTGAGGTCACCCCTTGGCAGCATTGTCTGAAATCCTGAAATGTGACCACCTGTTAATTGGATTGAACTACTTTCCACTTCCTCCTAGATGCCTCTAGCTACAGCTCCCTTAGGATGGTGAATTTTCCTGTCAGCATGAGGGGGCGGGCCCTGCACGCCAACGCGTAAAATGATGCACAATGACGTCATTCCAATCTTCCATACGGCAGGCACGCGCTGGAGGCGGCTGTGCACCTGACAAACTGTCAAAGGCCATTAGTAAACCAATTTAGGTAATTGACAGGGCTGCCCATCCAACCTTAAGGTTGGCAGGCATGCGAGGAGCCCAAGCAGCTTTCGTGTTTTTCATGAAACCTCATCCATGGGTGGGATGAGGTTTCATGAAGGTTTTATTAAATGAATAAATACATTTTTCTCAATTCATAAACATGTCCCAGCTCATGTGACGCTGTCTGAATAGTTTTAATCTTTCCTTTTTTTCAAAATTTCAATGTGAACTTAATCTCCCTGAGGCATGGCGCTCTTTCGCGCGCATGCTACCGGGCGTGTGTCATGCTGGGTGGGCCTTAATTGGCCCTCCCACATAAAATGGTGGCTTGCAGCCTATTGCGGGCGGCGATTGGCTCCGCACCCGCCTGTGCTCATTCCCGATCGGCCCGCCCGACAGGCCGAAGATTCTGCCCATAAAAGAATGGCAATTTCCTTATCATCTCATCTCTCAGCTTAACCTCCAAACCTGTCTTGAAAAAGAGAGCCGCCCACTCTCTTCCTGAAGCAACAGTTCATATTCCAAATTGTATAACACAGGGAGCAAGGTTTCTCCCAGGGAGGATGTGCAGGGGAAGCTTTAAGGAGCTGTGTCTGCTGTATATTCAGGCTTCTATCTCAGGTTGGGTGCGCAGAGATGGGAGAATTCCTGGCTCCACGAACCCGACCTTTAAAACTGACTGCCCAGACAACGGATTTGCGGTTCGGAGGGTGGGAGAGGGGAGGGGGCGGTGGGGAGGCCTGCCCCGGGGCTCCAGCACTGTGTCCAAAAATAAAAAAAAGGATCAAAACATAAAACATCCCTCCGGCCCTCACCACTCACCCCCTTCAACCCTCACACACCCCCATGCTTCATCCATGCCAACCCATGCCACCTCATGTCCTGTACCCACTCCCCATGGCCCCTCATGCCTTCCATCCCACGCCATCCTGACATATTCCTCTGTACCCACATCTCATGGCCCTTAATAGCCCCTTTATCTACTTATTGCCAACCTAGACCCCCCCAACCCACCACCTTTTGCCCTTTTACCTATCATGCCAACTCACCTAATATCCACCATGGGCAGACCTCAGGGCCCATGCACACATGAGGTAAAATAAAGTTCTAAGTGTCTATTGCAGGCTTCACTATATTGATTAAAAAATGCTCTCATTCATAAAAGCCCATTTAGGAAATTTGCATTCTTTCAACTAAACAAAGCCTTATAACAACAAACATTTTATTCAAGTGTACAATCCCTTTCATCAACAAGCATTGGAATTCTTAATCCCATACCAAAGGCAGAATTTTACGGCCCCGTCGTGTCAAGGGCGGAGCTGCAAAATACAGTGAGCCGTTCAAAAATCCATTGACTTTGGCAGGACCAGAAAATCCCGCTGGTGGGAGAGGCCATAAAATTCCGACCCAAGAGTCTATAACGACTTATAGCTGTCAATCAAACTGTGAAATGGCAGGCACCCTACAGCAATGTGGACTGTAGTGAAATCCATTATGAAGCACCAATTCAGTCATGAAAGCTTTCAGGCTTATGTCAATAGACAGAGTGAAATAGCAAGCAATCTTTTTTTTTTAAACACTCCAGACATTTTTTCAACCATTTAAAAGGCTGAACTTTTGACAGCTTGACAGGTTCCTTTGTCAGGTGCTTCTGACAATTTTGACAGTTGGTTATGACAAGGTGCAGGAGCAGAAGAACCTGGTTATATATGTGCAAATGTTATTGAAGGTAGCAGCATAGGATGAGAGTGTGGCTAATAAAGCATACAATATTCTAAACTTTATTAATAGGGGCATAGAGTTGATTATGACCACAGTTGAGCTTTCAGCTGCTCATTGACAGTTCCAATGAGTTTGACAGTAATGCATTTAAGCACTTCTTACACACATTTATGCCTTTGTTTAAGAATTCCAAAGGGCACTTGACCTGACCTCCACCAAAGGGAATCTTAAGTCCCCCACGGGTGTCCCGGGACCAGAGTGAAAGGGGTAACTGACCTTTCCAAAAGGTGGCTTTCCTGGCTTTCCAAGCTAAACCGCCAAGTTCAGACCTGCTCTTACTTGGTCTAATCTGCACATTTCAGGTTTCACACTCCTGGCCTTCCAAAATCCCACGTCAGTGGAGGCAGCTGATGATTTAAATGGCCAACTGCCGCCATAAACTGCGCACGCATGAAATGAGCCCTGCCCCCAATCCCTGTAAAAATGGGAAGCGGTTAGTTCGGGGGTGGAGCTTCTGATTTTTGGGCATTTGTTTGCTATTTTTGCTGTCGTGGGGAAAATCTGGGCCAAAATTTGCTAGTGCAGATTTGCTGGTGCCATTGATGCCTCAAACTTGGTGAAATATTTCAGCCCTTAATTTTCTTCCTTTGTACCAACAGAGAGCCACAAACAAATTCAGCCTGATGTTTATTCTGAGAATTGGTGTGAGACTGTTTCTGATCCTATGCTGCCCTCTGCTGAATATCCAAATGCAGTAAAACATGGAGCTTACAGTACTGTCATTTTGGAGACATCCTCAAGCTGCCCAAGTAGTGATCCTGAAACTTCAGCAATCAAACAACCAGGCTCCTCAGATGACATTTGCATGTTTTATAATGAATAAAGGGGCTGACAATTGGTTTGAGGCCTGCTCAAATGAGTAATAATACGCCCACCATCCAGGTGGGGGTCATCTATGCTGAAGGCCTTTCATGAATGCCTCAATACTCAATAAGCAAAGACCATGGGAAATTCATCCTTACTATGCCAAAGGTTGCCTGACAATCAATCCCTGAGATAACTTGCAACTTAAGGAAACTACTCAAAGAGCATGGTAACAAGGCACCAATACATCATTTCTGTCCTGGTCAATATTTATCCCTTAACCAACATCACTAAAGCAGATTAACTGGTCATTATCACGTTGCTGTTTGTGGGAGCTTGCTGTACACAAATTGTCTACCGTGTTTTCTACATTACATCAGTAACCACATTTCAAAAAGTACTTCATTGGCTGTAAAGCACTTTGGGCCATCCTGAGGTTGTGAAAGGCGCTATATAAATGTAACTCTTTCTTTATATGTAAAAAAAATTGTTTAATAACATTGCGATTACATTGTTGTGACTAATTATTATCTGTTTGATTAAAAGGTTATGTTGTTGTTAGCACATTTTTTACTAACTGTTTTGTCATGGGCCGATATCTTAAACAGGGTGAGAATCTCCAATTCACTTACCATGCTTCAATGTCATTAATGGAGCGGGCAGCGGACAGCACCTCATGGTGATCCACAGTGCTTGTCGCATTTTCCATGTCATGGCCTTCAGAGGAGCAGGGAAGTAAATGGGAAGAATATTGAGACGCGGCAAACTTGAAGCAGTTGAACAACATTGCTGCTAGACCCAATAGGTCGATGTATCTATTAGTTTTAAATTATATTTACTCACTAATCAACGTTTCCATGTACTCATGAATGGTTGAAAAGCGTGAGTAAATAAAAGGTTTCTTTGTAAGAATGCTTTGTGCTGTTTTAGGGAAATGGAATACTTTCCCATTTTGAGTTCCTGATACCAGGCTCAAGCACATCAGGTCAGTTACAGTACATCAGCTGCAAAGTTTTAATCAGAGAGGACCATCCCTACATCAGTGTGATATTTTCCATTTGTCACACCAGCCATCATATGGCTTTTTTGAGTAAGAGTGGCAATGTAGCACCAACTAGTGACAATGTTGTGCTGTGTGCCCATTGTCCACTAGGAATTAAACTGAGATAATCCAAAACACAATTTATACATGAGCCTTGCTGGCGCTATTCATCTGAGCAGTTAGGGCCCCACATGACCTTGGAGCTAACGTCAAGTTTCAGTAATCTGGTTGAAAAACGGGATAATGCTGAGCCTATGTAGGAAATGTTTGCATTCTGTTTCTTCATCTGAGGTGCTACAGTATTTTGAAATGAAAAGTTATTAATGTAATGATCTGCTGTTGACATTGAGCTGTGATCAGTGTTATATTAACACAGATAAAAACTCTTCAAAACTTCAGAATTGCAACAATTCAAAGACACTTCAGGTAAAGCTGAATATTATTAAGGAGAGTTTCTTGCTACCACTCTTCAGTGACATCAGCTTGAACTTCAACCTCATAATCTTCAACATAAGCTCTGCCTTAAAATTAAAGAAACACAACATAGGATTCCATAGGATTCCATTGGATATAGTCCAGAGAAACAGACCATTCTACCCAAAAAATCCATGCCGATGTTTATGCACCTCTCAAGCCTCCTCTCCCATCTTTCATCATTTAAATCTACCATCATATCCATTGATTCCCTTCTCCCACATGTGCTTACCTAGTTTCCCCTTAAGTACCTCTATATCTTTTCTATAATATAGTGACCAGAACTGCATGTGGTACTCTAAGTGTGGTCTAACCAAGGTTTGATCCAGGTTTAGCATAACATTCCTACCTTTCGATTCTATCCCTCTAGAAATAAAACCTAGAGCTTGGTTTGCTTTTGTTAAGGCCTTGCTAACCTGTGGTGCAACATTTAGTGATTGGTGTGTTTGTACTCTGAGGTCCCTTTGTTTCTCTACCCCAGTTAGACTGGAACCTTCTAAGTAATAAGTGGCCTCCCTATTCTTCCTGCCAAAATGTATAGGGGGTGATGGTGGCACCCCTCCCAATTTGGCATCATCTGCAAATTTAGAAATTGTGTTGTTGATTCCAAAGTCCAAATTATTAATGTAAAGGCCCAACTTCTGCCACACTGGGTGGAATTTCCTGTGCCCGCTGGTGTTGGACGTGTTCGGCGGTGTGAGCGAACAATATGGCGAGAAGGCCAAAAATCAGTTTCACAACATCATGAAACCAGTTTGTGATCATCCGCTCAGCCCGTTGATGTCAGGCCACATTTCCTGCCATTGGACATCAGCAACCACATTACAATATATTTGCATATCATTATAAGGCCAGCCCGCCGGAATCATCACCCCACCTCCCACGCTGGATCATTCGCCCATGTCAGCAGGAAAACATGTTGGTGTAGAACACTCCATGACAAGTGATGTGCAGAAGTCAGGACTTACCACCAGGGCCTTGCTCACATCACAGACATCCGAGGAGTAGAAGATTCTGAAGCCCGACAGCAATTGGAGGAACCGCCATGGCATGCTGGGTGGATTCTCAAGGACATGGTTCCAACGCAAAGCAGCTTACGGGAATTAGAAAGTCATCGTTGAGGGTCTGCTCACAACGGATGTTGGTCGAGGGTGTGGGAGAGGAAGGTCCAGCTGTGTTTGGGGGAGGAAGATGTATCGGGGGGTAGGAGAAGATGGTCGAAGGATTGACTGGGAGAGGAAGAGATGTCGGGGGAGTGAGGTTGGGAGGGGCGAACGAAGGTGTAGCGGGGTTGAGGTTGGGAGGAGGGAACGAAGCTGTCGGAAGGGCAGGGATTATGGGGGAGGGGGGAAACGGGGGAGAAGACTGCAACTGGGGAGGTGGTGTAAGGGGGTGGATGGTGTAAGGGAAGGAGTTTGGAGTAGGGAAGGAGTGCGGAGAGGGGAGGGAGTCCAGGGGGACGAAGGAGTGTGGAGAGAGAAGGGAGTCCAGAGGGAGGGAGGAGTCTGGAGGGAGGAGGAGTGCAGAGAGGGGAGGGAGTCCAGGAGTAGGAAGGTGTCCGGTGGGGGAGAGGAAGATGTAAGGGTGGAGGAAGGAATTAGGAAGGGGGAAGGACGAAGGTGAGGGGGAGTCTGGAGGGGGAGGATAAGGCCTAAGGGGACAGGAGTCCAGGGGAGGTGAAGGAGTTCCAAGGGGGGAAAGGAGTTCCAAGGGGGGAAATCGTCCGGAGATGGGTTTACAGGTGAATGTGCAAGAGAGGTCTCTGATGAGGTCCATGACTGCCTCCTGGGAGCAAACTGAGGGTGGGCGTGGAATGAGGGAATGGAGAGAATGACCATGGACAGAGTGAGCTGCTAGGGTGGGTGGGAGGGTGAAGGTTCAATGGTAGTTATAGAAGGGACGGCGAGGGTGGTTGGTGGGGACTCAGAGGCAAACATGGACCCTGGGAGTGGGAGGGAGGGGGTCGGGGAAGTAAATGTGGATGGGGGTGGGATTTTCAGGAAGGAAGGGAAATGTGCACATTCACATGGGCAGCCCCAAAAGAAAAGGGTTGTGGCTGGTAGGTCACGGAGGGGAAGTGGAAGGCGATACCGGGGTGGAGTGGGGGTGTCGACAGTGATGTGGGAAAGGAAAAGGATGACTGGAGAGGGGAAAGGACCGGAAAAGCTGTACTATTACCATGCTGGCTAAACCAAAAGTGAAACGAGGGTTGTGGTGTGTGAGATCAGGTGCTACTTGGGAGTGTGACCAATGGGTGGGCAGAGATGCAGGGCAGCTCAGATGAACAACTGAAAGAGAACCCCAGCAGGCAGCATTGAAAATGCTCAGGACATTGAGGTTTGTGTGATACAGAAGGATCCGTGTGGATGGGAGAGTGCTTTCACAAGGCTCCAAAAGGCCCTGCCACATACAAATTTCTCCCTCCAGAATCACTCACGGACTGGCTGTGTGCAGCTGAAATGCTAGTGGGGGGTGGCGATGCAGTAGGAGGATTCACGAAGCCTGTAAATGAAGCTGAAAGACACCATCACACATTATTCAGTGAAAGTGAATATATTTCCAGATTGTAAAGTCAAAAAGTGTATGCACCCATGCAACCAACTGTGATCAGAATTTCTTAACTCTTGAACGCCTTAGACCTCTAGTTGCTGCCCTGACATCTGCAGCAGGTGTGGAGAAGCCTATGCAATGGATGGCCCTGTTGCCTTTGGTGTGGGTACTCTGGAGAGCCGAGGCCTTGGGGTGCCCCAGCTTGCTTTGACTGTCCTCCTGTAGCTGGCTTCTTCCTCTGCAGTGACAGAGGACGAGGTTGAGGGGGTCACAGGCAAAGGGGACTTGGAGGGAGCAAACAGCCTCTGAGATTCCTGAGTGGATGATCCAGGGGGGTCCAGCTGCCACTCCTCCTCCCTTTGGGTGCCTGGGGGCCCCAGCCTGACTCTTTGATGGGAAGGAGCACCTGGCGGGGGTGGTGGGGGTGGGGGGGTAGGGGGGTGGTGCGTTGAGGTGCCCCATTTCCCTCTCGCGTTGCCACTGCAGGAACTCACCCATGGCTTCCATGATGGAGTGCAGGTCTGCACACACCTCTGCATTCTTCTGGACCAGGGTCTCCATGGCATCTGTCATCCTCCTCATGGAGACCTCCTTACGCACACATGTGGGCAACACTTCATCAGAGAGCAGGTGAACACACTCCTCCGACTCACATGCCACTCTGTTGAGGGCTGCCAACAGCTCATGTGTGATGTTCCCATGCCTTCTGCTGACTCTCCACAATGAGTTGGAAGGCCAAATCCAGAGGCTCGACATCTGACTCGGACCTCACAGATGCCTCTTTCCCAGGAGTCCTCCGAGTGCCGGGGAGCTCAGCTGAACCTGCCTCCTCCTGCTGCGGGCACATGTCCATGTAGTGACCACCAAATTGTGATCCCGAGCCTGCTCTAGAGCTAGGTCCCACCAAGGTGTGTGTCCCTGTGCTGGTGGAGGGTGTGGGTAAGCGCTGTGATGGGTTTTCCAAGCTGATTATTTCCAGCTCTTCAGTGGACGAGGAGTCCTCTTGACTAGAGGTGAGGACCAGGATGGAGATGAGGGACTGGCTGCCTAAGGCTGTCTGTCACTTGGCAGAGCTCCCTGTGATCAAAGTGGAGGTAATTAATGCATGGCAGCAGGAGAGAGAGCACTCACAGTTGCATTGAGAGAGGGATGATGTGCAGGATCCTCATGAGGATGTTCGCCGCCCACTTCGCTGTCACTGCAGGCATGTTCCATGTCCTCACTAGTCAGCACGATGGCACATGCCTCAAAGTGAGTGAGGGGCCTAATGTTGGCCACTCCACCCCTAATTAAATACAGGGATGTCTCCCTGCTGAGGTGAGCCAGCTTCTCCTGCATGTAAACAGATGGAAAGAGTGTGAGCAGGACACATGGGACTGTGTGGAATGTTTGTGTGGTGAGCAGAGCCATGGACAGGATGAGGGCACGAGCTCCAGAGGAGCCTAATGGAGATGTGAGGGTGTGATGTGTGAGTTCATGGTGTTGTCCCTTGAGGTGTGAGATCCCTGTGGATATGTGATGGGTTTGTGAGTGTGTGAGTAGGAAGTGATGAGAAGATTGACTTACCCCGGCAGAATGGAAGAGATCATTCATCCTCTTCTGGCACTGAGTGGCTGTCCTCTTTTGCAGGGTGTTGGCACTGACCACCGCTGCCACTGCCTCCCAAGCCAGAATAGTGATGTTTCTGCCCATCCTGCAGCCAAGACGGGGATAGAGGGCCTCACGGTGGGCCTGCACTGCATCCAAAATGCACTCGAGGGACACGTCATTAAACCGCGCAGGTTGCAGTCTTATTGCCTTCAGGGGCCATGTCTTCCATGCAGCAGTCCTGGGCTGGAAGCACTGACAGGTGTACGCGCGACTGCACTTTAAATATGATGCCCAGTGTGATGAAGCATAGAGCTGATGGTGTGGCGGGTGAAAGAGAGCCCGCCCACTATCGAAACGGCATGTTTCCTGGGAATGCATAATTAATGTGGCGGGATTGAGACAATACGGCGTGAAAAGTCACCACTGCGGCCGGCGGGTAAAATGTAATTTTTCCCACCTGCTACAGCACTTAGTGTAAACCTGGGATGAGTCTGCCCACTGATTAAGTACCAATTATTCCCATGCTCTGCTTTCTGTCTTGAAGCCAGTTAGCAATCTATTCTGCCACTTGTCCCCTGCCTGCACATTCTCTGACCTAATTCGTTATTCTATTATGGGGCACCTTATCAAAGGTCTTTTGGAAACTCAGATAAATTACATCTACTACATTACCATTGTCTCCTCTCTCTGATATCTCCTCAAAAAATTCATTAAGTTTGGTCAACAGGATTTTTCCTTTTGAAATCCATGCTGACTATTCATTATTACATCTCTCATTTCTAGATATTCTTTGATTCTCTACTTTATTAAAATTCCATTAGTTTTCCAACCACCAATGTTAACCTGACTGGCCTATAGTTTCCTGGACAGCTAATGACCCCTTCTTAAATACAGGAATTACATTAGCTATTTGTCAGTCCACCGGTGCTAAATCTTTTTCTAACTAATTATTATATAAGAGTAGTCATGCTTCTGCTATCTCTTCCCCATATTCTTTTAAACTATGTGGGTGCAATCCATCCGCACCAGCGACTTTATCTTCTTTGAGTTTGTTTAGTTTATTCACTACAAAGTTTTTAAAAAAATTTAAATGCACTTATCTCATTATTCACCTCATTATTCAATGTCATTTCTTCCTGTTCTATTTCCCTAGTAAATACTGAAGTGACATAATTATTTAGTATTTCCACCATTTCTCTATCATTAACTGGTATTATCCTATCTATCACTTAATGGTCGTTTTGCCATCATGGTCCCTGTTTTTTATTGATGTTACAATCTCGTTAGAGACCAGTAACATTGTTTTAGAATCCGAAAACCTACCACAAGAATGAAGCTACAAGATACTGCACAAAAATAAAATCAAAGAACTTGAATACTATTAATTACACTCTATCTTAAATAGTCAGCTATGTTAAAGGTATTAAAAATATAAGGAACAGATGCTTATACTTTAAACCTTAAAATCTTAACTCAAATTTGCTTTATACCCATTTGACTGACACCCCCGATAAATTCAAATCAGATACTTATCAAAGTATTGGTCTGAATACTGCTTCAAAGATATGCCTAAGAGCTGAGATTTCTTGGGCCTTCCACTTACTTCGCAAGGTTTTCCTCTCAAATCTCCTCCAACCATCCCACAGTTGTGGGCTCCCAGTTCAACACACACGTTGCTAACATCTTAAGTGTAGAAATCTCAGATTAGAACTCCCCTGGTTCTAATATTCTTTAACTCTGGAGTTTTGCACCTAAAACATTCTCTCTCTCTTCTCAGCTTGGCTATTCAAGAAGTTTAACTCACTGCTAGGAGTCCTTCAATTAACATGAATTTTAAACTCTTTTAGTCAACACCCAGAATTTTAACTGAACTCTGCTAGAAAGAGATGTTCCCTGTTCTGCAGCCAGATTGTTCTAAACTAAAACTAAAAACCTGCTGGAGACCAGAGCCGCACCCACAATCTACTCATCCCTATAATTGAACTTCTTGTTGGCCATTTTTTTATTGTGTATCTCCCTGGAAACTTGGTCACATGATCAGTTACTGTAGGCAAAATCCTTTACCAGAAATCATCTCCAAGAGAAACCTAGTTCTTAAAGGGATCATCATTCCACCATAAAATATGGGTTTTACCCCAAAAGCACATGGACATCACAATGTGCCTGTAAAATATTTTATTATTTTTTTAAGTTCCTTGATAATCTAATTTCATAGTTACTCTTTGGCATCCTAATTGTTTTTTGGACTTCTCTCCTAGCCTCTCTGCATTTATCTTATCATGTACTCTTCTGTTTCTTACACACTTAATATATACATCTTTCCAAACCCTCAGTTGTTCCCTTTTGTCTTTATTCATCCATGGAGTTCTGCTAGTGTTTAGTTTCTTCTTTCTTTTAAGTAGAATATATTTTTCCTACACTGTGTTGGGCACCATTTTAAATTTTATCCATTATTGCTCTATATTGTTGTTTGCCAGTATAGTTGCCCATTTTATTTTCCTAAGTTCTATTCCCAACCCCTCAAAATCAGCCCTTTCCAAGCTATTAATTTGGTTTTAGTCATATTTGTATCCTTCTCTATCATTGTCATAAAGCATATTATATTTTGGTCACCATTGCCTAGATGTTTCCCTACTTTTATTCTCGCAGCTGCTCTGGCTCATTCCCCATCATTAGATCCAATAGTGAATTTCCCTTACTGGGCATTTTATATACTGGGTCAGAAAGGAGTCCTGTACATGTTGTAGGAATCCATTCCCTCATCTCCTTTACCTATCTCTACTGTCCAATTAATATAGGGAAGTTGAAATCTCCCAAGATTATTATTCTATGTTTTTTATTCAATTCCCTAATATGTCTGCATATTTCTTCCTCTATTTCCCTTCCACTATAAGGGAGTTGCTGACAACATCAATTAGTGTGATTGATCCTTTATTACCTTTTATCTCTCTGCATATGGATCCTATTTTATCTTGCTGATTGCTATGTCCCTTTTCTCCACTGCCATTATGTTATCCTGAATAAGTGCAGCTATTCCATCCACCATAGCAAAGTTGCATGACTTTTTTATGCATTATCCAGCCTTCTGACAGTGTAGTGCTGTTGTGTAATTGATTATGGCACTGTATCACTTTTTGGGGTAGAGTCTGACTGTGCATTAATGTAAACCAGGTGATAGCAAATCGCCAGCCCGTTTAACATCTCAATGAAATTTATCACCATTGAAGTCAATGGAAATAAAATTGGAAGAGATACAAAACAGGCAGACGATTTGTTATCACCCATTTGACAATATTGCAGGACATAAGAATTACCCCATTGAGTAGAAGGGTGGCCACTGTTTTCAAAACACTTGGGAAAAAAAGTTTAAACTTTTGATTGAAAACAATGCATTGCGTCTGTCACTGTTCCATTTGAAACTTACTGACAGGAAACACCATGGCTCAGTTTAGTTCAGTTAATTTCTCTTTTGGCACATCCTGTCAGTTTGAATTGGCAACAGCAGCATACTGTTGGCTGAAGATAATTAGAATGCATTCCCTTGTTACTCCATGTGGATCAGCTCACTATTTTAGTTTGCAGTTGTAACTGTTATGGTTTGAGTGCGAAATCTCCTACTAACCGACAACATATGAATAAGAGTCCCCTCAGTCTCATTTTTTTCATAACAGTATGGACAAAGCCAAACACTTCTGGGACTGCTTCAACTGAAACCTTTGTTTCTACAAATCAGGAAATCTGCAACTTACTTCTTATTAAAGAAGTTTTACGATTTCTTTATTCGAAGTACTGCACACAAGCTAAGTTTTGGCTGAACATTTTTGAAAATTACTCTTAAGATAAAGCAGACTTTTAATACAATAATGTACCAGGAGCTGATGTATTTTCTTTGATGGAGTAAGGTTTCATCCTGTGGTTAAAATAGATAGAAAGTAGGCATTCCTTTTAATTCTGTCACTTTATCTGACTGCATACCAGGGAACATTATCCAGATTACCCGTAGCCGTAAGATCTGAACCAATTTGATACAATTCATTGCTGCATTGTTTTAAAGATGTGTTTATAATAATATTCTTTATTGATATAAAGATTGCCATAACAGCATGACCACATGTCCCAGAACAGGCTCCAGACGTTGCAACATTGCTAAATATCATACTGCTGAGATAGCAGCAACCAGTGATACACCAACAGGGCAAGAAATCTGTATAGACATTTGATCCGACAGAATAGAGTCATAGAGTCATGGTGGTCTACAGCACAGAAAAAGGCCCTTCAGCCCATTGAGTCGGTCAAACAAGTGCCTAACTATTCTAATCCCATTTTCCAGCACTAGGCCCATAGCCTTGTATGCCATGGCATTGCAAGTGCACATCCAAATACTTCTTAAATGTTATGAGGGTTTCTGCCTCTACCACCCTTTTAGGCAGAGAGTTTTTCACCCTCTGGGTGAAAAAATTCTTCCTCACATCCCTTCTAAATCTCCTGCCCCTTACCTTAAATCTATGCCCCCTGGTTATTGATCCCGCCACCAAGGGGAAAAGTTCCTTCCTGTCTACCCTATCTATGCCCCTTATAATTTTATACACCTCAATCATGTCCCCCCTCAATCTCCTCTGCTCCAGGGAAAATAACCCCAGTCTATCCAATCTCTCCTCATAACTAAAACTCTCCAGCCCAGGCAACATCCTGGTAAATCTCCTCTGCGGTCTGTCTAGTGCAATCACATCCTTCCTATAATGCGGATTCTAGGGCGCAATACTCTAACTGTAGCCTAACCAGCGTTTTATACAGTTACAGCATAACCCCCCTGCTCTTATATTCTATGCCTCGGCTAATAAAGGCAAGTATCCCATGTGCCTTCTTAACCAACTTATCTACCTGTCCCACTGCCTTAAGGGACCGGTGGACATGCACTCCAAGGTCCCTCTGATCCTTGGTACTTCCCAGAATCCTACCATTCATTGTGTATTCCCGTGCATTGTTTGTCCTGCTCAAGTGTAACACCTCACTCTTATCCGGATTAAATTCCATTTGCCACTGATCAGCCCATCTGACCAGCCCATCTATATCCTCCTGTAATCTAAGGCTATCCTCCTCACTATTTACCACCCCACCAATTTTCATGTCATCTGCGAACTTACTGGTCAACCCTCCTACATTCAAGTCTAAATTGTTTATATATACCACAAACAGCAAGGGACCCAACACCGATCCCTGTGGAACCCCACTGGACACAGGCATCCAGTCACAAAAACACCCCTCGACCATCACCCTATGCTTCCTGCCACTCAGCCAATGCTGGATCCAATTTGCCAAATTGCCTTGGATCCCATGGGCTCTTACCTTTGTTATTAGTCTCCCACATGGGACCTTATCAAAAGCCTTGCTGAAGTCCAAGTAGACGATGTCAAATGTATTGCCCTCATCTACACACCTGGCCACCTCTTCAAAAAATTCAATCAAATTGGTCAGACATGATCTCCCCTTAACAAAACCATGCTGACTGAGCTTGATTAATCCCTGCCTCTCCAAGTGTAGATTAATTCTGTCCCTCAGAATTGCTTCCAATAGTTTCCCCACCACTAGGTTAGACTGACTGGCCTGTAGTTCCCTGGTTTATCCCTTTCTCCCTTCTTGAATAACAGTACCACTTTGGCTGTCCTCCAATCCTCTGGCACCTCTCCTATGGCCAAAGAGGTATTGAAAATTATTGCCAGCGCCCCTGCTATCTCCTCCCTTGCCTCACGTAACAGTCTGGGATACATTTCATCCGGGCCTGGAGATTTATCTACTTTTAAGCCTACCAGGCCGCTTAGAAGGAGAGGCATTCAAGGAATGGCTGAGAAACAGTAGAGTTCAAAGTGAGCCAGTGCTGCAATTATCATTTAATATTATGCTGAAAAGTTAGATATTTCATTTTGATTCCAAATTCCAAAGGCCAGTTATATGGTAACAGGAGATGCTGGCATTGTCTGTCCTTTTCAAGTTGTGGAAATACCATCTGCAAACTGGTGGCTGTGACCTTCCTTAAAGATAGTGCCTCTTTAACGATAGAAGGCTGACATTTTGGATTGTTTGCCTTTGCTCTGTATTTAGTTATTGTTGCCTCCCTGGTGAACTCTCAAAGTGAAATGATTTGTGCATAAAGGCCCATGAACTTTCTTTTTTTGTCTCCCTTGATTTATTAGCTGATGTGCAGTGTGCCAAGACGCTTTAGCAGGAGAACCAGATGATTTGTACTGCTGACAGGCAGCTTTCTTATGTAAAATGTATCCCCCATTAATCCTTCATCCTTCCCACTCTTGTGGCCTGAGTCAATAACAATAACAATTCATCTGTACTCAAGAGATACAGTGATGGAACTTTTAGATGTGAAAATGCTTTTTGACAGCAAGAGTAGGACCATTTCAGGTAAAATATGTAATGGAAAGTCTGTCATATATTTTTGAAGAGTTTCATTCTTTAGCTGGAAGTTAAGAAGGAAACACACTTCTAAATAAGGTCAAAGGGTAATACTAAATAGGATTCATTTTCTAAGATTAATCATAATGAGTTGTTTTGCTGATTCATGGTTAATCATATGGAAAATAAAGATTTCAATAACATATTTAACTAGACCTGTTTTCCAAAGTAAGATATTTCTATATGTAATATAAAATATAAATGCTATGCCCACCAGTGGTGGGGATTGCAGTGGGGGCAGTGGGCAGGCCACCGATTGGATTTAATGAGCCCTTCCACCTTCAAATCCGTTGGCGGGGGAGTGTTAAATCCAGTCCAATGTTGTTTCCTGCAGCAGCCCTTTAAGAGTTGCTTAATTGCCAGTCATTCTGCTGTACATTCATAGAGTGCCTCCAGAGCGCCAGCCAGCCCACACAACAAAAAATGAACTGACCTTGTGAAATTACATAAGTTTCGCTTCCTAAATTAGTTGCACAATTGGCCATTAAACGGATGCAGGGCAGCCAGTGACCCCGGCAGCCGGTATTCCCCTCAGCGGTTCCCCAACCCACCAACATTTTAGCAGGGGCGAGGAATCCAATGCCTCATATCATTCAGCCCATTGAGTCTAGATTTCAAAATTGTAGGATTCAAGGAAGAGGGGAAAAAACAGCGGAAAGAAAGATTTGAATTGAGAGAATATCTCTCATGAACTCAAGAAATCTCAAAGAACTCTACATTGAATGAAATATTTTTGAAGCGTAGTCACAAATCTAATGCACAATATCTGTTATCTGAGGGATAAATATCGGCCAAAGAATCAGGTAAAAGCCCCCTTCTCGTCTTCAATACAATGCCATTGGATCTTTGACATCCACCTGAGAGGGCAGTCAGGGCCTCAGTTTCAACATCTCATCTGAAAGACGGCACCTCTGGCTGTAAAACACTCCTTCAGTACTGCATCGAAGGTTCAGCTTAGATTTTTGTGCTCAAGCTGCCAGAGTAGGACTTTGAAACATTCACCTTTGACTAGAGGCCAACTGAGCCACAGCTGACACCTATGCTGGAATTCTCCCATCCCAAATTGGGATGAAATGGAGGTGGGACAGTAAACAAAATGGCTGAGCAATGAGTGTGGAAATCCCACCTCAGTTTCCACCCTCTGCCATTTTGCACTGCGCAGGAAGGGGCACGGGCAACAAACCAGTCCGCACCTGTTGAAGCATCAATTAAATTCATTGAGGCCAGACTAAAATGTCCAACCTCAGATATCACAAAATTTTCTGGGAGGTAGCCAGGAATCGGGCACCCTCTGCAATCGCACTCAGTGAACAGAAGTGTGAACAGTAATGGAGTCAAGTTAGCAGGCAAGAAAAGTCTTTGGGCGGAATCGTCTGGTCCCATTGGTGGGCGTCATGGCAGGCAGGCGGGGGGATCAATTTGGCAAGAAGGCCAAAAATTGGTTTCAGGCCATCATGAAGCCAGTTTGCAATCATCCGCTCCAGCCGTTAATGGTGGGCCGCGTTTCCCACTGCCGCACATCGGGAACCTAATTTCAATACTTTAGCATCTCATTATAAGCCCTGCTCGCCGGAATCATTCTCCCACATCAGATTTATCGCCCACATCAGTGCGACTTCAGAACGGCCTGCTTCACGACTGCCTTTAAAAGGCGTGCACCTGGCAAGCTGAACTTTGAGTGGAACTCGGAGGTGAGTGCACACAACCTAGTGCAGCGCTCACAAGCATCGCCCAAAAGACATCAAGGAAGAGACGCCGGGCATTTGCGGTAGGCACAGACAAGTCTCTTTTACCTAGCTGGCTTTCAGTGTGGTGCCGGGCAAGGGCTCCTGTACGGGTCAGGCCGAGTTTAGGTGGGGTGGGTGGTGGGGGGCAAGGCAGCACAGCTGAAGGGAATAAACAAGCACATGCCAAGGAGGTGCAAGGAGGGGGGAATGAGGGAAGTGGCCACGCACTTGGAAAAGCTTGTCAAAAGTGAGCATTCTCCCTCAGCTGAGACTGTTCAGCTGCAGCTCCATTGACATGCTTGGAGTTGGGCCTCTGAAGCTTTTCTCCCCACTTAAGCAACACAAAAGTATGAAAATGCCACCAAATGCTCCAGAACTTTTCATCCCTCAGGCGCAGACTGCAAGTTAATGTGCATTTTAGGGGGCAGTAGGGCAATTGGCTGACTGAGCAAGTTGTAGAATCTCCTTGCAAAAGCTGACCATGGCACAGTCACTGGTGGAGGTGCACACAGCCCCTTGCAATGTCTTTATTCAGGTTTATACCAGTATCCATTATGGTTCAAGCTAACAGTGCAGCCTTGCAGTGCGGGTCAGGAGAATGCCTGCGCCTGAGCCGAGAGCACAGCATGCAGTCCAGTGGCTGAAGCTGCCGCCAATCGGTCACATGGAGTGGGGTGGAGGTGGATGGGGTTTCAGACAACCAATAAATGCACTACACACTGGCCATCCGCGGTGGCCAGTACTCTCCGGCATGTGTGAAGGGGTCTTCAGATTTAACCAATAAAGGTTCTTAGGACACATATGCTAACCCACACATCTCTCTCTTTGATCCTGCAGAAGGAGAACATCAGGATCATGGAGCCTGGTAATTTAGCGGTATACCTCATGGATTACAGGGAGCAGAGAAGCAGGCAAAGAAAGCAGCAGAGGTGCCTGACTCAGCAAAGAGAGGGCCACCTCCCTCAAGATGAAGGTACGGCAGGGCCTGCTGCACACACAGCTGAGAGCCGTCACTCGTAGGCACCTCACTAGACCCAAGGTCTATAGTCGGCGTTTGTCATTCCTGCAGGTGACTGAGAACCAGTGTCGCTGAAGACTGTACATGTCTAGGGACCTAGTTGGACACATATGCCAGCTGCTGCAGAATTTGGCGCTATGGAGATAGGGAGGGCATCCACTGCCAGTTGCTGTGAAATTGACTGCGGTGCTCAATTTTTACACCAGTGGCTCCTTCCAGCTCTCGACAGGTGAGCTCTGCAGGATCTCGCAAGCCTCCACGCACAAGTGTATCCGGGAGGTCATCTTCACGAAGGCACAGAGCTTTGTGCATTGCGCCGGGGATCAGGAAAGCCAGGAAGCAAGAGCGCTGGGATTTGCACAGGTCTCAGGTTTTCCACAGGTGCAGGGTGTCATCGACTGCACTCACATGGTGCTTAGATCTCCATGGCAACAAGTGGTCAACTATGTCAACCCAAGGACTTCCACTCGCTGGATGTTCAGCTAGTGTGCAACCACCACAAACACATCCTACAAGATTGCACAAGGTTTCCAGGGAGCGTCCACGACTCTTACATCCTTAGCAGGTCTCAGATCCCTGACAGATTCCAGGGTCCAGAGAGGCTGCAGTGTTTGCTCCAGAGGACGTGGTTAATGACGCCCGTGCAGCGGCCTCAGACTCTAACAGGGAGATGGTATAACAAGGCTTATGCCGCAACCTGGGCTTTGGTGGAGCAAACGATAAGCATTTTGAAAATGAGGTTCCGGTACCTTCACAGCTTCACAGGTCTGGTGCAGCACTGCAACACAGTCCCCAGAAGGTGTTGCACATCATCATTGCTTGCTGCATGCTTCACAACCTGGCGCTGCAACGGTGGGGGGACCTGGCTGAGGGGGAGATGGAAGAACCGCACATCTCCACTGATGAGGAGGACGTTGAAGGGGATGACGGTGATGAGATCCTCGAAGGCGAGGGTGCAGCGATGAGGCCATTGCACTAACCAGACAAGGCATGCACGCTCGGGAGGCCCTCATAGCCATAAGATTCATGGAGGATGATGACAAAATGCAGTGAAGACAGACCTGACATCCTCATCTCGCCTCTGTGAACGTTTCACTTCTGTGTGGCTGATGGCAGCGCACATACCCTCAGTGCTCAGGCTCATGTCATGGAGATGCAGCGGAGGCTCTAATAGTCACTTCCTGCTGTGCGGCAAGGTTCATGTGAGACTTCCATAGGGATGGTGTGAAGTTAAGAGTGCCCAGGGCATTGTAGTTGGTGTCATCATATCTGAAGGGTGATCAGATGGGGAGGCACTTCACTTCAGGGATGTATGTGGAGAGCAGCCCCATGAAATGCACTGCTGGGTTCAATACTAGCACTCTTCTGGGGCCTGCTGCAGCCCCACAAAATAGAGTGCAGGCACATGTAGGGACAAGTTGGGCCACCAGTACACTCTGAGGCAGAAGAGTCAAGGTTCCAAGGTTCTGCAATGGTTTGACTATTTCATCAGGGGAGATGGTCGTGTTCTGGTAATGTTAAGCAATCCAAATGCCCAGGTCAATGCCCTTGGCACATGGATTCAAATCCCGCCACTACAGCTGGTGGAATTTAAATTCAGCTAATAAATCTGGAATATAAAGTTAGTCCCAGTAATGGTGGCCATGACAACTATCATCAATTGTTGTAAAAACCCAACTGGTTCATTAATACCCTTTAGGGAATGAAATCTGCTGTCTTTATCTGGTCTAGCCTATATGTAACTCCAGACCCACAGCAATGTGCTTGACTCTTAACTGCCTGCTGAAATGGCCTAACAAGCCATTCAGTTCAAGAACAGTTAGGGATGGGCAGCAAATGCTGTCCATGCCAGTGATGCCCACATCCCATGAAAGAATAAAGAAAAAAAGAGAAGGGTTTTGTGATGCTGGAGCATTCACAAATTGGACAGCAAGGAAGCACAAGATATAAAGGTTACTACCCAGCACTTGTCAGCAACCTTGATATCTTCTACCAACAAATCAAGACAACTTTGCAATTTTTCCGATATGATGGCGGCTGAGGTGAGCCTTTCATCGGGACCATTTCCAGGCCGGGTCTGCCAAAGTTGGCAGCAGACCCATCTCTCCACCAATTATGGTTCCAGGGACTGCAAAATCGCACTTCACAACAGACTGGAGAGAGGAGGGAGTGCAACGCAGGATCAGCCCCAATTTCTGATAGTTACCTCTGATGGCAAAAATCCAGCCCCTAGTGTAAGAAGAAATATTTGTATTTGTATTGAAATATTTGTATACTAGGATAAACAAAATCCTAGTCAAAGGAGCAATGATTCTAATAGTTAAGGCAAAACTGCACATTTTCTAATACAGAGTTGCTGATTAGTAGTTGAGGTTGGGAACAAGGAGCTGGCAGCTGCCTATTTTGATGATGCTGTTCTGGAGGTCTAATTCTAAGAGGTACTGCAAAGGATGGTGGATGATGGATCAGAGGACCAAAGGATGGAGCTGTGGCGCATCCTCAGATAGAAGCCCTGATTAAAATGTCAGGTGGAAGTGGCCAAATGAGTCAACACAGCCATCCACATCCATAGATCGCGGCAGTAGATGCTAAACAATTTCTGACTCAGGCAGATTTCTAATATAAGAGTATCAATACTTTGCCTATTTATGCCCTCGTAATGAATGCTCTCAAAAGTTCACTATCGCTTTGGTGCAAATTCATTGGGGTGATATGTAAAAGCACTCAGGCAATCTTTGAGCTCTAGTACATGCATGTCCATATCGCTGCAGGGAACACTTTGTTGCTGTCATAGAAATATGTTTCTACTGTCACACATCAATTTTGTTGGGACCACCAATCAGGCTAACATCAGAGGTTACTTGCATTCTTCAACAAAAGGTAAAAAGGAGATAGGAAAACATTTTCACTAAAGTGTTGGTGGGTATAAGGTATAGATTTTTAGCACAAGTGGTGGAAGGAACCAGGTAACTTCTTGCTTCACAACAATATACAGAAAGATCTGAATTTTACCATGGGCTTTGAGGCCTGACATCAGGGTGAAGTGTAGGTCCTGAGCCTGCACTTGCCGGCACCAGGACCAGCTCTGTGATTTTACCACAGGCGGCCTCCTAATTGGCCAGGGGCGGTCCAGCCATCCAATTAAAGGCAGCAAGGTAGTGGGGGGCAGGGGGGCTCATGATGCTGTCAGCCCAATCAGAGGACCAGCAGCTCTGAGGCCTCAGCTGCACCACTGGTTGTCAGTTCCCTTGGGTGACATTTTACTGGTGGCAATTAAGAGGCAGCCACCATTACGACCATCGAGTTGAGGACCTCCTGCAGCTGTTAACCCAATCAGAGAGCCAACGCCAGTAAAATGCCAGTAAGGGTGGCAAGTGGCTCTTCATCAGGCACTTAAGTGGTTTAATTGCCCGCCTGAGGGGAGGCCTCACCCCTGAGGTACCACCACTGGTAATATGCTGTGATGGCAAGAAAATATTGGGCTCCCCTCCTGACACCCTGCCCTGCCATATTACCAGCCTTCCCACCTCCCAACACGTCTCCAAAGGACTGGCAAAATTCACCCTATAAGTTCTGCTTGGAACATTGAATGTATATTATTCTATTCATTTGGCTGCCCATAAGAGGGGAGACAAGAGGCCTGTGATCACCCACCTCACAGAGCTCAGCATCACTCATTCCAACAGGGGCAAGCATCAAAACAGGTACATCCACTGCAGAAGATTCAGATAATGAGGCTCAGGCAGAAACATTGGCTGATTTACTGAAAGGAGGAGCAAATGGAGATGGCAGTGGAGAAGCAAAAATATGCTCGTCAGAGGGCTAGTTGAGAGTCCTCCTATATTTTCTGAGCCTAAGGATTCAGACCTTATAGTTGCTTTGCAAGTACGTCATATATCTGGGCACGAGACAACAAATCAGTCAGCATCTGCAATGAGAAAACTGATGTTATGATGATTCACAAGTGAAACTTCAGAATTGAAGACTAAAAGATATCTATGTTCACTGAGTAGCTTTGCACATGAAAGGTGATCATTTAGATGAATAATCCAGGATGCTATTGTCCATGTTACCAGATCCCAGCACCAGCATTATCTCCGTGGAGAAATTGCTGGGATCTTAAGATTTTGAAAGGAGAAGGTGCTTGTCTTTGAGTGAGGTAAATATTAGGATAGCTTAATAAAACTGTGTAATGGGGAAGATACTGTTCCTTCTGAGAATGTAAAGATTACACCTGCCCCATACATTGGAGATGTAAATATCTAAGGACTTATTGCTCTGTTGCACAACAGCTGTATAGAACCTTGGTTAGGCCACACTTGGAATACTGCGTGCAATTCTGGTCGCCACATTACCAGAAGGATATGGAGGCAATGGAGAGGGTGCAGAGGAGGTTTACCAGGATGCTGCCTGGTCTGGAGGTGATTAGCTATGAGGAGAGGTTGGAGAAACTCGGATTGTTCTCACTAGAGCGACGGAGATTGAGGGGCGACTTGATAGAAGTTTACAAAATTATGAGTGGCATGGACAGAGTAGATAGTCAGAAGCTTTTTCCCAGGGTGGAAGAGTCAATTACTAGATGACATAGATTTAAGGTGAGAGGAGAAAACTATAGAGGAGCTGTGTGGGGCAAGTTTTTTACGCAGAGGGTAGTGAGTGTCTGGAATTCGCTGCCAGAGGAGGTGGTGGAAGCAGGTACGATAGTGGTGTTTAAGAAGCTACTTGACAAATCCATGATTAGGATGGGAATAGAGGGATACGGACCCCGGAAGTGCAAAATGTTTTAGTCGATGGGCAATATTATAAGCGCAGGCTTGGAGGGCCAAAGGGCCTGTTCCTGTGCTGTACTTTTCTTTGTTCTTTGTTCTTTGTTCTTGATTCTACAGGAGCTCATAGGGAGATATGGCCCTCTCAGTTAATGCTATAAATTTAAATCAGTGTTGCTACTGTGAAGTTAAGAAAATTATAAATAACTAAGAGTAAATTTCAAAATGTTATTAATAGCAAACACAATGCATTACACACTCATATGATGATGGTAGTAAGAGACTATTAACCATCGTCTGTTTTAATACTCAGCATCATCTTATGCCAAAACAAACATTGGTTTGGTCTGGTAATTATAGAGATCATATTTATAGTTTCACCCTTGCAATGTTATTGAAGAAAAAATCTATCAACATGTGGTACATAAAAATGTATCATTGCCAATAGTGAAATATGACAAGTATTTCCAGCGGCCCAGAATGCAGAATGTTACCAGCTATCCAGTCAGATTCATGTGAAAATATTTATCATTTTGCACTGTTGTCCTTGTGGGTACATGTATTATATATCCATGCATTCTGATTTCATTACTATTAGAATGGTTACTGAGTGCTCTGAGTTATGACACTATTGTTTATTTTTATACCTGCAGAACTTACTAAAGCACAAGAACTGTTTGAATCAGCCAGTGTCAAGAAATGAAAGAGTTCTGCAGCTCAGAGATCTTGAGCAGTTTCATTTTCCAGATTTTAGTGCTGCATTTGTTCTACACCTATGAGGCAAGGCCGAGCACAATGTTTGATATAAATGTTATGAGGTGATGTATCAATAAATTGATAGGAAAGGTAGATGTTATTTTTATCCTCTTCCATGCCCTCATCACTTCTAAGCTCTATTACTTCAATAATCTCCTGACTGGCCTCTTCCGCCCTCAGCAAACTTCAAATCATCCAAAGTTCTGCTGCCTGTATCCAAACCTCACCAATGCTGCTCACCAACCATTGTCCTCACTGACTTACATTGGCTCCTCTCCCCAACACAACTTTCTGTTCATCCAACCCTGCCCTCTTATGCATCTCCCCTTTTACATTCCAGCATTGGCAACTATGCCTTCAGCTGCCTAAGCCCCATATTCTGAGGTTCCCTCCCTAAACACCGTATAGGGATTGGGACTCCATACTAAACACCAGAGTTTTTTTCTTTAATTGTTTTTCAAATTTCAATTGAGGCATTCAAGAGGACATTGGATGATTATTTAAATAGAAACAATGTGCAGGGTTACGGGGAAAAGGCAGGAGATTGGCACTAAGTTAAAATGCTCAGAGAGCCAGTGCAGACAAAATGGGCAGTTATAATTTTAAAACGGTGCAAACACAATGGGCTAAATGGCCTCCTTCTACACTGTAAAAATTCTGTGATTCTGGGTAAGAAAATTCTTGTCAAAGAATAACCTTATTGGCAAAAAGGACAATCACTAACTTAGAATGCAAACTAACAAGGTTTATTGAACAACAAAGATTATTACTTAACATTCCATTAGTCAAGGCATTGCACAATATACACATTCAACGTGTGTCGGTCCATCTTTCCATGGATCTCGGGACTTCTGGGGTCCTCTCTTCTTGGTTCTTTGAACCTGCCCTCTTGACTCATGACAACCTTTGAGATTTCAACTTACTCAACTCAACTTAACTCTTACATACACACAAATCCCTTTGCTACTTTAAGACGTCAACTCTAGTTTCCTAGTCTACTTTAATTGCTGACACATTTCATATTTCACAGCTGCTTGCTGAATGTTTCGCTCATATGAACATAAGAAATAGGAGCAGGAGCAGGCCATTTGGCCCCTCAAACGTGCCCAGCCATTCAATAAGATCATGGCTGATCTGCCCCAGGCCTCAACTCTTCTTTCATGCCAGCTCCTCATAGCCCTCAACTGCCTGATACCGATATTTCAAAAATCTATCTAACCTCCACAACTCTCTGGGGTAGAGAATTCCAGACATTCTCTACCCTCTAAGAGAAGAAATTCCTTCGCATCTCAGTTTTAAATGACTGCCCCCTTATTCTGTAACTACGTCCCCTAGTTTGAGATTCCTCCACTAGTGGAAACATCTTCTCAACATCTACCCTGTTAAGCCCCCTCAGAATCTTGCATGTTTCAATAAGACCACCCCTTATTCTTCTAAATGCTAATGAATAAAGGCATAACCGGTTTAGCCGTTCTTGATAAGTCAACCCCTTCATCCTAGGAATCAGCCTGGTGAATCTCTTTTGAACTGCCTCCAATGCCAGTACATCCTTTCTTAAATGCGGGGACCAAAACTGTACACAGTACTCCAGGTGCGGCCTCACCAACACCCTGTACAGTTGTAACAAGACTTCCTGATTTTTAAACTCCAATCCCCTAGCAATACAGACCAAAATTCCATTTGCCTTTTTAATTACTTGCTGCACCTGCATGCTAACTTTTTATGTTTCCTGCACAAGAACACCCAGATCCCTCTGTGCTGAACTTTTTTGGAGCCTCTCTCCATTTAAATAATAGTCTGCCTTTTGATTCTTTCTACCAAAGCGCATGATCTCACACTTTGCTGCATTAAACTCCATCTACCAAGTTTTTTTCCCACTCACTCAACCTGTCTATATCCCCTTGCAGATTCCTTATGTCCTCATCACAACATGCCCTCCCACCTATTTTTGTATCGTCATCAAATTTGGATACATTTCACTCTGCCCCCTCCTCCTAGTCATTAATATAGATAGTAAATAATTGAGGCCCTAAGGCTGATCCTTGTGGCACTCCATTAGTTACGTCTTTCCAGCCTGAAAAAGACCCATTAATCCCGACTCTCTGTCTTCTGTGTGCTAACCAATCCTCAATCCATGCTAATACATTACCCCAATACCATAAGCTCCTATCTAGTGCAATAACTTTTAATGTGGCACCTTATCGAATGCCTTTTGGAAATCCAAATACACTACATCTACCGGTTCCACTTTATCAACTCTGCTTGCTATATCTTCAAAGAACTCTAGCAAATTTGTCAAACATGATTTCCCTTTCACAAAACCATATTGATTCTGCTTGATTGCGTTAAGCTTTTCTAAATGTCCTGCTATTTCTTCTAGCGGGGTTCATCCTTCTCATCAAGTCCTTCTTGACCAGAATTTTTGCTGAGCATTATGAAATATCTGCTTAAATATCCGCCACTGCTCATCCACTGACCTCCCCATTAGTCTATTTTCCCAGCCCACTTTAGACAGCTCATTCTTCATACCCCTGTAATTGTCCTTATTTAAGTTGAGGACACAGGTTTGAGACCCGAGTTGCTCGCCCTCAAACTGAATTTGAAATTCTACCATCTTGTGATGGCTAACCCCTAGAGGATCCTTAACTGCGATATCTCTTATTAATCACACCTAATTACACATTACTAAATCTAAAATAGCCTGTTCCCGGTAAGTTCTGCAACATATTACTCTAAGAAACAATCCCTGATGCACTCTACAAATTCATCTTCCATGTTACCTCTGCCAACCTGATTTGTCCAGTCAATATGCAGGTTAAATTCACCCATGACAATTGTAACACCCTTCTTACATGCCTCCATTATTTCCAGATTTATACTTTGTCCTACAGTGAGGCAACTTTTCGGGGGCCTATAGACGATTCCCACCCGTGACTTCTTCCCCCTGCTATTCCTTATTTCCACCCAAGCTGATTTCACATCACAATCTATTGCACCTATATCACTACTCACAACCACACTGATACCTTCCTTTATTAACAAAGCTACCCCATCTCCTTTTCCTTTTTGCCTATTTTTCCGGAACGCCGAATACCCTTGAATATTGAGTTCCCAGTCGTGGTCACCTTGCAGCCACATCCCTGTAATAGCTGTCAAGTCATATTCATTTATTTCTATTTTTGCTGTCAACTCATCTATCTTGTTACAAATGCTGCCTGTATTCAGATAAAGAGCCTTAAGCTTTGACTTTTTACCATTATTGCTTGTTCTGGTTCTGATTTCTGCTGCACTCTTCTGCTTATATTTTCTGCACTTTCCTGTCACACTTTGATTAACATTCGCCTTTTCACTACCCTGCACCTCTGCGCTCTCATTTCTTTTTGATTTTTTAAACTTCCCTTCAATTGAAACCTCCCCCCACTAATTAGTTTAAGGTCCTAATTACCCTAGTTATACAATTCGCCAGAACACTGGTCCCAGCATGGTTCAAATGAAGCCCATCCCAATGGAATAGCTCTCTCCTTCCTCAACTGTTGCCTGTGCCCGATGAATTGGAACACATTTCTCCCACACCAATCTTTGAGCCCCGCAATTACCTCTCTATTCTTATTTACTTTACACCAATTTGCACGTTGCTCAGGTAGTAATCCAGAGATTATTACCTTTGTGATTCTGCTTTTTAATTTAGCCCTGAGCTGTTCGTAGTCCCTCAGCAGAATCTCTTTCCTAGCCCTACCTATGTCACTGGTACCTACGTGGACCACGACAACTGGATCCTTCCCCTCCCATTTCAAGTTCCTCTCCAGCCCAGAAACAATGTCCTTAACCTTGGCGCCAGGTAGGTACCCAGCCTATGAGACTCTCTGTCTTTGCTGCAGAAACCAGTATCTATTCCCATAACTATGCTATTGCTTATTACAACTACATTTCTCTTTTCTCCCCCCACTTGAATAGCGCTCTATACCATGATGCTGTGGTCAGTTTGTTCATTCTCCCTGCAGTCTGTGCCCTTGTCCACTCCGGGAGCAAGAACCTCATACCTATTGGACAAGGGCACTGGCTGAGGCTCCTCAAAGCTAAATTTTGGATCCTCATACCTGCCTCACTCACAGTCACACCCTCCTGTCCCTGGTCATGGTCCAAGTTTGATGTAATTAATCTAAGGGGTGTGACTGTCTCCTGAAACACAGTGTCCAGGTAACTCTCCCCCTCCCTGATGTATCACAGTGTCCGCAGCTCGGACTCCAGCTCATCAACTCTGAACCAAAGTTCCTCGAGCAGCCAACACTTGCTGCAGATGTGGTCACCGTGGATTGCACCAGCGTCCACCAGTGCTCACATACTACAGCTGCAACATATCACCTGCCCAGCTAGTTCTATCTTATTTAATTAATTAATTTGGATGTTAAATATTTTAAAAGTGAATTTCTTAAATGTATCCTTCAGCTGTAATAACGTCTCCTGAGTTAAACCACTTGACCAATGAAAAGAGACACGGAAGAGATACCCACCAATCACCTACCTGTTTTCCTTTGATGTCACACTTCCGCTTTAACAGGTAGAAACAAGTCCTCCTCTCGCACTTTCCTCTAGGTGCTGCTGACTGCCTGTCCCAGGGTCCTCCTCTTGCACTCTCTCTCTCTTTAAAGCTGCACAGTTTACAGCTGCTGCTGAATGTTTCTCTCTCGTGCTCTCTCTCTCTCTCAAGCTGAAAGTAGCATCCTAACAAAGACTATTTACTTTCTCTCAAGGCAATTATCTTTAGCCCTAACACTGGATTCTAATGCAGAACTCTATTCTGGATTCTTATGACAATTCTCAACCTGTGACAATTATTTTAGTCACTTCTGGGTTCTTACCAACCCAGATAAGTACCTGTCAACTGGCAATGTCCCACACAAATGCTAACTTCCTAGCAAGTGCTTTACTGATAACTCCTAACTTCCTCTCCCGACAAATGCCCTCAGCAAATGTCCTCTGACAAATGCTAGCCCCTGGCAAGTGCAAAGACCCTAGTGATGCTCCCCTATGTTATACCTGTTCGTAGGCAGCTTTTGCAACATTCAGCCGAAGGCTGTTCACCTATGTCAACACAATTAATAGCTTCCAACAAAATATTTTCAACTCCTGTCTTATTGGAAGGATACTTCTGTCTTCACTACAACAACCTAACCTTAGCTTAAACCCTATATTTGCAATTCTTGACCAATGGGGAGAGTGCTTCTTGTTTCTCCTACAACAAACTAGCCTTAACCTATAACCTTTACTTACAATTCTAGACTGCAGGCACCATCTAGCCAATCAGTATAGGCAGTCTTGGCTTCTGTTTCCTGCTAATGCTAGACTCACTGGAGCCCAAATGTGCAAATGTGCCCTAGCTATAAATTAAAGCTACATTACATTATTTTCGCACTTAAAATTGACATCATAAAGACTTCTTAACAACATCTCAATAATACATACAAGTGAAGGCTTTTCATTGCTAAGCTTATGTAGGGCACAATTTGATAACTTAAGCCTTATTAATTACACAAATGTGTCAATGAAGTGATGTTAAACACCCTCCACCTCAGTCTTTCCCATTAAAACCATCTGTAAAACTCTTCGACAGAGTTATTGGTCACGGCTCTTAAAATCTCCTTTGCATCAGGGTCAATTTTTGTATGATTTTGCTTCACTGAAGTGCCTTGAGGTGTTTTCCTGTGCTAAGGGCACTGGACACTGTTGTTATTTTGTAACACATATATGAACATATGAATTAGGAGCATGTGTAAGCCATTTGCCAACTTGAGCCTGCTCTGCCATTCAATAAGATCATGGCTGATAGGACTGTGGCCTCAATGCCACTATCCTGCCTGTAAAACTTTTATAAAAATTTGTTACCTTGTTCAAAATATGGTTATTTTACATTTTGATCCCATTGGTGCTGCCAGCAATGGATAGCTGCTGGCCTCTGATTGGCCAGTTGCTCTTGGAATGTGGGATTTCTGCCGCCAGGGTCCTAAATCATGTCAGTTAAGTGTCTGAACTCAATCAAGCCTCCCCAACCAAAGCAACGTGGGTTTCCCACCAGTTCACCAACTGGTGGGTGGGACCCATGTCAGGAACATTAAATTCCGCCCAAGGCGTCAGAAGGTTCCAGCTGACCACTGATCTAGCCAGCTTAACTGAGGACGAGTAGCCAATAGCCCGCAGAGCTACTGGAAATTTCCTTCCTGACCTCGATTGCTATCTTCTGTGCCCGATTTATGAGGGCAATGTGAGTTTCCAGCAAAGATGATTAATGGTGGCTTTAATCATCTGAAGTCCAGTTCTCATTGTTGCGTCTGTGTTCCAAGTGAAGTCAAACCATCTAATTCTCAGAACTCTGACGAGGCCTATCAAATGTTTCCAGACTCTTGATGTCTTACTGGACTGGCATCCATGTTTTAGATTCATACAAAAGTATTGAAAGAAAGGGGGCCTGATAGATCTGTGCTTTTACAGGGATTTCCACATTCTTTTAACTTGAAGTACTGTGCAGATCCTTCATTGCTGGACGCATTCTCCAATGGCATCAAAATGTAAAATAACCATATTTTGAACAAGGCAATTTTATAAAAGTTTTACAGGCAGGGTAGTGGCATTGAGGCCACAGTCCTATCAGCCATGATCTTATTGAATGGCAGAGCAGGCTCAAGTTGGCAAATGGCCTCCACATGCTCCTAATTCATATGTTCATATATGTGTTACAAAATAACAACAGTGTCTAGTGCAGGAAAACACCTCAAGGCACTTCAGTGAAGCAAAATCATACAAAAATTGACTCTGACGCAAAGGAGATTTTAAGAGCCGTGACCAATAACTCTGTCAAAGAGTTTTACAGATGGTTTCGTACTGCCATTGCAAGGAAAATTTCAAACCAATGGATAGTGGAGGGCCTGACAGGAAATGGAAAAAAATCGACATGATGGGACAAAAATGGACTGATAAGAAAAAAATTGTCAAAGTTAACTATAGCAGGAAGCCAAATTAAATCTGTCTTAATAAAATTTCACACTTCTCTTTAAGGCTGAAAGCTGTAAAGAGTCTGAATGGCTCTCCCAGCCGGTAAGCATTTTCCGACTGCTGACAGCAGGTTTGTGGTGGGACAGATAATTTCAATGAATTTGGCATGTCTAATGAGTGCACATTATTTGTTGTCACCCTCTGGTCCCCTACTGCTGACTTCCATGTTATAATGCAATCAGTAAGCCTAAGGCCAGAATTTTATGCTTCCCCCCACTGGCAGGTGTTTAGATCGGTGTGTGGTGGGGGAGCGTGAAATCAAAGGGATGCGATTCCCTCCAGGTTTCCACCCGCCCTGACCACACAGGGCTTTCTCAGATGGGAAGCCTGCCCTTGGCCCAGTCGAGGCCCTTAAGCGGCAAAATTATTGGTCACTTAAGGGGCATTTCCCGCCCAGACTCAATTTTTAAGCTGGTGAGAATATTGAAATTTCGTGGGCGAAGGCCAAAAATAGTTAATTCCCAATCGAGTGGGAAGTAGGGGGTGGACCTCCTTCAGAAGCCCCATTCTGAAGTCAGGCATCCACCCACTTAAGGATCAGTGGCCTCTGGACATCCTTTGCCCCCTCCTGTCTCTCCCCCAAGACCCCAATTGCAACCCCCAAGGCCTCCCTACCCTCCGCACTCTGGGACCCCTTCAACTTACCTGGACCTCTGGTGCCTGGACATAGGACGGAATTTTCCATGCCCGCTGGCGTTGGGTGTCATGGCGGTCATGAGCAGACAATATGGCGGGAGGGCATGCATTGCCAGTGGCCGTGAAAGTGACCATGGCGCTCAATTTTTATGCCATTGGCTCCATTCAGGGCTCCACAGGTGACCACTGTGGGATATCACAAGCTGCCACCCACAAATGCATCCTTGAAGTCACGGATGCCATCTTCACGAGGGCACACAACTTTGTGCATTTCGCCCAGGATCAGGAAAGCCAGGATGCAAGACCGCTGGGATTTGTGCAAATCTCAGGTTTCCCACAGATGCAGGGTGCCATTGACTGCACTCATGTGGCGCTTAGATCTCCATGGCAAAAAGCGGTCAATGACGTCAACCATAAGGGCTTCCATTCGCTGTATGTCAGCTGATGTGCGACCATCACAAACACATGCCACAGGTCTGTGCATGATTACCAGGGAGTGCCCACAGCTCCTACACCCTTAGCAGGTCTCTGATCCCTGACGTCTTCCAGAATCCAGAGAGGCTGCAGGGTTGGATCCTCAGGGGCAAGGGCTACCCGCAGAGGATGTGGATGATGACACCCATGCGGTGGCCTCAGACTGCAGCAGAGCAAAGATATAACAAGGCTCATGCTGCAACTCATACTTTGGTGGTGCAAATCCTAGGAATGTTGAAAATGAGGTTCCACTGCCTGGACCAGTCTGATGGAGCCCTGCAATATAGTCCACAGAGTGTGCCATGCATCATCGTCACCTGCTGCGCCCCTCACAACCTGGCACTTCAACGGGGAGAGGAGGTGACTGTGGAGGAGATTGAGGAACTGAATGTCTCCTCCGATGAGGAGGACTTCAACAGGCATGAGTGTGAGGAGGTCCTTGAAGCTGAGGATGACAGCGATGAGGCCATCACACTGGCCAGACGAGGCAGGCTCGCTCAGGAGGCCCTCATAGCTGCTAGATTCGTGGAGGATGATGACGGCATGCAGTGAGGAGACACCATAGATCCTCACATTGCATCTGTGAATGTTTGACTCCTTTCTGGCTGATGGCAGTGCACATACCCTCTGTGATAAGGCTCCTGTCATGGAGATGCAGCGAATGCCCATAGTTCCTACATTCCAGGGGGATGATGACGACCTGCAGTGGGGACACTCCATAGATCTTCACGTAGCTTATGTGAATGTCTAACTCCTGTCTGGCTGATGGCAGATCACTTGCGCTCTGTGAACAGGGTCACATCATGGAGGTGCAGTGGGGAAACTTTAATTTCTCCTGATCGTATGGCATCCTTTGTGACCTGAACCCTTCAGGACCAAACTGTCACCGATGCTGAAGAGATGGGGGACCAGCCACACCTCAAAGGTGCTGGGAGCAGACAGAGAGAATGATGGAACTCTGTGCTGCCAGTCCAGGACGTTCTGGCAGCAATGATAAGCCCCTTCGAGGTGCAGGCATGACTGATGTGACCAGTGACAGGGAAGGCGTACCATCAGTGTGCTGGGAAAGTTGCACAAAGCACAGGGAAGGGGCCCTGGACTGAGGCACTTGCCTTTGGGCAGAATTTTCTGTGCCCGCTGGCGTCGGGTGTATTCGGTGGCATGAGCAGACAATATGGTGAGAAGGACAAAAATTGGTTTCACAATGTTATGAAACCAGTTTGCAATCGTCCACTCAGCCTATCGATGGCGGGCCACGTTTCCCGCTGTCGGATGTCAGGAACCTCATTGTAATGTATCTGCATATCATTATAAGCCCAGGCCGCCGGAATCATTCCCCCAGCATATATAAGGCGTGCACTTGGCGGGCTACACTCCGAGGGGAACGCGGAGGTGAGTGCACAGCAACATCGTCCAGCGCTAGCTAGGGACGCCTGTTGGACTACAAGGTTGAGGCGAGCTGGGGAGGGGGGTGCATGGGCTGCCCTGCGGTTGAGGCGATTTTTGGGGGGTGGGCAAGGGTAGTGCACAAGCACATATGGGTGGGTGGGGGGAGGCAAGCGCCACGCTTCATGGAAACCTTGTATAAAATGACAATTCCTCTGCAGCTGAGACAGTCCAGACACAGTCACATTGACATACTTGGAGTCAGGCCTCTAGTTTATCTGCCCACTCAAGCAACACAGAGGCATGCTCCAGAGTGCTCCAGAGCTTTTAACCCCTCGGGCATAGACTGAAATCTACTGACCATCTTAGTAGACTACAGAACAGTTAGACGGCTGGGTATGTTGCGAAAGCTGGCCGTGGAACATTCACTGCTGGAGGAGCTCAGTCTCTTGCAAAGTCATCATTCCAGTTTGGACCAGTTTCCCCCATGGTTCAAGCTAACAGTGCAGACTTGCAGTGCAGGTTAGGAGAATGCCTGTGCCTGGGCAGAGAGCACAGCATGCAGTTCAATGGGCAGGGCTGCCGCCAATCGGTCAGGTGGGGTTTTGGGCAGCCATGCAGCGCACTAAACTCTGGCCATCCAAGAGATGGCCAGCACTCCGGGATGCGTTAAGGAGCCTTCAGACTTAACCAAAAGAGTATACCCAAGCTAATGCACGCACCTTTCTCTTTCATCCTGCAGGAGGAGTACATCAGGAGCATGGAGGCTGGTGACCTAGCTGTATGCCTCATGACGTACAGAAAGTGTAGCAATGGAGAAGAGAGTAACTGAGGCTCCTGGCTGTGCAGAGAGAGGAACAGCATCCTCAGGAAAAAGGGCAGCTGAGGGTCCCACTGCCGCTGAAGAGCCACAGTGAGCTGTCACTGGTCAGTGCCTAGCTAGACCCAGGGTCTATAGACACCACCTTTCGTTCCTGCAGATGACCTAGAAACAGTGTTGACGAAGACTGCGAATGTCTAGGGAACTGGTCGGTCACGTCTGCCAGCTACTGCAGGATTTGGCGCCATGGGGACATGGAGGGCATCCACTGCCAGTGGCTGTGAAAGTGACTGCGGTGCTCAATTTCTATGCCAGTGGCTCCTTTCAGGGCTCCACAGGTGACCTCTGTGGGATATCACAATCCACCACCCACAAATGCATCCATGAGGTCACGGATGCCATCTTTGCGAAAGCACATAACTTTGTGCATTTCACCTGGGACCAGCCAGGATGCAATGGCAATTGGATTTGCCCAGATCTCACGTTTCACACAGGTTTAAGGTGCCATCAACTGCAATTATGTGGCGCTCAGATCTCCATGGCAACAAGCAGTCAACTATATTAACTGCAAGGGCTCCCTTTCGTTGAATGTTCAGCTGGTGTGCGACCACCACAAACGGATTCTGCAGGTCTGCGCACGGTTTACAGGGAGTGTCCAAGACTTCCACTTTCTCAGTTGGTCTGAGATCTCTGATGTTTTCCAGGTCTACAAAGGCTGCAGGGTTTGCTCCATGGGGGCAAGGGTTAACCACAGAGGCCGTGGCTGATGACACCCGTGTAGCAGCCTCAGACTGCAGCAGAGTGAAGGTATAAGGAGGCTCATGCTGCAACTCGCAACTTGGTGGAGCAAACCATTGGGATGCTGAAGATGAGGTTCCGGTGCCTGGACTGGTCTGGTGGGGCCCTGCAATATAGTCCACAGAGGGTGTCACGCATCATCGTTGTCTGCTGCACCCTTTACAACCTGGTGCTGCTATGGGGAGAGGAGCTGGCTGAGGAGGAGATGAAGGAGCTGGAGGTCTCCTCTCATGAGGAGGATGTCAATGGGGATGAGAGTGAGGGGGTTCACGAAGGCAATGATGAAGGCAATGAGGCCATAGCACTGGCCAGACAAGGCAGGAGTGCTTGGGAGACCCTCATATCTGCTAGATTTATGAAGGATGATGATGACATGCAGTGAGAAGACACCATAGATCCTCACATTGCATCTGTGAATGTTTAACTGCAGTCTGGCTGACGGCAGCACGTGTACCTTCTGTGATAATGCTCCTGCCATGGAGATACAGTGGAGGTCCTAATAGTCATTAGATCCCAGGAGGATGATGACATGCAGTGAGAACATTCCATAGGTCTTCACACAGCCTCTGTGAATGTCTGACTCCCGTCTGACCGAGGGCAGCTGGCTTGTGCTCTGTGATCAGGGTCATATCATGGAGACACAGCTGTGAAACTTTAAATGCACCTGATCCTTTGTCCGCCTTCAGCACCTGAGCCCTTCAGGAGCACAGCATCACCGGTCACAGATGCTGACAAGATGGGGGCCAGTCTAACCTCAAAGATGCTGAGAGCACACAGAGAGAATGACGGAACTCTGTGACGCCTGCCCACAACGTTCTGGCAGCAATGACCAGCACCATCAAGGTGCAGGCATCAGTAATGTGTCCAGTGAGTGTGAGGCCGGACCATCACTTTGGCTTGAAGGCCGCACAGAGCACAGGGAAGAGGCCCCGGACTGAGACACCTGCCTTTATCTTGTGCAGAAAGACATCTGAGTGACAAGAACACTGCTCATCAGAACAAGGAGCCATGAGGAGGGAGAAATTCTTGGGAGTTTATTTACAATAGTGAACATTATGTACAAGTGATTAACACCCATGCCCAGGCTGTGCAACTAATTCTCCTTAAAGAGGTGTCAGCTGTGGCTCAGTTCATAGCACCCTCGCCTTTGAATCAGAGGGTTATGGGTTCATGTCCCATTCCTGGAAACCAAGAACTGTGATTGTACTCGAAAGAGTTGCAATCTGTGACTGTTGATAACTTGAAAAGAATTTTAGAGGTGTCAGCTGTGGCTCAGTTCATAGCACCCTCGCCTTTGAATCAGAGGGTTGTGGGTTCATGTCCCACTCCTGGAAACCAAGAACTGTGATTGTACTCGAAAGAGTTGCAATCTGTGACTGTTGATAACTCGAAAGAGTTACATCTCCTTAAAGAGGTGTCAGCTGTGGCTCAGTTCATAGCACCCTCGCCTTTGAATCAGAGGGTTGTGGGTTCATGTCCCACTCCCGGAAAACCAAGAACTGTGATTGTACTCAAAGAGTTGCAATCTGTGACTGTTGATAACTCGAAAGAGTATACAGAGACCACATGAACGGATGCATGCAATGGGGCCAATCTTCCTACCTGTTTTACGGAGGTGTTCTCCCTCTTTCTATCGGGGACCTGGGTTGGAGGGTGTTACATGCAGTAGTCCCCTACAATAGGAGAATGTTTAGGTTCACGGACTCCCAGGACACTTGCCCTTTTTGCGGACTTGTGGAGTCCGTGGACCATGCATATATAGGATGTCTTAGGCTGCACTCCCTTTTTAGTTATTTAAAAAATCTTTTGCTACTATTTTGTTTGCACTTCAATCCCACGCTCCTGATCTACGGACACCCGGTGCGGAAGGGGGTCGGGAAGGAGGAGGACCTCCTCGTGAACCTGCTCCTGGGCCTGGCCAAGTTGGCCATTAACAGGTCCTGGCAGCGGGCGATCGACGGGGGAGTCCCGCCCGATTGTTTGTCCCTCTTCCGCGGCTACGTTCGCGGCCGGATGTCCCTGGAAAGGGAGCACGCGGTGTCTGCCGGCACCTTCGAGGCCTTCCGTGCCCGGTGGGCACCGCAGGGACTGGGGTGTTTTGCTGACCCCTTTAATCACATTTTGGTTTAATGTTTGTAAGTTTCCTTTAAACTTTGTCCTTGGTTTTACAGCTGACCTGAATTAGGGGCTGTGCTTGATTTCTCCCTTGTTATTGTTAATTTAGTTAATTGTTTTGACTTAAAAGAGTTACATCTCCTTAAAGAGGTGTCAGCTGTGGCTCAGTTCATAGCACCCTTGCCTTTGAATCAGAGGGTTGTGGGTTCATGTCCCACTCCCGGAAAACCAAGAACTGTGATTGTACTCAAAGAGTTGCAATCTGTGACTGTTGATAACTCGAAAGAGTATACAGAGACCACATGAATGGATGCATGCACTGGGGCCAATCTTCCTACCTGTTTTACGGAGGTGTTCTCCCTCTTTCTATCGGGGACTTGGGTTGGAGGGTGTTGCATGCAGCAGTCCCCTACAATAGGAGGATGTTTAGGTTCACGGACTCCCGGGACACTTGCCCTTTTTGCGGTCTTGTGGAGTCCGTGGACCATGCATATATAGGATGTCTTAGGCTGCACTCCCTTTTTAGTTATTTAAAAAATCTTTTGCTACTATTTTGTTTGCACTTCAGTCCCACGCTCCTGATCTACGGACACCCGGTGCGGAAGGGGGTCGGGAAGGAGGAGGACCTCCTCGTGAACCTGCTCCTGGGCCTGGCCAAGTTGGCCATCAACAGGTCCAGGCAGCGGGCGATCGACGGGGGAGTCCCGCCCGATTGTTTGTCCCTTTTCCGTGGCTACGTTCGCGGCCGGATGTCCCTGGAAAGGGAGCACGCGGTGTCTGCCGGCACCATCGAGGCCTTCCGTGCCCGGTGGGCACCACAGGGACTGGGGTGTTTTGTTGACCCCTTTAATCTCATCTTAGTTTGATGTTTGTAAGGTTCCTTTAAAAGAGTTACATCTCCTTAAAGAGGTGTCAGCTGTGGCTCAGTTCATAGCACCCTCGCCTTTGAATCAGAGGGTTGTGGGTTCATGACCCACTCCCAGAAACCAAGAACTGTGATTGTACTTGTAAAGAGTTACAATCTGTGACTGTTGATAACTTGAAAGAGTTACATCACCTTAAAGAGGTGTCAGCTGTGGCTCAGTTCATAGCACCCTTGCCTTTGAATCAGAAGGTTGTGGGTTCATGTCCCACTCCCAGAAACCAAGAACTGTGAATGTACTTGAAAGAGTTACATGCAATCTGTTGATAACTCGAAAGAGTTACATCTCCTTAAACCGTCCAGCGGCGGAGGCCCTCTATGGAGGTGTCCTCCCGCTTTCTATCGGGGACCTGGGTTGGAAGGTGTTGCACGCAGCAGTCCCATACAATCGAAGATGTTTAGGTTCACGGACTCGCAGGACACTTGCCTTTTTTGAGGTCTTGTGGAGTCCGTGGACCATGCATATATAGGGTGTCTTAGGCTGCACTCCCTTTTTAGTTATTTAAAAAATCTTTTGTTACTATTTTGTTTGCACTTCAGTCCCACGCTCCTGATCTACGGACACCCGGTGCGGAAGGGGGTCGGGAAGGAGGAGGACCTCCTCGTGAACCTGCTCCTGGGCCTGGCCAAGTTGGCCATTAACAAGTCCAGGCAGCGGGCGATCGAGGGGGGAGTCCCGCCCGATTGTTTGTCCCTCTTCCGCGGCTATGTTCGCGGCCGGGTGTCCCTGGAAAGGGAGCATGCGGTGTCTGCCGGCACCTTCGAGGCCTTCCGTGCCCGGTGGGCACCGCGGGGACTGGGGTGTTTTGTTGACCCCTTTAATCACATCTTGGTTTGATGTTTGTAAGGTTCCTTTAAAGTTTTTCCTTGATTTTACAGCTGACCTGACTTAGGGGCTGTGCTTGATTTCTCCCTTGTTATTGTTAATTTAGTTAATTGTTTTAACTCTAAAAGAAGCTACATCTCCTTAAAGAGGTGTCAGCTGTGGCTCAGTTCATAGCACCCTCGCCTTTGAATCAGAAGGTTGTGGGTTCATGTCCCACTCCCGGAAACCAAGAACTGTGAATGTACTCGAAAGAGTTACATGCGATCTGTTGATAACTCGAAAGAGTTACATCTCCTTAAACCATCCAGCGGCGGAGGCCCTCTACGGAGGTGTCCTCCCGCTTTCTATCAGGGACGTGGGTTGGAGGGTGTTGCACGCAGCAGTCCCCTACAATCGAAGGATGTGTAGGTTCATGGACTCCCAAGACACCTGCTCTTTTTACAGTCTTGTGGAGTCTGTGGACCACGTTTATATAGGGTGTTGTAGGCTGCACTCCCTTTTTAGTTATTTAAAAAACCTTTTGTTGCTGTTTTGTTTGCACTTCAGTCCCACGCTCCTGATCTACGGACACCCGGTGCGGAAGGGGGTCGGGAAGGAGGAGGACCTCCTCGTGAACCTGCTCCTGAGCCTGGCCAGGTTGGCCATTAACAAGTCCAGGCAGCGGGCGATCGAGGGGGGAGTCCCACCCGATTGTTTGTCCCTCTTCCGCGGCTACGTTCGCGGCCGGGTGTCCCTGGAGATGGAGCATGCGGTGTCTGCCGGCACCATCGAGGCCTTCCGTGCCCGGTGGGCACCGCGGGGACTGGGGTGTTTTGTTGACCCCTTTAATCACATCTTGGTTTGATGTTTGTAAGGTTCCTTTAAAGTTTTTCCTTGATTTTACAGCTGACCTGACTTAGGGGCTGTGCTTGATTTCTCCCTTGTTATTGTTAATTTAGTTAATTGTTTTAACTCTACAAGAGTTACATCTCCTTAACCTTCCTATCCCTGCCGCTACATCTTGGTGGCTCCCTCAACATCCACAGTGGAGGTGGAGGTAGCCTGCTGACTGCTACGCCCTGTCTGTGATGAGCTTGGTGGGCGTCCTCTGGAGGACCGAGACTTGGAGGGCCCCGGCCTGCTTTCGGGGTCCTGCTGTGTGGCAGTAGCACCCTCCTCGGCCTGTGGAGCTGGAGCTGCTGGAGTCACAGGAAGAGAGGATTCGAATGGGTCACCAGGGTGAATGGCTCCAGGCTGACTCCTTGAGGAGAAGGGGAAGCTGGTGTGAGATCGAGATGCCCCACACCCCTCTCGCATACAAACTGTTGGAGGCCAACTATGACCTGGACCAAGGTCTCCATGGCGGACCCCATCCTACCAGTGTTGACCTCGGTGCGTTGGCATGCCGGCGCTATCCCCTCAGTCTGAAGGCAGATGGACTCCTCCATCATGCCTTGCAATCTGAGGCGTGCAACGGACAACCCTTCCTGATGTTCCTGAGCTTGCCTTTGCAGCTCCAGCAACTGAGGTATGACCGAGTCCAGAGGCTCCTCATCCAACTCGGACTGAGCACATTTCTCTCCTCCAGCAGTCCTCTGAGTGCCTGAAACCTGGGAAGTCCCTGCCGCTACCTGCTGTGGATCAGACAGTGTGGTGTGCGCTACAGATTGTAACCCTGAGGATACTCTAGAACTAGTTCCCACCGAAGTCTGTGTCTCTGTGCTGGTGGAGGATGTGGGTGAATGCCGTGATGGGTCTTCAATGAAAGTGCCTTCAGATTCCTCGTCAGAGGTTTCTTCGAGGCTTGATTGGAGGCCCTGGGTCATAGACTCTGTTGGCTGTCTCCCAGATTTGTCTGTGAAAGCAAGGAGAGATAATTAGTGCATGGCAGTGGCCTGTGAAAGAGGACACATCACTCACGGCATGGTTGTCTGATGGGTGTTGCACTGCTGGATCCTCATTTGGTAGAGCAGCGCCGACCTCACCGTCAGCATAGGAACAGTCCAGGTCTTCACCGGCCAGCTGGGTGACTCTATTTTCAAAGTCCTTGAGGACCTTGATGTCAGGCATTCCTCCAACGATCTGCGACTTCTCCCTCTTGTTGTGTGCCAGCATGTCCTGCATAAATAGAGATGGAGACAGTGTAAGCAGGATGCCTGCCAGGCCTGATGATAAGTATGCCTGACATCTGTGGGTGGTGAGTGGTCCCATGGATGGGATGAGGACAATGACGGTGTATGTGAGAGAGTGGATGGTCATGTCCCTTGAACTGGCAACGAGTGAGGGCCCTGTGGATGTGTGCTGGGCTTCTGATTGTGTGATGAGAAGAGTGACTTACCCTGGTGGAACGGAAGAGATCATGCATCCTTTTGGGGCACTGGGTGACTGTCCTCTTTTGCAAGGCGTTGGCACTGACCACCACTGTCACTGCCTCCCAAGCCAGATTGGTAATGTTCCTGCCCCTCCTGTGGCCAGAGCGGGGTAGAGAACATCATGGCGTGCCTCCACTGCGTCCAAAAGGTTCTCAAGGGATGCGTCATTAAACCAGTGGTCTTCTTGCCTTTCATCATGTTTTCCTGGGCTGGAAGCACTGAGAGATGTGCGCACGACTGCACTTTAAATATGGCATCTGGAGTGATGAAGCGGGCAGGTAATTGTGTGGCAGACAAATGGGAGCCAGCTTTCCATCAAAATGGCATATTTCCTGGGAATGTATAATTAATGAGGCAGGAAGGGGACGATATGGCGTGAAAAGCCACTATTGCGGCTGGTGGGTAAAACGTCTTTTCTCACGCCTGCTACTGCACTTAGTGCAAATCTGGGATGATTCCGCCCTTAGTCTCAGACGTCCTCCTGCATTTCTTCTTCTGTCCACTGTAACGCTCTCACTGCAGTGGCTGGAGAGCTGTTGGCCAATCTGATTGGCCGGCAGCTCTGTAAGGCAGGACTTCCTCCCAAGTGAGGGGCGCCCACCTGCAACCACTTAACTTTCATTCAAGCATGAAATGGCTGGGAGGCACTCGGAGTTGGCGGGATGTGTTCCCCGCTGGCTCTTCAGATGGCGGGAAGCGAGACCCTGTTCTCCGAAAAATTCAGGCCTAAGGCTTGTGTGTTTGATATTGTTCACCATGTTTGTCTTATTATTACCTGCACTGTTGGAGCACATCATTGGGGGATCAATTCCTCTGACTGTTTCCAGAGTGACACATCACTGTCAGAGGATCTTATTGAGAAACTGTGAATGGAAATATATTCCACAGGGTCACAATTACTATAGGGTAAGCCACAGAGCTACTGGAAGTTTACTCACCAATTTCCTTAACTTGCTCTTGTTGAGTCTAGAGAATCCTGAATGGTGACATCTGTTCAATTTAATGAACTGGAGAGCTGTAACAATATCAAAGAGATGTGAACCGGACCTTCTAGAGAGACAATCTCCGTGACAACACAGCCAATAAAACTGAAAAATACTTCACAATGTCCCAACCTATACCTCTCTCTCTCTTCAGGTACCATGGCCTAAGAGGGAATTGGTGACCATAGACTTCCATGTGTTGGTCCATGGTTATGCTTGGCAAGGTACTGCAGTAGATGCCATTGTCTTCTGAAGATTCTGGCTGACCAGGAGACTCTCTTGCTCTTACAACCTGCCAACTGCCTATTGGGAGGATTTACAGGCAGATAATCAACCTATTTGGCCATGTTATGAAAGCACCTTCCATGGCCATCAAGTCCCAGAGTGGGACTCAAGCCCGGAGCTTCGGGCACAGAAGTAAGGATGCTACCACTGCACCACTGAGCACCCCCCACCCACACCACTGAACCCATTTTACACAGTGTCCACAATGAAATTAATCTTTTTAGTGATAGTAGAAACAGAAATAATCATATATTTCACAGGCCTCTGCGACTGGGGCTGGTCTGGATGGAAGAATGTTTTCTCTGAAGAACTGGATTGGAGAATGAACAGATTTTTTAAAAATTCTAAATTTTACTTTATTGACTTTGGAAATCAATGAAGGAAATTGTAAAAAAAAGGGCGGCTTTAGGTCAGGTGAGTTGTTAAATTCTAAAGATCAGAATCCCGACACCAATGTATTTCCAACACGCTCACTTCCAGTTTTAATTGAGGTAGGAGGTTTGGTGGGGGTGGAGGTAACCAATCCACTCCAAGGAGGCAGGTTGACACTTTAAATATAGGGTGTGAGTCTCATTATTATTCAACCTTTTGAGTTTATCAATGTAAGGTCTGTTTCCTGAGAGTTGGGAAACCGAGCAGTTCCACCCAGACCTACCAGATCCAGGAAATGAAGCTGCTGGATCTAACGTGCCTGCCTGGCAACCACTGCAATTAGGCCCTCTACCAACCCCACCCCCCCACCCCAAACTTCCCCATGATGTTATTGGCCTTCCACCAACCCTGGCCTCCAATCCCCTTCCTGGCCATCCGATCCCACCCCAACACCAAGGAATTCCACTGCCAGTACCTCAGGCTTCCGGTCCCCACATCAAGCATTCAACCCCCACCCCCACCCAACCTCACTACATACCTCTAAGTTACACCCACTCCAGGCCCCCAATCACCCTAGGCCTTGATACCCTTCCAAGACCTTCAACTCCCTGACCTCCCTCTTTTGAGACCTCCAACTTCCAGCCCCCACTTCTCCCCCCACCCCCGGGACCTGGAATTGGCATTTATTCAACCCCCCACCAGGATCAACCACCCCCAATTGACCGCTCCCACTGAGATCATGCCACTTGTTCCCTCACCAGCCCCCCCCCCCAACCCCACAACCTCCCGACAACTGGGCAAGGACCTTGTGGCTTCCACTGACCTGTCCCCACCCAACTGGAAGACAAGCATGTCAATTAGGCTGACATCCAGGCGGGGAGCCAATCAGGGATGTCACATGCACGTTGTGAAGTTGAAACTCCACAGCATGCAGGGAGATCCCAACTTGCAGGATTCCCAAGCCTTACTGACCTCCTACAAGTATGTTAAAATCTGGACCAATAGGTTTTTATGCAGAATTTTTCGGGACATTAAATGGGGTCCTGGACATGATAGAATTGTCTGTGGAAGGGGCAAATTGTTTTTTCTCATTCATGGTTACAGTCTCCTCATGTGCTGCTTGCATGTTCCGGGGTCATGCCAAAGGAGATGAACAGATGCATTTAATTCTGAATGATAAGTTCTTCTTACCAATGCTGAGCCTGTAACGAATTCTATGACAAGAGATTAGTTCCTGCTGCATGATTTTGTTGTACCTTTCCATCTCAACAAAATTAGAATTGTGCTTTTAAAGCATAGAAATTGCAGCACAGGAAGAGGCCAATTGTAGCTATGTCAGTAAAATGTCTAAGAATTTTTTAATGGATACTTAACCACAGAGATATTTACTTGGAAGTGAAATCAGTGTAGCTGCGATGTCAGATCACCATCTATATAACTTCACTTTTATTACTTACTGAAACACAGTTTATATAAGAATGATCTGTGTTTCCAACTGCAATTGGATATGTGCCAATATTATTGTTTGTACGCCCTGTGAAGAGAGCCTGCAGCATAACATGGGTCAGTCTCTGGACGAATTCCTAAATCTGTCATGATGAAAAGCAGAAAGGTCAGAGGTGGCTCTTGTCAGTTCTGCTGGTGGTTCTTACAATATGTTTTGTCCATCAAAGTGTGAGACAAACATACTTTCTAGAAGCCACAAGACTCCATTAATCCTTACAAAAATGCTCTGTGCTTATTTAAAACAAAAAGTCTTTTAAAAAAATTATGATTGTAAAATATTTCAATTCTGCCTTGAAACAAATAATAATTTTTAAGAAAAGCATATGCTGGAAATCTGATGAAAAGTTGATAGGTTAAATGGGCATCATGTTGTTTGAAAAGCTGAAAAAGAGGTGGAAGTTGGTGGCGGATCTATAAAGATCATTTCATTAAATAAAGTGCAGTCCTCCTTCTTATTTTCCAGGACCAGTCATTCAGAGTGCTAATGCAAATAGCTAGTTCATAATTCATAATTATAGAATATAATGTATAGTTTTAGGAATTAAAGTGTTAAATGTGGACAAATGGGGGAAATCGGGTTTGGAAACTGGTAGGCGTCTCAAGTGAATGTACTTTAAACAAGTTTGGAGTTAATTTTGTCTTACAAGATCAGAGGTAGAAATGAATAACCTATCTCTGGGCTTGTAATGAAGTTAAAATGTTTACACTTACTCCAATAAAAGATTTAAATTATGTATGTAGTTTCCAAATCAAAAGAAGGTAAAACCAAGTTGTAAGAATGAGAGTTCCTTAACAAGGCCAGCAATTCTGGGAGTGCAGATCATAACACTTCATTAGCAATATAAATCATTCATATGGGTTACAGAACCAAAGAGATCTGTTGAAGGTAAAATAATTTGTTTGCATTTCTGTTTGAACCATACCAAAGCATGCCATGTTGCCATAGTGATAGTGATTCAGGGTGGAGCCTTGGGTAGAAGGTTCTTCTGTTTAACTTATCTGTGTGTGTTTGCTGACAGAAGCAAACAGTTCTGTTTGGGAAACAAACAGAGGCAGTTGTAGCTTTACTTTGGTGTAGACTGCATCTCATCAGACTGAGAGAGCCAACAAGCGATGATGGTCATTTAGACCTGCCCTTCAAGCAGAGAAAATATTAACTTCATCATTCATTACATGCTATGTGGGTGGGGCTCAATATCAGTTTGGGTTTCATGAGGCAAAAGCACCTAGAAGGTTTGCCCTAGGTTACAGTGGAAGTGCAGTGGTCCTCACAGAGTCTTGTGGCAGAAAGCAGTCAGCAGAGTAGCTTGGAAAGCTGCAGAAAGGCAGTTAGGTATCTGCTGGCAAACCTGAACAAGGAGCTGAAGCATCCACAGTCATGAGGTCTCTAAAGAGAAGATGGAGGATTGCATAGCCAAAATTAATGAAAAGGGCCCCATAGAATCTTACCTTGGAGGGTAGCTGGAATGCTGAAGAAAATTTAAGTGAATTTTGGAGAGATGTAGCATAACTTTGGGTTGTCCCAGGAAAAATGTCTGAACCTTCAAGATTTCATAAGATAAGGTAACTCTTGGGGGTAAGTAAATGTAGAACTGAGTTTATGGCGTAAGTCTTTATAAGCTATAGTGTTAAGTTTAGTGGTGCTTGCTTTGTTTAATTTCTCTTCCTAAACATTAAAGTTTGTTTTTATTTAAAAATGTGAAACCTTGTGGCATAGTTTTGTTGCTTAATTGCTGGCCATTCAGATCTCTTCTTTATACCTTAACAGTGCCTAACAGGATCATAACAATGCAGACACATGTCGTACCCCATGGGGCCGTTTTCTAACTATACACTTCTGCTGAAGAATCTGACCTGCTGGTGGAGCATTTCAGAAATTCAGGTACAGAGTGTTGGGACCATCAATCTAAATGGTCAGGATAGCAGGCAGACATGTGCCTGAAATTCTGAAAGTGCTGTGAGCCTCCCTGTTAGGAGTGCAGAATCAGAAAATTATTCTTTATATGTAGATAGGATCATGTCAAAACAGTTACATTAAGAACATTAATAAATAATTCATGCATATTTAATAGCCAGGGAGTAAGCAAGTCCCCATCATACAAATGCTGTTATCTAAGATTGAAGGCTATGGGCATAAGGCTTTTGTTTATACCAATTATCAACTAGCAAGTGAAAGAGAAGGGAAACACTTCCCAGGCATTCTTACTAGCTTTTTTAAAATCTAATTTTCTAGCAAATTTTGTTAGCTAAGCTTACTGATCCCAGGAACTGCATGAAACATTGGCCTACCTGTCTCAATGGCATAATGCTAATGTCACTAGTCAATAATCCAGAGCCTCAGGCTAATGTCCTGGGGAAATGGGTTCAAATCCCACCACAGCAGCTGATGGAATTTAAATTCAATTCATAAATCCGGAATATGAAGCTAGTTTCAGTAATGATGACCATAACAACTATCAATGATTGTTGTTAAAACCCATCTGATTCACTACCCTGGCTCCAGCCCAGTGTCACCACTCTGGCTTGGGAGTCAGTGTCGATGCTGCACACATGAGGTCGGCCATTCAGTGCAGAAAATGGATGAATGATCTCAATTCACAAGGGTAAGTCATCAATCTCAACTCACCCACTTACAAGCCCATCACATAATCACTGGCATCTCACTCACTGCCAGCTCAAGGGACACCACCACTCACTCTCTCATAAACACCCTCACATCTCCATCTGGCCTCATCTTCTCTGGAGGCTGCCTCCTCAACCCATCCACAGCTCCAATCAGCACACAGGCACACCTGCCATCCTTCTCATTTGGTCTGGCATGCACCTTGCTCACACTTTCTCCATCTGTCTTTGTGCAGGACAAGATTGCATACAATCAATAGGAGAGGTCCCAGACTGGGGGTGAAGTGCCAGACATCAAGGTCCTCACTCCATTCGAGAGTTGAGCATTGGAGCTGGTCAGGGAGGACATTGACCATTCCTACATGACGGCGAGGTTGGCGGCGAACACCCATGTGAGGATCCTGCACTACATCATCCCTCTCTCAATGCTACTCTGAGTCCACTGTTCCAAGTTCAATGCACCTGCTAAGCACTAATAATCTCCATTTTCTCTCCTAGGCACATCTGACACGTCACCCTCAGGCAACCGTGACCCCCGATCCCAGTGCCAGGAGCAGCTCGGATGAGGACCCTGAGGGCAGTACCATTGAAGGCCCGTCACAGTGCTCACCCACACACTCCACCCGTGCAGCGACACAGACCTCGGTGGGGCTTAGATCTAGAGCAGCCTCAGGATCACAATGTGGTGAGAACACCACACAATTTGTTCCACAGAAGGCAGAGGCAGGGACATCCTTGGCCGTCAACACTCGAAAGAGTGCTGGAGAAAAGGAATCACCATGATATGAGCCTGAGCACTGAGGGTATGTGCGCTGCCATCAGCCACAAAGCAGTCAAATGTTCACAGATGCAAGGTGAGGACATCAGGATCGTCCTCACTGCATCTCCTCATCATCCTCCACGAGTCTTGCAGCTATGAGATCTTCCCCAGTGTGTCTGCCTAGACTGGCCAGTGCAAAGGCCCCATTGCCAGCATCCTCGCCTTCGAGGACCTCATCACCATCACCGCTTCAACACCCTCCTCATCAGAGGAGACATGCAGCTCTTCCATCTCCTCCTCAGCCAGCTCCTTCCCCCATTGCAGTGTCTTCCCAAAGATGGCGTCCATGACCTCCTGAATGTACTTGTGCATGAAGGCTTGCAAGATCCTGCACAGGTCACCTGTGGAGCCCTGGAAGGAGCCACTGGCAGAAAAATTGAGCGCCGTGGTCACTTTCACAGCCACTGGCAGTGGATGCCCTCCATATCCTTGCAGCGCCAAATCCTGCAACAGGTGGCATATGTGACCAACCAGTTCTCTGGACATGCGCAGTCTTCGACGACACTGGTTCTCAGTCATCTGCAGGAATGACAGATGCCATCTATAGACCCTGGGTCTAGCGAGATGCCTACAAGCAACAGCTCTCTATGGATCTTCAGCTGCGTGCACAGCAGGCCCCGCCGCCCCTTCATCTTGAGGGAGACACTCCTCCCTTTACTGAGCCAGGCGCCTCCGCCGTTCTCTTCTTCTTCTTCTCTGCTCCCTGTAAACCATGGGGCATTCCGCTAAATCACCAGGCTCCGTGATCCTGATGTTCTCCTCCTGTAGAATGAAAGAGAGAGATGCACAGGTTAGCATGGGTGTACTAAGAACCTCTCTTGGTTAAGTCTGAAGGCCCCTTCACACATGCAGGAGAATGCTGACCACCACATGGATGTCCAGTGTGTAGTGAGCTCATTGGCTGTCTGAAACTCCATCCACCTCCGCCCCGCTCCACTTGACCAATTGGCGGCAGCTTCAGCCACTGGACTGCATGCTGTGCTCTCGGCTTAGGCGCAGGCATTCTCCTAACCTGCACTGCAAGGCTGCACTGTTAGCTTGAACCATAATGGATACTGGTCCAAACCTGAATAAAAACATTGCAAGGGGTTGTGAGCGCCTCTGCTAGTGACTGTGCCATGGCTACCTTTCACAAGGGGATTCTACAACTTGCCTAGTCAGCCAATTGTTCTACTGCCCCCTAAAACCCACATTAATTTGCAGTCTGTGCCCGACGGGTGAAAAGTTCTGGAACATTTGGTGGCACCTTCATGCTTTGCATTGCTTGAGCCGGTAGAAAAGCTTCAGAGGCCCGACTCCAAGCATGTCAATGGATCTGCAGCTGAATGGTCTCAGCTGCAGAAGAATGCTCACTTTTGACAAGCTTTTCCAAATGCCTGTCTGCTTTCCTCACCCCGCTCCTCAGCCCCCTACCCGCATGTGTTTGTGTACTTCCTTCAGCCTGTGCTGCCTTGCCCCTGCCACCAACACCCTGGCCTCACTCACACCGGTGTCTTGCCCCAGCACTGCACTGAAAGCCAGCCAGAGAAAAACAACTTTGCCTGTGCCCCTCCCCCGGAATGTGCGGCACATCTTCCCTGATGTCTTACGGGTGATGCTCGCAAACGCAGCGCAAGTTTGTGTGCACTTGCCTCCATGTTCCCGTCAAAGTTCAGCTCATCAGGTGCATACCTTCTAAAGGCAGTCCTGACGCACACCATTCTGAGATCACACTGCTGTGGGCAGGAAATTTGACATGGAGGGATGATTCTGGCAAGCTGGGCTTATAATGAGATGCTAAAGCATTGAAATTAGGTTCCTGACATGCGGCAGTGGAGAAACGTGATCCTCCATTCACCGGTGGAGCAAACAATCCCAAACAGGTTTCACAGTAGCGTGAAAACAATTTTTGACATTCTCGTCATATTGTCCACTCTCGCCCGCCATGACACCCGCTGCCAGTTGGACCAGATGATTCCACCCTGTATCTGTCTGCAACCTCCATGTGTCCTCTTCACAACATACTTACTGCTTATCTTTGTGTCATCTGCAAATTTAGCTATCATGTCTTCTCTCCTCTCATCTAAGTCTTGATATAAAGTGTAAAATGTTGAGGCCCCAGCACAGACCCTTGCGGGACTCCACTCGTGATATCCTGCCAATTACAAAAAGACCCATTTATGCATACTCTCTGCTTTCTGCCAGCCAGCCAATCTTCTATCCACACTAATATGTTACCCCCTACACTATGAGCTTTTATTTTCTGCAATAACCTTTGATGTGGCACCTTATCAAATACTTTCTGGAAATCCAAGTGCAGTAGATCTACAGGCTCCCCTTTATCCAGAGCACATGTTACTTCTTCAAAGAACTCCAGTAAATTGGTTAAACATGATTTTCCTTTCACAAAACCCTATTGGCTCTTCCCCATTCCCTTGAGTTTTTCTAAGTACCAGCTATAACCTCCTTAATGTTTGATTCTAACAACTTCCTCAAGACAGGTGTCAAGCTAACTAACCTATAGTTTCCTGCAGGTAATTAGGAAAGCTAATTGAATGATATCATTTATTGTGAGGGGAATTAATTACAAAAGTAGGGAGGTTATGCTTCAGTTGTACAGGGCATTGGTGAGACCACATACCTGGAGTACAGTACTGGTCTCCTTATTTAAAGGAAGATGTAAGTGCGTTAGAAGCAGTTCAGAGAAGGTTTACTGAACTAATACCAGGAACGAGCAGGTTGTCTTATGGGGAAAGGCTGGACAGGTTAGGCTTGTATCCACTGGAATTTAGAAGTGTAAGAGGTGACTTAATTGAAATCTTTAAGATCCTGAGGGGTCTTGATAGCATGGCTGTGGAGGGGATGTTTCCTCTTGTGGGATAATCTAGAACTAGGGGTCACTGTTTAAAAATAAGGGGTTGCTCATTTAAGACAGAGATGAGGAGAAATTCTTTCCTCAGAAGGTTGTGAGTCTTTGGAACTCTCTTCCTCAAAAGGCGGCGGAAGCAGAGTATTTGAATATTTTTAAGATAGAGCTAGATAGATTATTGATTAACAAAGGGGTGAAAGGTTATCGGGGGTAGCAGGAATGTGGGGTTGAGGTAACATTCAAATCAGCCATGATCCTATTGAATGCTGGAGCAGGTTCGAGGGGCCGAGTGGCCTACTGCTGCTTCTAATTCATATGTTTGTATGTTCGTATGTTTTCTGCCTCTCCCCCTTCTTGAATAGAGGGCTAATATTTGCTACTTTCCAATTTAATGGAACCTTTACAAAGCTAACGAATTTTGGAAAATTAACACCAACGCTTCTACTACCTCATTAGCCACCTCTTTTTAGACCCTAGGATGAAGTCTGTCAGGACCCGTAGACTTGTCAGCCCACAGCTCCATCAATTTGCTCAGTACCGCTTCCCTAGTGATTGTAATTTTACCAAGCTCCCCTCTCCCTTCTACCTCCTGATTTGCAGCTATTACTGGAATGTTTTTTGTATCCTCTACAGTGAACACAGAAGTAAAATATTTATTCATTTCATCTGCCATTTCCTTATTATCTACTATTAACTCCGCCCCCCCACCCATTCTCACTCTCTAGAGGACAAACACGCACTTTACCTACTCTTTTCCTGTTTAAACACTTGTAGAATCTCTTGCTATTCATTTTTACATTTCTAGCTCATACTCTACTTTTACATTTCCTCTCATACTCTAATTTCTTTCTTCTGATTAACCTTTTAGTCATTCTCTGCTGTTATTTATATTCTGACCAATCATCTGACCTGCCACTCATCTTTGTGCAGTTATATGCTTTTTCCTCAAGTTTGATGCTTTCCTTAACTTATTTACTTACCCAGGGATGGTGGATCCTCCCCTTAGAATTTTTCGTTACAGTATGAATATACTTAGTCTGAGTATTTTAAAACAGCCCCTTAAATGTCTGCCACATTTTCTCTATTGATCTATCCTCTAGCATAGTATCCTAGTTCACTTCAGCCAGCTCAGCTTTCATGCCCACATAGTTGCCCTTATTTAAGTTTAAAATATTAGTCTTATACTCACTTTTCTCCCTTTCAAACTGGATGTAAAATTCAGTCACATTGTGGTCGCTGCTACCTAGGGGTGCCTTCATTCTGAAGTCATTAATTAATCCTGTCACATTACACAATACCAAGTCTAATATAACCTGGCTCTAGAACATGCTGCTTTAAGAAACTATCTCAAAAACATTCAATGAGCTTGTCATCCAGGCTATGACTGCCAGTCTGATTTTTCCATTTTATATGTAGATTAAAATCACCCATGATTATTGCTGTCTCTTCATCACAAGCACAAAATATTTCTTCTTGTAAACTTTGCCCTACATTGTGGTTACTGTTAGGGGGCCTGTAGACCACTCTGACTAGTGGCTTCTTTCCCCTACTATTCCTCATCTATACCCAAATCGATTCTACACCTTGATCTAATGAAAAAAGGTCAACTCTAACTGTTGCACCAATGCTATCCTTGATTAACAGTGCTACCCCTCCACCTTTACCAGCTTTCTATTCTTCTTGAATGTCATATGCCCCTCAATATTCAGGACCCAATCCTTGTCATCCTGCAGCCACATCTCCATAATGGCTATTAGATCATATTTATTTACTTCAATGTTCACTATCAGTTCATTTACTTTGTTACAAATACTACACGCATTCAGATAGAGAGTCCTTAGTTTTGTCTTTTTGTTATCTTTGTAATATCTACTTTTCACTGTTGATGTATTCTTAGGTTTATTCATTCTGCCCCTTCCTGTAATTCTATGACCCCCATTTCTCATATCACTACCATGGTCTCCTGCCTTGAATCTACCTCTTGATTTGTTACATCTACCCAAGCTTGATCCCACACCACCACCCCACTGTTTATTTTAAAGCCCTTCTACTTCTTCCCTAGTTATGCAGCTCACTAGAACACTGGTCCCAGTATTGTTCAGGTGTAGACCATCCCAACGGTACAGCCCCTGCTTTGCTCAATACTGAACAGTGCCCCATGAACCGGAACCCACTTCTCCCACACCAGTCTTTGAGCCGTGCATTCATCTCTCTAATCTTATTGTCCTATGCAATTTGCATGTGGCTCAGGTAATTATCCAGAGATTGTTACTCTTGAGGTTCTGCTCCTTAATTTGGTACCTACCTCCTCATATTGACTATGCAGAACCTCTTTCCTTGCTGTGCCTATGTCATTGGTACCTACATGGACCACAGCAACCGGATCCTCCCCCCCCCACTGCAAGTTCCTCTCCAGCCCTGAGCAGATGTTCAGAACCCTGGCACTGGACAGGCAACACAGCCTTCTGGACTCTCATTCTTTGCTGCAGAGAACAGTGTCAATCCCCCTCACTATACTACCCCCTACCATCACTACATTCCTGCTTGCTTTCCCTGCTTGAATGGCTTCCTGTACCATGGTGCCATGGCCAGCCTGCTCATCCACCTTGCAGACCGCACATTTTTCCAGATAGGTTGTGAGCACCTAAAACCTGTTTGACAATTGCAAAGTCTGAGGCTCCTCCACTACTGTCTGCTTGGTCCCTTTACCTGCCTCACTCATGGTCACATCCTCCCGCCCCGACCACTGGCCAAATCAGCAGACTCTATTCTAAGGGGCGTCTTCTGGAACAAAGTATCCAGGCATTTTTTGCCCTCTCTTATGTTGTGCAGTGTCTGCAGTTCAGCTACCAGATCAATAATCCTGATCTGGAATTTCTCTCGCTGCTTACATTTTCTGCAGACGTGTTTGTCATGGATTGCATTGGTGTCCAAAAGCTCCCACATTCCACATCTGCAACATACCACCTGTCCTGCCATTGTTACTTATGTTATTTAATTAGCTTAATTTAATTACCTTCTTAATTAACTTAGAAGAATTCCTATGTATACCACAGCTCTTTTCCCGTTCACCGAATTCCCACGTGGACTTGATTTGCTATTCACTCGATCTCCGTCTCACTCAGGTATAGTCTCCTGTTTCATCAAGGGCCCCTATTGATTGGGTCCACTCAGGGCTTGGGGGCAGGGGGCATCAAGTGAGGCTTGGGGTGGGCAGAGTTGCGTCGGGCTTGGGCAGGGGGTGCTGGTATTGGGTTGGGTCGGGTTTGGCCTGGAGGTGGGTGGAGTTGAGTTGGGTCAGGTCTGGGCGAGCGGGCAGAATGGGGTAGGGCCTTGAAGGGCGTCGACTCAGCCTGGGGGTGTCGGGTTGGGTTGGGTTGGGGGAGTGTGGCTTGGGTTGGGTCAGGCTAGGCCTGAAGTAGGTGGGGGTGGTTCGGGTCGGGTCTCTTGTGGGGGGTGTCAGGTGGTGGTTGGGTGGCAGTGGGGGTGGGGGGTGGTGTCAGGTCCAGCATGGGGGTTGGTTGGATTGGGTCGGCCCAGGCCTGGGTGGGGGAGGCGGGGGTTGAGTTGGGTCGGGACAGGCATGGGCGGGGGTTGGGTTGGGTCGGGACAGGAAGGGGCAGCGAGGTTCAGGTTGGGTTGAGCTTGGTGGGTGGGGGTCAGGTCAGGCTGGGTTGGGGGGGTTGTTGGGGAGGGGTTGGGGAGGGGGTTGGCGGGGGGTGTTGCAGGCTGTTGGGTGAGTTTGGGCTCAGTCAGGCTAGGGTGGGGGAGATGTAGATAGGGCCAGGGGGAGGGGTTGGTATTGGGGCGGAGGTAGGTTCAGGTTGGGTCAGGACAGTGGGTAGAGCTTGGGCTGGGCCAGGGGAGGATAAATCCGGTCTGGTCAGGTTGGAGTTCAGGTTGGGCCAAGGGGCATAGGAATTTGGGGATGTAGTGGGGGTGTTGTGGGCTGTCCCTTGGGGTGTCAGGTGTGAAGTTTGGGGGTCAGGGATGTCCCATAGGGTGTCAGGGGGTAGTCGAGGGGTGATAGTGGGTGCATGGGGGGAGTCCCATGGGGGTATTGGGAGGGTGGGAGGAGTTCCCTGGGGGTTTGGAGAGATAGTCAGGGGGTGGGGGGAGTCTCATTGCGGGTTGTGGGAGCGAGGGGAGTCCTGTGGGCGGTCAGGGAAGTAGTGGGATTCCCATGGGGGGGTCGGGGTGGGTCTGTTTTATTGTTACCCAGAAGGTAGGAGTTTTTTTAATTCTTCTAACCTTTTCTGGGTAACTATTGCTGTACAACAGCCGGAATCATCTGAAGTTTGTGATTTAAATCACATTATCGGATGGTTTCCATTGCAGGGCAATTGCCCAATGGAAGTTTGAACTTCCTGGGCAATTGTCGTGCAATCCTTCCCTGGGAGCCTCCGGGGGGTGGGATTCCCCAGTACATCTTTGGTGTACCCCCCCACCCAGTTACACTGGAGGTTACAGCCAATATGTTATCAGCAACATCATTAGCTTGATGTCCTGGCACCAGTGCAAACACAATTACAGCATGATATTTATCTTCCACCATATGTTCCATAAATCCACCAATTAAGCTGGCAAGTTCTACCAACCGTACCCTTTCCATTCCACAAGGCATATTAATGCATGCACATGTTTTCCAATTCCATTAATTTGCAATATTTTGTACAAAATAACACATTTCCCAATCTTTTGCCACATAGGTGAGGATGCTTCAAAATAAGCAAGCTGATTCTTATATAGTAATCTGCAATGGCTAACATTGGTATTTATTTCATGAATTAAACTTTGTGAAATGATTATCATTTAGCAGTATGCCAATAACAATCCAGCAGTATATGCACTGCCCCTAAGCCTACTAATTATTTTACCAAAATGCTAAGTAGAATAAAACATTAAACAAACTCATACCACATGTCATACTTTAATGCTCTCACCCAAATGTGAAACAATTTTATGAGGCAATTTTTTTCTACAGAGTTCTTAGTTCTCTAAGTAAGATCCAGTGTTTACCAGCTGGGTTGCAAAATTTCACAAAACCTAAAATTGGACTTCAAAGTTTTATTTTGCCCTACAGAGCACAGATGTAACTGTGAGTATGTTTCATCCAGTAATGGTTAAACCCCAGGGTTTTTGAAATTCAAGTTTACGCTTCATCCTTCTTTGGTGAAAGAATGACAATTTTTATTGAAAGGAAGCCACATAGATATATAATAGAAGAGTGTTTGTCTTGGGATGGGAATTGAAGAATGTTTAGAGAGATGCTTAAGTCAAATTACAAAGAGACCACTTCAGTAAAAAAAATCTTGCGACTCATGTTTCCTAAAATGATATTTTGAAAGGAAATTTCAGGAATAATAAATTTGATGTGAGCAGCTGGAGATTAAATAAGTGGAGGGAAAATGTGATGAATAGATTTTCCTGTTTTCTTCATACACAACAGTCTAAAGGAGGTCAGCCAGAAAAAATGCTCACCTCACCATACTGAGCCAGATGTTCAATCCCTGTAGCTGTTTGTGGTGCTCTAAATATCAGCTCATTTATTGCTTAATTTAGAAACCTTGGTTAAGTGCTTGTTTTCAAAATAACAGTTATAATCAATCATATAATTAATGTGACTCATTGGGGTAGATATAAAATTATATGAGCTGATAGCTGAATAGTCAACAACTCTGTACCCTAGCCACTGGCTCTATTCCTTTCCCTGGCAACCAGTCTGTTTGCAACTTTGGTGTCATATTTGATCTCAAGATAAACTTCTGACCACATATTAGTACCATTACTAACTCTGTGTATTTCTACCTCCATATTATTACCCAACTCTGCCCCTGCCTCAACCATCTGTGCTGAAACTCTCGTCCATGCTTTTGTTAGCCCCACTCATGACTATTCAAATGCACTCCTTGCTGGTCACCCATCTTCCACTGCCCCCCCACCCCTGCCCCATAAACTTAAGCTCATCTAATGTTCTAAAGACAAGTTGGTGGAGTGGGCAGATAGGTGGCAGATGAAGTTCAATGCAGAAAAGTGTGAGCATACGAACAAGGAACAGTAGTAGGCTATTCAGCCCCTCGTGCCTGCTCCACCATTTATTAAGATCATGGCTGACCTGATAGTAACCTCAAATCTGCATCCCACCTACCCCCAATAACCTATCACCCCCTTGCTTACCAAGAATCTATTCACCTCTGCCTTAAAAATATTCAAAGGCTCTGGCCTGAATTTTTCAAGCGGCAGGCGGGCTCGGCGGGAGTGGGCAGGGGCAGTCATGGAGATGATCGCTGCCCGTGATCGGCTCCGCACCGCCATTTTACGTGGGCTGGCCAATTAAGGCCTGCCCAGCATAATACGCAAGGCATAGCACTCAGTGCTACTTGTGCTGGTGGGGGGAGGAGGGAGACTTGGGGCCAGCGCGAAACAGTGCTTCAATCTCAAAGACCTGCCTCAGGGAGATTGAACCAATATTGAAATAATTAAATAATTGGAGAAAAAATTTTATGAAATATGTCCGCTCGTGCGACTGTATCACATTAGATGGGACATGTTTTTATATCTTGGAAAATGTATTTATTTATTTAATAAAAGCTTTAGGAAACCTCATCCCACCTGTGGATGAGGTGCCTATCTGCCAACCTTAAGGTTGGACGGGCAACGTTAACAATTACATTAATTACTTCCTTGTTTGATAATGCTCTTGTGAAGCACCTTGAGACGTGTTACTATGTTAAGGGTGTTATATAAATACAAGTTTTAGCTGTTGGCTAAAGTTGTGAAATATGGTTAGCTATTCAAGAAATAAAAATCATACCTTTCTAGATAGTTTCTTTTTTCATGAGCTGAGGAATGCTAACAATAACTATGTTTAAAGCTTCTGGATTAAATAACTCTTCATTGGTATGTCTACCTCAGCATTTTTGGGACTGAATAAATTGGTCACAGTCCAGATCAGTGACTGAGTTCATTCTTCACTAATGAAAACTGGGCAAATTCAAGTTACAAAGTAGAACTAAAACTTTCCCATCAACTGCACTCGTTTCATAACTGAAATTCCATCCTTCTTTCTGAACAGTAACTCATCAAACCGCATTTCCTTTTTTCCTGTTGTTTTCAGTCCAGATATGAGCTCCAAATTTCCACATGGCTTTTTGCCTTCATGTTGTGCTGCTGAGCAGACACTTCCATTTGCCAATGTATTCCAGCACAATGTTCGACGTAAATCATGGAGTCAGGTCATCTCAATATCCACTGGAATTGTCTGAGGGTAACTCTCAGTCTAACGCTGGCCTGAATACTGCCAGAGTAGGGGTTGTAAATTTACATATTTGAAGATTTCAGCAGCAAGCTGGCAAAGCAACGGGTAATGTGATCAATTTCTTGGAAGACTCATTTGACTGTCAGATGCTTTTATTGGATGGCTTTAGTGAGAATGTCATCAAATAGGGAAGCAAGCCATGACACCTAAAGAAAGGACATCCTTCATGGATAGAATCATAGGCTCATGTCTTCAGGTATCTGGATCATTAAAGACCGGACGTACAGCGGAAGATGCGCATCAGGATCCTGCAGATGTTGTGGCACATTAGCCTAAGAGGGAATTGCTTGGGAAGTTTAAACTTCCAATAGGCTGATTCCCTGCTTCCCAGGAACCTCTGCGAATGTCTCCGACTCTGAGTTAGAATCGAGGCTTGGGCCAGATCCGCGTAACTTACCTTGATAGTTACCCAGGAAATGTTAAACAGTTTATTATCTGGTCTAACACCTGGGTAACTCAACTTATGACTGCCCCTCTAATGACCCCCCAACTACTACCCTGGCCACCTAATAATCCCATCCAAAGTTCTCAATCACCTGGAAACACAATCTGCCTAGCCCCTCCAACCACCTGACAACCCCTTGACGCCCAAAAACCCAATATAACGCCCCACCTGACCCGACTATCCCCCGATTAGACCACCCAACTATCTGCCCTGGACCAACTGACTACCCCCCCCTCAACTATCCGACTGCCCACTCCCAACCAGACCGGACTACTCTCCACCTGACCACACCCCCAACCCAATGACTACCCCCCCGCCCACCTGACTACATCCTCTAGACACCCAACTATCCCTCCCAATCCAACCCAACTACCTTCCAACCCAAATAACCCTGAGCAGACCTGGCTAACCACACCACCCGAATACACCACTTATCCACACCGCCGACCAGAACGGACTATCCCCTGACTGATTGGGGAGATGTTGACATAGTAGTAATGTTGCTTGACTAGCAATCCCGAGATCCAGGCTAATGCTCTGGGGACGTGGGTCCAAATCCCAAAATGGCAGCTGGTAGACTTTGAATTCAGTAAAAAAAAAAGTCTGGGATTGAAAGCTAGTCTCAGTAATGGTAACCATGAATCTATCATTGATTGTGGTAAAAACCCATCTGGTTCACTAATTTCCTTCAGGGAAGGAAATCTGCCACCCTTACCTGGTCTGGCCTATATGTGATTCCAGACCTACAGCAATGTGGTTGACTGTTAACTGCCCTTGTAAATGGCCTTGCAAGCTACTCAGTTCAAGGGCATTTAGGGATGGGCAACAAATGCTAGCCTTGCCAGTGGTGCCCACATCCCATGAAAGAATAAAGAAAGAAAAACCACCCAACAACACCCCTGACCAGACCAGACTACCCCCCAGACTCAATGTGATTATCCACCTGACTATCCGACTACCCCCAACCACCTGATTACCCACCTACTCACATACCCACTCACCTACCCATCTCAATCACTTACCAACTTATCCACCTCCTGACCTCACCCACCTCCCACCTACCCACTCAAACAACTTCTCACCTCCCAACCTCAACCACCTACCCATTCACTCACTCACCCATTCACTAACCCACACTATCAACATCCTGGGGATTACCATTTACTAGAAACTGAACTGGACTAGCCATATAAATGCTGTGGCTATGAGAGCAGGTCAGAGGCTAGGAATCCTGTGGCGAGTAACTCACCAACTGTCCACCATCTACAAGGCACAAGTCAGGAGTGTGATGGAATACTCTCCACTTGCCTGGATGAGTGCAGCTCCAACACTCAAGAAGCTTGACACCATCCAGGACAAGGCAGTCCACTTGATTGGCACCACATCCACAAACATTCACTCCCTCCACCACTGGTGCACAGTGGCAGCAGTGTGTATCATCTACAAGATGCAATGCAGGAACTCACCACGGCTCCTTAGACAGCTCCTTCGAAATCCAAAACCACTGCCACCTCAAAGGACAAGGGCATTAGACACATGGGAACACCGCCACCTGGAAGTTCCCCTCAAAGCTACTCAACATCCTGACTTAGAAATACATCGCCGTTCCTTCACTGTTGCTGGGTCAAAATCCTGGAACTCCCTCCCTAACAGCACTCTGGTTGTACCCACGCCACATGGACTGCAGCAGTTCAAGAAGGCAACTCACCACCACCTTCTCAAGGGCAATTAGGGATGGGCAATAAATACACCTAGCCAGCGATGCTCACATCCTATAAATGAATTTTTTAAAACTCATTCATTAAAAGCCTCGACCTTTAAGGATATACCCAAGAACATCAACTACTGCCATATAAAGGGCCTTATATAAAGGAAACACTGAGCTGCCCATTTCTCTGTTAGCCAGGATCAGAAGATCCCAGCAGAAACGGGTAATAGCATTGGGTCAGGAAAATCTTCGTGGGCAGCATTACTGCTGACTGGAAAATCTAGGCCACAGAGTCATGAAGGCACAGGGGCAAACCTTTACCTAATTCATACAATGTTGTTACAGGAGAACCATGTGCACAATGTAAGTAAAAGACATGGGCTAGGGTGGGTGGTGGCAGAGGTAATGGTTTTGAATCTGAACATTGGACAGTTGACAACATACAAGGAGCAGTCCATGGTATTGCTGGGGAGGCATTCTGCCGTAGCTGTGGGAGATGGTGAGTTAGATGAGACACAGTGCAGAGTGCAGCCAGCAGGTTATTGAATCATTCAGACAATTGTGATGGAATCCCTGTGAAGCAGAGGAGAGCCAGAAGCTTCCTGACACTTCACAGTCTCACCCATTCTTAGCATACTCCCTATTTTTCTGCAGTTCTTCACTGCAGCAAGAGCTGATGATAAAGGAGACGATAAGGAGGGCAGGAAATTCTTTCTGAAGGAAGTCTTTCTAGTTACAAGGTGAAGCTGCCATTAGAGAAGGGCCACTTCAGTCTCATGGACAGTCAACTGACTCTCATGATATTGCATCAAGGAGAAACACTAGAATAGGAGAAAAAAATGATACATTCGGATAACCCAGAGACTCATAGTGCGAAGCAGGAATAGGATGACTGGAGCTGGTTGCAATAAAAAAGCTCTTATTTCATTTATTTGTGGATTTAGTGTTGGGGAAAGATTGAAGGTTGTGGGAAATATGGTAATGAGAGTGGTGACAAAAAGAGACACTGAAACAGATTAGACAACTTCACTGATACATTGATTTTGGATGCACCTTCCTTGCATCAATCATTCAGGCATTCTCTGATGCTAGTCCTCCCGATACTCCACATTATATTCTTCTGCCTTCAAAGAGTTCAACAGCTCATTAAAAATATATCTATCAGTGGCCTGACAAATACGCTCTTGAATGAAACCTTTCGTCATATTTTTTTTGGTGGCACCACTACTGACCGAGCTGGCTGAGTCCGAAAGGAAGTAGCTGCTAGGCTGGGTCTGCGGCAGGTGGTGAGGGAGCCAACAAGAGGGAAAAACCTACTTGACCTTGTCCTCACCAACCTGCCTGCCACAGATGCATCTGTCCATGACATTATTGGTAGGAGTGAACAGCGAACAATCCTTGTGGAGGCGAATACCCATCTTCACACTGAAGATACCCTCCATCGTGTTCTCTGGCACTACCACCATATTAAATATATAGGGCAGAATTTTGCCCTCGTTGGATGGGCTAGGTGGGGGCGGGCGGGAGCAGACGGGAAGCTGACCGCCATCCACGACCAGGGCCCAACCAGGATTTCATGCTGGCGGACCAGTTAAGGCCTGCCCAGCGTGAAACATGCGCTGCAGCGCTTAGCACTGCCTGTGTTGGGGAGGGGGGGCGCAAGCGTGCAAGTTTGCGCATGCACGTGGGTGCAAGGAGCTGCCTCAGGGAGATGAAGATTTTGAACAATGAAAATAAAAAATTTTAAAATGTTTATAACATGTCCCCTCAGGCAAATCTGTCACATGAGCAGGGGCATGTTGGAAATTAGTTTGAAAATTTTTTTTAAAATCACTGAATAAAATCTCATCCCGTCCATGGAAATTTATATTGTTTAAGGGCGGTCGTAGGTGAAGCTGGATAGAAGGCCAGCAAAAGGTGGAGGCAAAGGAGAGATTGCCAAAGATATCATAAACAAAAGGTCAAAGGGGTATTGATTGTGGTGGTACTAGCTAAAGGAGGTGCTAATGATGACATTAAGGATAGAAAGCAGAATGTGATAATAGCCGGTCAAGGGTAAGCACTCTGGAAAGAACAATTTGAGCAAGTGACAGATGGCCCTAGTGGGGGTGGGGTGGGGCGAGGGGACGGTGGTGGGAAAAAAGATCAAAAATAGGCTAAAAAGCGGGGATAAAGCAATGAATAAAAATGAAATTAAATGTAAATAATAATAATAAAAATAAGTGGAAAAATATTAAAACAAATAAATAAAATTTAAAAATAAAAATGAATATTGAGAAAAGGGATAAAGAAAGGGGTGAGGATGGAGGAGCGAGTTCATGGTCTAAAGTTGTTGAACTCAATGTTAAGTCCAGAAGGCTGTAAGGTGCCTAATCGGAAGATCGCAGGGGCACAAATTCGTAAAATTACATGATCACGAATACTGGAGATCTGAAATAAATGCAGACAATGCTGGCAATATGCAATAGTCCTGTCAGCATTTAAAAAGAGGAGACAGGTAACTAGTTCAGGTTAATTATTTACGCAGGACGAGAAAACATTACCTGTCTTTTCTTTGTTATCAAATGCTGGCATGTTTTCAGCATTTTTGTTCAGATCCATTTGATGTTTCTAATTGAGGACAGGCTTAATAGACATGAGCCCCCTTCATTATAGGTAAACTTTTAGTTTCACTACTAAGTATAAATGGCATGCATGACACAGCTGGATTCAAATAAAAGCCTGTTATGAAAACCAGAAGTTAGTTCATGTGAGACAGAAACAATTATTTGCTATGTTGCCCTATCCTACACACATCATCTCAGCAAAACATTCTCAGGCTAAACTGCACTTTGAAAGCATCCATTCCATCAAGTCATGAATCCCAGTACAGCCTGCGTGGATAACTTTTCACCCAGATCCAAGTGGAGATCAGTAAATCATGTACTATGACGGAACTCAAATAATTAAATATTCACAGGATGCCCAAGCAAGATGGAATTCACTCTAGAATCCTCACAGAAATGAAGCATGGAAATAAAGGAAGCTCTGTAAATAGCTTTAGGGGGCTGTAGCAGATGGCCAAAAGGGCACAGAGGTCATAACAAGTAGTTTGGGTGGACTGGGTCAGAATGTTTTGAGACAGTAACTGAAATAGTCAGGGTCATCTTAACTGAACTGCCCAGTAAGAAACTGGAGGGATTGGAGTAAACGTTAGTTTTACACCTCACAAGATTGACTTTAATGGAGAGTAAAAGTGGGCAGGGTGTAAAACCAGTGTTCAACTGATACTGATCCTATAAATTTCAAGCCGAGCAGATTAGGTCAAAATTAAGCCTCTTGGGAGCTGGCCAGTGGGTATAAATCGATAAGATTCCTTATACAAGTGAGACTTTAAGGAAGGTTGAGGCTCATGGAGTTATTGATAAATAAGATAATGGATTGAAAACTCTCTTAGGAATGTGAAGCAGAAGGTGGTGAGAATTGAAAAATAAGTTAAGTCCGGGGTTCAGTGGCTGGTGGAGTTCTGGTCAACCATTGGTCACAATATTCCTAAATGGGCAGACAGAGATCAAACTGAGGGCAGATGTCATCGTGCACTTGTGTGATATTTCGGTCAGCGGGCGTGCATGGGAGTCGGCAGCTCACCCGCTGACAATTAACACTGACCTTAATTGGCCATTAAAAATCTAATTGAATTACATTTTTCACTGGCAAAAAGGCCAAGTGGCCTTTGGATTTTTTGCGAAACCTCAGCCATGGGCGGGATGAGGTTTCGATCCATCATTTATTTTTTATTTTTCAAAATCTTCATCTCCCTGAGGCAGCTCTGTGTCTCAGGGAGCTTTGCCTGTGTGCATGCATGAAGTTCCCCATTCGCACCCCCCTCCCCACACAGGCAGCACTGCAGCACGTGCTTCACGCTGGGCCAGCCTTACTTAGCCCGCCAGTGTGAAATCACGGTCGGGCCCCGACCATGGGCGGCGGTTGGCTTCCCGACCACCCCCGCCCAAGCCAGCCCGATGAGGGCAAAATTCTGGCCATGAAATCACAACCTGTTGTCACGCAAGCTCAGTTTGATAGTATGTAGGCTCAGACTGCTGTCATCAGGGCTGTGGCTGCCAGTGCTCAAAGGGGTTTACAGAGCAAGCCAACAATCTGTCCTCCACCGGATTACTAGGATTGCTGAGGTACCACCCCAGGGGAAGTGGCAGTGTCACATTGGAAGGCAAAGCTACCGCTTTCTCTCAGGAAGACAGCATTCATGCTCTCACCCTGTCACTCTGCCCTTCCTCTTGTCTCTCAGCCAGCCCAGACTGATGCCACCCATGCCGAGGTGGTGGAGTACAAACTCAGGCCTTCTAGGCCCAGAGCTGCTCAAAGCCATCCTGCAAGGCAATCTGCAGTCTCCCCAACTGAAAGTCAGCAGCCTTCCACCATTTGTTAAATTTTAGTTCCTTATATTACTCTTCTTCTCTGCAGATATTAATTAACTTAATTTCCTCACTCTTTCTAGCACCTAGGTAACTCTTTGTTTCATAACTTGCATATTCTACTGTGAAGACAGACACAAAATATTTGGTCAATGTCTCTGCCATTTCAACATTCTCCATAATAATTTTTCTTGTCTCTACTTCTGAGGGACCCACACTTACTTCAGCTACTCTCTTCTTTTTTATATACTTGTAACAGCTCTGACAATCTGTTTTTATATTCCTGGCTAGTTTACTCTCGTATTCTATTTTTGACATTTTTAATCAACTTTTTGGTGGCCCTGCTGGTTCCTAAAACACTAACAATCCTCAGGCTTTGTTTGTATCAAATTAAGTCTTTTCCTTTAATCTAATACTATCCTTGACTTCCTGAGTAATCCACAGAGCTGTTGTTTTTCAATGGAATGTATTTCTGTTGAACATTTTGAATTGTTCCTTTAAATGTTTATTTACCAGCTTACCTTTTAGTCTATTTACCCAATCAAGCTTAGCCAGTTCTCCTCTCATACCTACATAATTGGCTTTAAGAGTGTTTTTTTTAATTTATTCGTTCATGCAATCTGGGTGTCGCTGGCTAGCCCATCTCTAATTGCCCTTGAGAAGGTGGTGAGCTGCCTTCTTGAACCACTGCATCCATGTAGTATTGATGTACCCAGAGTGCTTTTAGGAAGGGAGTTCCAGGAATTTGACCCAGCAACAGTGAAGGAACAGCAATATATTTCCAAGTCAGGGTGGTGTGTGGTTTGGAGAGAAACTTGCAAGTGGTGGTGTCCCCATCTATCTGCTGCCCTTGTCCTTCTAGGTGGTAGAGGTCACAGGTTTGGTGAGTTATTGAAGTGCAGCTTGTAGATGCTATACACTGCTGCCACTGTGCATCAGTGGTGGAGGGAGTGAATATTTAAGATGGTGGATGGGGTGCCAATCAAGCAGGCTGCTTTGTCCTGGATGGTTTTGAGCTTCTTGAGTGTTGTTGGAGCTGCACTCATCCAGGCAATTGGAGAGTATTCCATCTCACTCCCGACTTAAGCCTTGTAGATGGTGGACAGGCTTTGTGGAGTCAGAAAGTGAGCTACTTGCCACAACATTCCCAGCCTCTGACCTGCCCTTGTAGCCACAGTATTTATATATATATATTTTTTTTATACATTCATTTGTGGGATGAGGGCATCGCTGGCTAGGCCCATATTTATTGCCCATTCTTAGCTGGGTATTTTTAAGAGTCAATCATGACTCTGGAGTCACATATAGGCCAGGTGAAGACAGCAGATTTCCTTCCCTTTTCATCCCTAAAGGACAATAGTGACAATCTTTGACTTTTAATTCCAGATATTCCACCACCTGCCAATCTGGGACTCAAACCCAGGTCCCCAGAGCATTACTCCAGTGGCAATACCACTACACTACCGCCTCCCCTCTGGTCCAGTTCAGTTTCTGGTCAATGGTAACCCCCCTACATGTTGATAGGGGTATATTACCAGCAATGGTAATGCAATTGAATGTCAAGGAAAGATGGTTAGATTCTCAATGTTGGAGATGGTCATTGGCTGGCAGCTGTGTGATGTAAATTTTACTTGTGTTTATGATTGGAGTATGTTGCTTTCAAACTTAACATGGAATTCAATTTTATTATGATCACTAGTTCCAGTGGATCTTTTACTATGAGATTACTCATTAACTCTGCTTCATTACACAATACTAGATCTAAAATAGCTTTATCCTAATTGGTTCCATAATGTATTGCTCCAAGAAACTGTCACAAAAACATTCTACAACTCATCTTCTGACCACCCTTGCCAATTTGATTGGTCCAGTCTATATGAAGATCAAAGTTCCCCATAATTTTTGCATTGCCTCTGTTACGTGCTCCAATCATTTAGTGCTCTGTGCAATGGTATCATTTCTGTTAGGATCCCTATAAACTACTCCCACATGCTTAGTTGGAGGTAAGGGCAACTTTCCAAGAAGACCCTAAGTCAATAAGGCCTCTTGCTAAGACCCCCACAAACCCTCCTTCCTCTGTGAGCAGCTTGTCCTCTTATTTGCTGCCTCTCCTCCATCTCCCTCTCATCCCCAAGGGGGATGCAAATGGTCTGACCAGAACCCTTAAAAGCAGGACCAAAGCACGTCTCTGCACCATCCTGTCAACTTCAACAACTTTAACCACCAAGCACTTCTACAAACTCAATCAGACTGCCGGAATTAATCAGCAACTGACCTGAAAGTGGTTGATGATTCATTTAAATAATGCTGGTAGAGGCTAAGAAGGGGTGTTAGCTAGAGCAGTCAGGTCAAAAATAGTAGTATGGCATCAAATCAGCATTGCACACTGACACATCATAATCTGTCTACTCTGCATTCTTGCAGTTTATTTTCCTACCCCTATGCTCCTGACCTCCCCATCAGTGCAGGTCACACTGGAAGTGCATGCACAAAGCACAAACACCATTTTGGTACCAAAATGTCATTTTGTAGTGCCAAAATTATGGGGCCTATGAAGCCCAAATAATCATTTTATAATGAACATGCCCAGGTGTGAAATAGTTTAAAGGCCTAATTTTTTGGAAGGAGTTAAAACTTAGTTGAAATCAGAATTGTAGTGCTCACGGAGGGAAAAGGCTGAAGAGTTTCAAGAGCTTGGCAAACAACAGTTTCATTCCTTGGCAGAAATGATATCAAGCAATAATGTCACCAAAAGAAACTCACTGTCAGAACTCTCTGCTCATGTGGTGAGCAACTGACCACATACCACAAGCCTGAAAAACCTCCTTTGGCTTGAAGAGTATGAGTCTCCTTTTCCATGAAGGTCAAGAATCACTAGAATGCACAACACGTACAGAAGAGTAATGTAATCCGATATTCAGGTTTTGCTGTAGTGTTACACCCTCACTGATCAGATTGAAGTCTGTTAGAGCAATCATATGGAAGTTTGGAGAAGGGAAAATACTTCCTTCAACATATCATAAACATGTACAGGTAAATTCTTTCCCCTTGTTAATACTTTAGTGCTGTAAAATACAACAAAGGAAGTTGTAACTTTAGAGCTCTTATTCATAAAGATAGTCATATGTTTTCTGTTCCAAATAAAACCACCCTGGGCTCTTCAAGCTTCTACTGAGGTGGGAACTTCCTGATCCCAAGGTCACATGGAGAGAATAATCTTTCTGGATAGTGTGGCGCGAGGTCCCATGGGCTAGTTTGATAGTGAAACTAGTAACAGATGTTTCAACAAGCAGGGAAAATACCATTCCTGGTACCATTCCCTCAACTTGGCAAAGGAAATCTGGATATTTAAATATTATACTTGGAATTTTTACATTTGAAACTCAAAGCCAGTAGTATGTGGAACTACATGGATACTTAAGTCAAAAGCTGGCGGGACCTTGAGCACAGAAACCCAGAGTATGGCTTTTGAGCACCTACTTCCTGTGGTGTGGCAAAATATTTGCTTTTGTGGAGAGCAGCCAAATGAAATTGTTTTTAAGTACATAAGAGAATGTATTCCGTGAATCAAAACACAATCTATCACATCATTCACTTGAAGCCATAAATGAATCACCTGTAATGGCTTCAAAATTCACATCATGGAACAGTTTGACAGCTAGAATAAACCAACTGTAATCTGCGACCGGAATTTTCCGTCCCCGGTGATGTTGGCCGTCCTGGCAGGCGTGGCTGGACAATATGGTGAGAAGGCCAAAAATCAGTTTCACGTTGTTGTGGAACTAGTTTGAGGTTGTCCGCTCCACCCGTTAATGACAGGTCGCGTTTCCCACCACCACACTTGGGGAACGTCATTTTAATACATCTGCATCTAATTATAAGCCCTGCTTCCTGGAATCAGCCCCCATGTCAAATTCACCGCCCACATCGGCGGGAAAGCATGCCGGCCCAGAACATGTCTGGTCAAGTGTGACCTGCAGAAGTCGGGACTACCGTTAGGGCCTTGCTCACATCGCAGACATCCGAGGAGCAGGAGACGCTGGAGCCCTACAGCTACCAGTCTCTGGAGGAACACATGCATCACATGCTGGGTGAATTCTCATGGACATGGCTCTGCCACAAAGCAGTTCACAGAAGGTGGGAGGTCTCTTTTGATGTCTGGGGTGGTCTCCAGGACATCAGGGTTTTGGCCATGGGCTGCTATGGATGATTGTCGGGAGTGGGGAGGAGAGTAAAGCCCAACTGTGGGTGGGAGAGGGTGGTGTACCGGGGTCGGTAGGAGAGGGAGGTCTAGGTTTGACTGGGAGAGGAAGGTGTACCGGAGGGGGGGGGGGCGGGGGGGAGGTTGGGAGGGGGAGAATGAGGGGGTCAGAGAGGGGTGAGATTGGGAGGGGAAAGGGAGTAAGGGGGATGAGGCTATAACGGGGGAGAATGCAGCAACTGGGGAGATAGATGAAAGAGGGGAGGAAGCTGTAAGGGAAGGAGTTCGGAGGGGGGAAGGAGTCTGGAGAGGTCAGGACTTCAGGAGGGAGGAAGGAGTTTGGAGGGGGGAAGGATTTTGGGGGGAGGAAGGAGTTCAGAGGGGGGAAGGAGTCCAAAGTGAGGAGGGAGTTTTTTTATTATTCATTCAGGGAATGTGGGCTTCGCTGGCTGGGGCAGCATTTATTGCCCATCCCTAACTGCGCTTGAGAAGGTGGTGGTGAGCTGCCTTTTTGAACCGCTGCAATCCATGTGGTGTAGGTACACCCACAGTGCTGTTAGGGAGGGAGTTCCAGGATTTTGACCCAGTGACAGTGAAGGAACAGTGATATATTTCCAAGTCAGGATGGTGAGTGATTTGGAGGGGAACCTCCAGGTGGTGGTGTTCCCATCTATCTGCTGCCCTTGTCCTTCTAAATGGTAGTGGTCATGGGGTTGGAAGGTGCTATCAAAGGAGCCTTGAATTCCTGCAGTGCATGTTGTAGATGGTACACACTGCAGCTACTGTGCGCCGGTGGTGGAGAGAGTGAATGTTTGGATGTGGTGCCAACCAAGTGGGCTGCTTTGTCCTGGACAGTGTCAAGCTTCTTGAGTGTTGTTGGAGCTGCACTCATCCACGCAAGTGGGAAGTATTCCATCACAGTCCTGACTTGTGCTTTGTAGATGGTGGACAGGCTTTGGGGAGTCAGGAGATGAGTTATTCATTGCAGGATTACTAGCCTTTGACCCTGCTCTTGTAGCCACAGTATTTATATGGCTAGTCCAGTTCAGTTTCTGGTCAATGGTAACCCCCAGGATATTGGTAGTGAGGAATTCAGTGATGGTAATGTCTTTGAATGTCAAGGGGTGATGGTTAGATTCTCTCTTGTTGGAGATGGTCATTGCCTGGTATTTTTTTGGCCCGAATGTTACTCACCACTTGTCAGCCCAACCTGGATATTGTCCAGGTCTTGCTTTATTTGTACACGGGCTGCTTCAATATCTGAGGAGTTGTGAATGATGCTGAACATTGTGCAATCATCAGCGAACATCCCAACTCCTCACCTACGATGGAAGGGAGGTCATTGATGAAGCAGCTGAAGATGGTTGGGCCAAGGACACTACACTGAGGAACTCCTGCAGTGATGTCCTGGAGCTGAGGTAACTGACTTCCAACAACCACAACCATCTTCCTTTGTGCTATGTATGACTCCAACCAGTGGAGAGTTTTCCCCCTGATTTCCATTAGCCCCAGTTTTGCTAGGGCTCCTTGATGCCACACTCAGTCAAATGAGACCTTGATGTCAAGGGCAGTTACTCTAACCTCACCCCAGGAACTCAGCTCTTTTGTCCATGTTTGAACCAAGGCTGTAATGAGGTCAGGAGCTGAAAGGCCCTGGCAGAATCTAAATTGGGCATCAGTGAGCAGGTTATTGCTAAGCAAGTGCCGCTTGATAGCACTGTTGATGTCCGCTTCCATTACTTTATTCATGATTGAGAGTAGACTGATGGGGTGGTAATTGACCAGGTTGGATTTGTCCTGCTTTTTGTGTACAGGACAAACAAGGGCAATTTTCCACATAGCCAGGTAGATGCCAGTGTTCTAGCTGTACTGAAACAGCTTGACTAGGGGTGCAGCCAGTTCTGGAGCACACGTCTTCATTACTATTGTTGGAATATTGTTAGGGCCCATAGCCTTTCAGTATCCAGTGCCTTCAGCTGTTTCTTGATATCACATGGAGTGAATTGAATTGGCTGAAGACCGGCATCTGTGATGCTGGGGACCTCCAGAAGAGGTTGAGATGGATCATCCACTCGGCACTTCTGGCTGCAGGTCCTAGCAAATGCTTCAGCCTTATGGACAGAATTTTGCCCTTGGGATGCAGGATTGGCGGGCCGGGGCAGTTGGGAAGCTGACCGCCACCCGCAATTGACAGCAAACTGTGATTTCACACTGGCGGGCCAATTAAGGTCCACCTAGCGTGATACGCGAGCGGCAGCGCTGAGCACTGCCTGTGCGGGCGGGGGGAATAGGACAAGAAGGCCGAGCGTGCAATTTATTCATGCGCGTGAAAGAGCTCTGGATAATCTCCCTGAGGCAGCTCCATGCCTCAGGGAGATGAAGAATATTTGAAAAAATTATTAAACAACTGGAAAAAATAATAAAACATGATTTCTCATATGACTCTGTCACATGAGCAGGGACATGTTTTAATTAAAAATTAAAGTTTTCATTTCATTTGTATTCGCTTTTGGAAACTTTATCTCATTTTCCAAAAAAATGCAAAGGCCGCTTGGCCTTTTCGCCTGCCTGCCAACTGTTAGGTTGGATGAGCAGTGAAAAATTCAGGACAATTGATAACTTAATGGCCTTAATAGGCCTTTTAATTGTCAGTGGGCGTGCTGCCGGCTCCAGCGCTTACCTGCCAACTGAACTATCGCGTGACTACACGTTGAAATCGGCATGCTCAGCCGACGTCAATGTGTGTCATTTCACGCTCGGTCGGGTGGGCACACTCCCGTCCCCCAAGCTAAAAATTCTGCCATCATTGAGGATGGGGATATTTGTAGAACCTCCTCGTCCAGTGAGTTGTTTAATTGTCCACCACCATTCACAACTGGATGTGGCAGGACTGCAGTCGCTTAGATCTGATCCATTGGTTATGGGATTGCTTAGCTTTGTCAATCACTTGCTGCTTATGCTGTTTGGCACGCAAGTAGTCCTGTGTTATAGTTTCACCAGGTTGACACCTCATTTTTAGGTCTGCCTGGTGCTGCTCCTGGTATGCCCTCCTGCATTCTTCATTGAACCAGGGTTGATCCCCTGGCTTAATGGTAATGGTCAAGTGGGGCCAATGCCAGGCCATGAGGTTACAGATTGTGTTTGAGTACAATTCTGCTACTACTGATGGCCCACAACGCCTCATGGATGCCCAGTCTTGAGTTCCTAGGTCTGTTCAAAATCTCTCCCATTTAGTATGGTGGTAGTGCCACACAACATGACAGAGGGTATCCTCAATGTGAAGGTGGGACTTCGTCTCCACAATGACTGTGCAGTGGTCACTCCTACCGATACTGTCATGGACAGATGCATCTGCGGCAGGCAGGCTGGTGAGGTCAAGTATGTTTTTCCCTCATGTTGGTTCCCTCACCACCTACCACAGACCCAGTCTAGCAGCTATGTCCTCTAGGACTCGACCAGCATGGTCAGTAGTGGTACTACCAAGCCACTCTTGAACACTGAAGTCCCCCACACAGAGTACTGCGTCCTTGCCACCCAAGTGGTGTTGAACATGGAGGAGCACTGATTCATCAGCTGAGCAAGGACGGTATGTGGTAACCAGCAGGAGGTTTCCTTGCCCATGTTTGACCTGATGCCATGAGACTTCATGGGATCCGGATTCAATGTTGAGGAGCGACTCCCTCCAGACTATATACCACGGTGCCGCCACCTCTGCTGGGTCTGTCCTGCTGGTGGGACAAGACATACCCAGGGATGGTGATGGTGGAGTCTGGGACATTATCTGTAAGGTATGATTCCGTGAGGATGACTATGTAAGGCTGTTGTTTGACTAGTCTGTGAGATAGCTCTCCCAATTTTGGCACTAGCCCCCAGACGTTAATGAAGAGAACTTTGCAGGGTCGACAGGGCTGAGTTTGCTGTTGTCATTTCAGCTGCCTGGGTCGATACCTGGTGATCGGTCTGGTTTCATTCCTTTTTTAGGGCTTTGTTACAACTGAGTGGCTTGGTAGGCCATTTCAGAGGGCATTTAAAAGTGTGACATTGCTGTGGGTCTGGAGTCATGTAGGCCAGACCAGGTAAGGACGACAGATTGCCTTCCCTAAGGGCATTAATGAACCAGATGGGTTTTTACAACAATCAACTATGACTTCATGGTCATGATTAGACTCTTAATTCCAGATTTTTATTAAATTCAAATTTCACCATCTGCCATGGCAGGATTTGAACCCACGTCCCCAGAGCGTTACCCCAGGTCTCTGGATTATTAGTCCAGTGACAATACCACTACACCATCACCTCCTCAAGTATGGGTGGAGGAGGGAGTGAGGGTGGAGGAAGGCCTCTGGGCTGAGGAGGAAGGGTGGAGGAAGGAGTCTGCGGGAAGAGGGAGTAGGGGTGGATGTCCAGGTGAACGTGCCAGGGAGGGGTCTGTGGAGTCGACGACTGCCTCCTGGGGAGTGGAATTAGGTTGAGTATGGTAGGAGGGAATGGTGAACATGAGAGGGGGCAGAGTGAGCCGGTAGGATGGGAGGGTGGGAGGGTGAGGTTGCGACGGTAGAGGTAGTAGGGACGGTGAGGGCAGTTGGTGGGGACTTGGAGGCAGGCTCAGACTTTGGGGGTGGGAAGGAGGAGCTTGGGGAGGTCAATGTGGATGTGGGTGGGACTCGCAGGAAGATAAGGAACATGTACATTCACCTGGACATCCTGGAATGAAAAGGGTTCTGGTTGGTAGGTGACAGTGGGGAGATGGAAGGTGATGCCAGTGGGGGTCAACAGTAATGGAGAAAGGACATGGATGACTGGGGAGGGGAAAGGATGTGAGAGTTGAAGACAAACCTTACAACAACCATGCTTCTGAAATCGGAAGTGAGCAGAGCCTCGTGTTGGGCGGGCACAGCTGCAGCATGGGAGTGTGGTCAGTGGGTAGGAGGAGATGCAGGTCAGCTCAGATAGACAACTGAAAGAGAACCCCAGCAGGCAGCATTGAAAATGCTCAGGACATTGAGATTAGTGTGATAGGGGAAGGATCTGCATGCGTGGGAGAGTGCTTGCATGAGGCTCCAAAAGACCCTGCCCCACACACACTTCCCCCTCCAGAATCACTCGTGGTCCAGCTGCATGAAGCTGAACTGCTAGTGGGGAGGAATGCAGAGGCAGGACTCGCGAACCCTGTAAATGAAGCTGAAAGACACCATTACACATTCCTCAGTGAAAGTTAATATATTGTCAGATTATAAAGTGACAAAATGTGTTCACCTGTGCAACCATTTGTGATCATTATTTCTTAAATTTTCCAGGCCTAACCACTTCTAGGTGCTGCCCTGACATCTGCAGCAGTGGTGGAGACAGCCTGTGCAATGGTTGGCCCTGTTGCCTCTGATGCCTTCGGTGTGGGTCCTTTGGAGAGCTGAGGCCTTGGGGGCCCTAGCTTGCTTTGGCTGTCCTCCTGTGGACAAGCTGCTCCCTCTGCAGTGACAGAGGACAAGGTTGAGGGGGTCACAGGCAAAGGGAGACTCGGAGGAAGAGGACAGCCACCGAGATTCCTGAGTGGATGACCTAGGGGTGTCCAGCTGTTGCTACTCCTCCCTTTGGGTGCCCGAAGGTCCTGGCCTGACTCCTCGTGGGAAAGGAGCACCTTGAGAGATGTTAAGGTGCCCCATTTCCCCCTCGCATTTCCACTGCAGGAACTCACCCATGGCTACCGCGATGGGGTGCAGGCCTACACACATCTCAGCATTCTGCTGGACTAGGGCCTCCATGGAGTCCGCTATTCTCCCCATGGAGATCTCCATATGCACACATGTGGGCATCACTTCATCAGAGAGCAGACAGACATACTCATCCAGCTCACGTGTCAATAGGTTGAGGGCTTCCAGCAGCTCTGCGTGATTGACCCCCGCCTTCTGCCTACTCTCCACGATGTGTTGAAAGGCCAAATGCGGAGGGTCATCATCTGACTTGGACCTCACAGATGCCTCTTCCCCAGCAGTCCTACGAGTAACGGGGTGCTCACCTGAACCTGCCCCCTCCTGCTGTGGACACGTGTCCCTGCGGTGACCACCAGATTGTGAACCCGAGCCTGCTCTAGATCTATGTCCCACCAAGGTGTGTGTCTCTGTGTTGGTACAGGGTGTGGGTAAGTACTGTGACAAGTCTTCCAGGCTGCTTATTTCCAGCTCTTCAATGGAGGAGGAGTCCTCTTGGCTGATGGTGTCGGTCACTTAGCAGAGCTCCCTGTGAATCAAAGTAGAGATAATTAGTGCATGGCAGCAGAGTCAAAAGCAGGAGAGAGAGCACTGAGAGTTGCATTGAGAGAGGAATGATGTGATGCAGGATCCTCACGAAGGTTTCGCCACCAACCTCACCATTGCTGCAGGCTCGGTCCACGTCCTCACCAGTCAGCGCAATGGCACACTCCTCAATGTGAGCGAGGGGCCTAATATGGGCCACTCCACCCCCGGTCTGGGACCTCTCCCTGCTGATGTGAGCCAGCTTCTCCTGCATGAAAACAGATGGAGAGAGTGTGAGCAGGACACATAGCACTGCATGGAATGTTTGGTGAGTGGGGCCACGGACAGGATGAGGACGTGAGCTCCAGAGGACATGAGTCTAGTGGAGATGTGAGGGTGTGTGTGAGACTTAGTGGTGTTGTCCCTTGAGGTGTGAGAGCCCTGTGGATGTGAATGTGGATGCTCTGAAGACGAGTCATACGAATCCAAAACGTTAACTCTGTTTTTCTCTCTCCAAAGATGCTGCCAGACCTGCTGACATTTTCCAGCATTTACTGTTTTTATTTCAGATTCCCAGCATTCACAGTATTTTGCTTTTATCCTGTGGATGTGTGATGGGTTTGTGAGTGTGTGAGTTGAGAGTGATGAGAAGCGTGACTTACCCTGGCGGAACGGATGAGACCTTCAGCACTGGGTGGCTGCCTTCATCTGCAGGGCCTTGGTATTGACCACTGCTGCCACTGCCTCCCATGCTGGATTGGTGACTTTGCTTGCTGCTCTGCCCAAAGCAAAAGGATTTTGCAAAGAGCCTCCACTGCGTCCAATAGATGCTCGGGGGAGGCATTGCTAAATCTGGGGGCTGCATGTTCCCTCCCTTTGGCAGCCTTCAGTTCCCAGCAGCTTCCTATCCCTTGAAGAGAGCTACCTCTGTGCAGGGGTGGCCTTTAAATATGGAACCCGGTTTACTGAAGGCCTGATTTGACGATGGGGCGGGCGAATGAGAGAACGCCCCACCAGTGAGCTGGCTTGTTTCCCGGGGATAAATTATTAATGAGGCAGGACATGCCAGAAATGGGACGTTATGGCGTGAAAAGCCGCCATTGCGGCCAGCGGATAAAAATGGCCTTTTTCCCACCTGCTACCACACTTGTGCAAATCTGGGACGATTCCGCCCTGTGTCACAAAAGCATAACCTGCACGTATAGTGTTGTGCTTTGTTATCATTTACTTTTCAAGAGCATGTCACTTATCAGGGGATGGAACTTCAGGCAACACCTCTGAGCTTTCTGGGAACAATCTTATTGGCCTGTTAGTACAGAATGTATTTTACAAAGTATTACAAAGAAATGTGTTCTTCATCAATATGACAATTGACATCTTTTATTTGTTTGCCAATTTGAAAGATATAGGGGAAAAACATTGAACCTTGTTGTACCTGCTTTATGGGTGCAGCAAAGGCTAGTTATGGAGATTAGCAACCTACATCCAGACTACACCTCTGACACGTCCAATCCAATATTAGATCAGGCTATTTTCAGGAGTCACTGCAGCTGCCGAAAAAAGACGTTAGGTCAAGTAAATATGTAAATCAAAGGCCTAATGCCTGTTTTAGTCTTCCTCTGGGAATTTAGATAACGATGAAGGTGCAGGGCGTGATCCTGCTCCTCACAGGTTTCCTCTGCAGCCACTGCAATTTACGTAGAACCCAGCAGCAAATTAATCTTCAAAAATTGATGTGTGGAGCCAGAAGTAGTTTTTCTTCATTCATGAGATGTGGTCGTCACTGGCTGGGCCAGCATTTATTGCCCATCCCTAATTGCCCTTGAGAAGGTGGTGGTGAGCTGCCTTCTTGAACCGCTGAAGTCCATGTGGTGTAGGTACACCCACAGTGCTGTTAGGGAGGGAGTTCCAGGATTTTGACCCAGCGACAGTGAAGGAACGGCAATATATTTCCAAGTCAGGATGGTGAGTGACTTAGAGGGGAACTTCCAGGTGGTGACATTCCCAACTATCTGCTGCCTTTGTCCTTCTAGGTGGTAGTGGTCGTGGGTTTGGAAGGTGCTGTCTAAAGAGGCTTGGTGAGTTCCTGCAGTGCATCTTGTAGATGGTACACACTGCTGCTACTGTGTGTCGGTGGTGGAGGGAGTGAATGTTTGTGGATGCGGTGCCAATCAAGCGGGCTGCTTTGGTCTGGATGGTGATAAGCTTCTTGAGTGTTGTTGGAGCTGCACTCATCCAGGCAAGTGGGGAGTATTCCATCACACTTCTGACTTGTGCCTTGTAGATGGTGGACAGGCTTTGGGGAGTCAGGAGGTGAGTTACTCGCTGCAGGATTCCTAGCCTCTGACCTGCTCTTTTATCCACAGTATTTATATGGCTAGTCTAGTTCAGTTCCTGGTTAATGGTAACCCCCAGGATATCAATAGTGGGGGATTCAGCAATGATAATGCCATTGAGTGTCAAGGGGTGATGGTTAGATTCTCTCTTGTGTGGTATGAATGGTACTTGCCACTTGTCAGCCCAAGCCTGGATATTGTCCAGGTCTTGCTGCATTTGGACATGCAATGCTTCAGTATCTGAGGAGTTGCGAATGGTGCCGAACATTGTGCAATCATCAGCGAACATCCCCACTTCTGACCTTATGATGGAAGTCATTGATGAAGTAGCTGAAGGTGGTTGGGCCTAGGACACTACCCCGAGGAACTCCTGCAGTGATGTCTTGGGACTGAGATGATTGGCCTCCAACAACCACAACCAGATTCCTTTGTGCTAGGTGTGACTCCAAACAGTGGAGAGTTTTCCCCCTGATTCCCATTCACTCCAGTTTTGCTAGGGCTCCTTAATGCCACACTCTGTCAAACGTGGACTTGATGTCAAGGGCAGTCACTCTCACCTCACCTCTGGAGTTCAGATCTATTGTCCATGTTTGACGCAAGGTTGTAATGAGGTCAGGAGCTGAGTAGCCCTGGCGGAGCCCAAAATGAGCAGCAGTGAGCAGGCTATTGCTAAGCAAGTGCTGCTTGACAGCACTGTTGATGACTCCTTCCATCACTTTACTGATGATCGAGGGTAGACAGATGGGGTGGTAATTGGCCGGGTTGGATTTGTCCTGCTTTCTGTGTACAGGACACACCTGGGCAATTTTCCACATAGCCAGGTAGATGCCAGCATTGTAGTTGTACTGAATCAGCTTGGCTAGGTGTGCGGCAAGTTCTGGAGCACAAGTCTTCAGTACTGTCGCCGGAATATTGTCAGGTCCCATGGTGCAGGACTGCTGCCCTGATTCCATTGCACACACAACTGCCTGCTCCGAATTTCCATTCCCCTCTCTAACCCCAGACTTAACTTTGACCGGCGCCAATGAGGCCAACTGCCCAATACGCACCTTTTTAAAATGGCTGTGTGTCACAATGCAAGAGATGCAAGCAGCTCACCTAAATAATATTAATGATGCCCAAGACCTAATTTCATGACAGCCTTGGATCTCTTTTTTGGGCTATATGCTCCATGTACTAGCACCCATTTCTGAACCAGGAACAGGCTGACAAAAATTTCCACTCTGCAGAGGTAGTGCTCCTTGTCAGTGTACTCTTATTTTATATGTTCCTTTTCTTTGTTAAGTAAAGTCTACATGTTGACAGCAGCTACATAAGTTGTATATAGTTTGTGCCAAGAGAAGCTGATGTTAAATTTGAGTCTGGCTCTTTGCCTATCCTTATTACTAGACTCTGTGGCACTACTGGATAGCTAATATAATGACAGAAGCAGGCCAGTATTCCAGGCCAAATTCTGCACCTGGATTTCACACAAGATTGGCAACCAAAGTAAGTATTCCCCAAGGAATTGTAGGGAACAGCAAGCAGCTCTATTGTACAGTTATGCTTGCATATGACAGAAATTAATTTGGAAAATTTATTAAAAAGTCACACAGTTTATTATTTCAGGGCTTGTTTTCATTCTCATTAATGTTCAGAAAGACTTTCATCCACAAGATACACATCAGAGTTTTTAACAGTCACATGGATTGGGGAATTGTAAAGTAACAGCTTTCATTATTCAAGTCAATTCTAAATGTAAACTAATGCCAGTTGGCAATAGTCACCTTCCTAAATGATACTATGGTGAAGCTCGTAAAATGTAAAACAAAATACTGCAGATGTTGGAAATCTGAAATGAAACAGAAAATGCTAGAAACACTCAACAGCTCAGGCAGCACCTGTGGAGAAAAGAAGTTCAAGTTAACATTCCAATTTAATGACCCCGTACCAACTTTTGACTGTTTTTGTAGGCCTAGGCCCAGAAAGTCCGAAATTCCATCATTGGCTAATTTAAGTATGGTTGAGCAGAGCTAGACCAGCAGCCCTGCAGCCAGCAATAGGGCAGTTAATTCCAGAGAGGCCCAGAAAACTTAGGAAAGAAGCTGAGGCAAGGCAGCAAGTAGGATTAAAGGGCCTGCATCACATTAAAGAAACTGGGGAACAGCATGAAAATGGAGATGGAATCAGCTGCAAAAAGAAAGAAAAAGAGAGCCTCAAACCTCAGAGAGGATATGGGGACACTGCTGGGTGAAGTTAGATGGATAAGAAATGCCATTCTCAGGACTGGGGGCAACAAACCTGCCAATACAGCTGCCTGTGTGATATGGAAGGAGGTAGTCAGTGATATTTCGACAGTCCTAAGTACAACCTCCACCCACAACATAGGAAAAAACCATTTGACCATTTGAAGTAAAAATTAGCAACTGCTGCTGCCATTTCATATTCACACATTCCAGGCTGGATTTATGAGGGCCACTATAGTCCCTGGGGGTTTAGAGGGGGATGGGTGAGGTCCTGGGTTTGAAAGGCCAGGGGAAGGGAATCTCAGCGGGGACAGTGGGGCATGGTAACTAGGGCACCCTCCGGTTGGCACAGGGGGACAGTTAAGGACGGATCCCCCTGCCCGCCACCAGCCCACACAGGGAAACCTGTTGAGCAGGCCGATTAGTATGGGCTCCCCCCTCTGCTGGTTAAATATTGATGGCATTGGGATGAGGCCCTTGTGGGCATTAATTGCCCACTTAAGGACCTCAGTTGGTCCAGTCATAGGTGGCTGCCCAATGCCACCCCCACCGCTGGTAGAAGTGCGGTGGAGGCTGGGCAGGCAGGTAGGCAGTGGGCAGGCTGCCCGCTGGGCAGCTTCAAACCTCCCAACAAGGGAGCATAAAACCTATCCCTCTGTTTGCAGAAGTTAGCACACTATAACAGGCTCCTGGAAACTCAGACATCGAACAATTAACTCATCAAGCGGAAAAGTCCATGAAAATCTAGGAAATAGTTCTTCCCAAGCTGTAGCAGACAGAGAAATGGAAGGACCTGAGCTCACAGTTAGTTTTGATGACCAAGTACATATATGTTAATGTCCAATTATGAAAACAGATTCGAACAGGATCGAAACATTTAACTGAAACTCCCAAAACAATGAGGATATTATGAAGTGACAAGCGATGTCTGATAGCTATTATTCTTTGTTTGTGTCCTCAGAACTCACAAGTAAAGAGGGAAGACAGGAAACAGCTGCAGTAGAGATTCCAGGTTCATTTACATCTGTCACCTGCCTCAGAAACCCACCCATGCCGTCACTTTCACTCTTAGTCCTAAAGGTGCAAATCTGAAGGGAAATTACAGGGAGGTGCAAGAACTATAGAGCAGTTACAAGGGGGACTTTATTATCCTAATATAGACTGGGATAGTAATAGTGCAAAGGGCAGTGAGGGAGAAGAGTTTCTGAACTGTGTTCAAGACAATTTTCTTGATCAGTATGTCTCCAGGTCAAAAGGGAAGGAGGCATTTCGAGGCCTGGTTCTGGGGAATGAGATGGGTCAAGTGTCAGTGGGGGATCCTTTAGGGAACAGTGATCATAGGTTTAGGTTAGTTACGAAAAAGGACAAGGAGCAATCCAGAATAAAAATACTTAACTGGAGGAGAATCAGTTTCAGTGGGTTGGGAACAGACTTATTTCAGGTAAACTGGAAAGAAATTTACAGGCAAAACTGTAAAGGACCAATGGACTGCCTTACAGGAGGAGGTGGTTCAGGTACAGTCGAGGTACATTCCCACAAGGTGGAAATGTAGGACAAACATAGCCAGAGCTCCCTGGATGACAAAAGGGGTTGGAGAGTAAGATGAAGCAGGAGAAAGGGTGTCTGACCCATCTCCCGCGCCTCTGCCCTCACCCCTTCCCCTCCCTCCCAGAACTATGATAGGATCCCCCTTGTCCTCACTTTTCACCCCACCAGCCTCTGCATTCAAAGGATCATCCTCCGCCATTTCTGCCAACTCCAGCATGATGCCACAGCCAAACACATCTTCCCCTCACCGCCCCCCAACTGAGCATTCCGTAGGGACCATTCCCTCTGTGACACTCTGGTCCACTCCTCCGTCACCCCCAACACCTCATCTCCTTCCCACAGCACCTTCCCATGCAATCGCAGAAGGTGTAACACCTGCCCCTTTACCTACCCCCTCCTCATTGTTCAAGGGCCCAAACACTCCTTTCAGGTGAATCAACGCTTCACTTGCACCTCCTTCAATTTGGACTACTGCATTCGCTGCTCCCAATGCGGCCTCCTCTACATTGGGGAGTCAGAGCCGTGCCCGCCTTCAATTAAATTCTGGCAGACCCTGCACCTAAAAAATAAAACATGAAGCATACTCAGGCCATTATGACAAAAATAAAAATTATGTCATTGACAATCCAAACAAATTAACATAACCTTCTCTGGTCTTCATTCCCAGACCAGAAAACATAAACAAAACATTACACAACAGAAGACCACCCGTGACCAGTCCCTCTTGTGGTCATGGTGCCTTTAACTTACGTTTGCGAGTGCAATGTCTTGGTGCCCCGCCCCCTCGCTGGCAGCGGCATTGGAGACAGCCTGCTGACTCTGCTGTCCTCTTGGCCTTGATGACCTTGGTCCTCTGCCTAGTGGAGCCTGTGCTGGTCCTGCCTGGGAGGGGGCGGACAGTGCCATGGCTGGCATCTCCCCAGTAGCCGCAGCCTCATCAGATGCAACAGTCACTGGCAGAGGAGCTGCTGCCGACATCCAGAGCACCCTGAGAGGAGCCCGCAGAGACAACAAGCAGCTTGTGCGCCAACGTGAGGTCATTCTGGACCTCCCTGCTCTCTATTGATGGAAGGGCACCTAGCTGTGATACTGGATGCCTCATCCATCTCCCACACTGGCACTGACCAGCTGAGGTCATTGCCTATGTGTGGGCTTGCAGATCTGAGCGCAACCCCAGGACCCCTGATTCTGTTCCTGGAAGAGCTCCTCCATGAGAGTCATCACTCTCTCAATGGAGGAGGCAGTGCGCTCGGCCATGAGGGTCAACACAGTGCTTATGCTCTGCATGGACTCCTCCACAACAGAGACCATGGCACGCATACCCTCATGGATCTCTGCCAGATCCTCCCGCACATCACACTGGAAATCCAGTATATGCTGCCCAATGGACAACTCCAGAAGCTCATCATCTGCCTTCGACTTAGCATCGTCCTGGTCCCCAGCAGCCCTCTGACTGCCAGCACCTTGGGCACTCTCTGCCTCCACCTGCACCTCAAGCGAGTGTGCAGAGCCCTCACCACTGTGCTCCAACATTCCAGCCGAGGATCTAATGCCCACCAAGGTGTTGGTATCTGCACCGGTGCCTGGTTCAGAGAGCGGGTGTGATGCAGGTACATGTGAAACCCAGCAGTCATCGGGTGTCAGGGGCGGCTCTTCGGGGTCTACACGGAGTGTACGCTGGCGAATCTAAGAGAGAACAACAACATGTCATTAATTTAAGTCATCATACTGTCACTGTTCATGCCAGGCACCTTGGTGAGGCAATGGAGATCTGCATTATGGTGCCATCGTCTTTCAATGATCAATGGGGAATCCAGTTTTGAGGCTCCCATCATTGATGAGACTACACTAGAATGTTTGCGCCATCCAAAACTTTCACCTCTATGCACTGCACTCTTACCTTCGTCTGACACACCAGCCTCTCCATGGCCACTCTCCAGCCCCAAAGCATCCTGCTCAAATCTGGATCGGAGTAGGAGATTTGGGGGCATCTCCGCCTGTCCCTGATCTCTCAATGTTGTTCTGGGTCATCTTCTCCTGAAAGGACAGAGGAGCATGGATTAGTCCACTCTGTACCTGCAGCACCATTGCAGCCCTGCCAACCCCATCTGAGGAACACTTCCTACGGCACATCTGAGTCATGTCCCTCCAGCCTCATGGCCAAAATCCAAGCAACCAGGGCTCCCCCACTTGGCCAGCTCCGGTGTCATTGATAGTTGGCATTCAGTCTCTAACACCCTGGAGCTCCACAGGGGGATGGCCACACCTCAATACTTCTCCATACTGATCCATGCCAACATGGAACTCACCCTTGCCGAGTGCAGCAGGTCATTAAACCTTTTGCGGCACTGCAACCATGTGCACCGCACAACGTCGTGGCTGCTGACCCAGGCTGCCACCTCCTCCCAAACTCTATTGTTTTGTGCGGTGGCCTCCTCTTTCCATCTCTGGGGATGAGGGTGTCCCTCCTAGCAGCCACCTCCTCCAGGAGGACCGCGAGGCACTCGTCCAAAAACTGGGAGGCCGAGTGCCCACCCAATCTGCCCTCCAGCCTGGCATCTCCAGCCACACATGAGGCCACGGTTTCAGTCTACAGAATGCTGCAAATATGTTCTTCCCTGGCAGCCTTCAAGGAGCTGCCTGTGCCATTATAAACTGCCCGCCGGGTCACTAGGTCGCTGCCGGGTCGCCATTGGACCCGGCGGCCGACAAGGCCCAGTCTCCGCCCGGCCCTTCCCAGCCATTGGGAAGATGCATTTCACACTGGGTGGGCCCTAATTGTCCAGCCAGTGTCAAATCGCAGCCGGGGGTCGATGGCGGGTTGCGGCCCATTTCCCGACCTGTTGTGGGCCCGCTGATCACACACGGGTAAAATTCAGGTCTATGTTAATTTATTTATTTAAATTTTTTAAAAATCTTTTTTCTCCAACCCTCCTCCTGTGGGTGCCCTCCCCCACCTCCATTCAACAGGGCCAACTGTCACTTGTTTCTATGTTGTGCTTTCTCTACTTTTGACACATTCTGCTATCTTACCTTTAAGCCACTATCAGCGCCTTCTTTAGTCTTTAAAACTACTGTTAACCCTCCCTTTGTCTTGTGTCCATGATGTCTTTGTTGATCTCTCCTGAGCTCCAACCTATCCCTGACCTTCCATCTTGCTCCACCCCCTCTTAAACAGTATAAAATCCATCACATTTCCACTTCTCTTTAGCTCTAAAGAAGTTACATAGACTCGCAACTTTAACTCTGTTTCTTTCTCCACAGATACTGTCAGCCCTGCTGAGTTTTTCCAGCATTTTCTGTTTTTGTAATGGATATGACAGATGTCAGCTTGAAAATATAAATGAGAACCAGGCTGAATGTAGAATGCTCAGAGGGAAACTGAAAAAAGTAATAAAATAAGCATAAATATAGAATGAGAAGAGACAGGCAACTAATATAAAAGGGAATCCAAAAGTCTTCCATAGGCACATAAATAGTAAGAAGGTAGCAAGAGGAGGGTAAGAAGAGGTTGGTTAGAGATCAAAAAAGGAATTTATGCATTGAGGTAGAGGGCTAGGGTGAAGTGCTAAATGAGTACTTTACATCAGCCTTGACCGAGGAAGAGATTGTTCCCAAAGTGAATGAGGAGCTAATTGACACACTGGATGAAAATTGATAAAAGGCTGTATTGGAAAGGCTGAATGCACTTAAAGTTGATAAGTCACTAGGACCAAATAAGATGCATTCAAGGATACTGAGGGAAGTAAGGGAGGAAATTGGCAAGTTACTGGCCATAATCTTCCAGTACTCCTTAGATACAAGGATGGTGCTAGAGGAATGGAAAAATGTAATTTTACACCCTTGTTCAAAAAAAGGATGTAAAGATAAACACAGTAACTAGCGGCCAGTCAGTTTAACCTCGGTTATAGTAAAGTTTTTAGAAACAATAATCAGGGCAAAATTAACAATAAGTTGGGCAAGGATGGACTAATTAAGAAAAGCCAGTGTGTATTTGTAAAAGGCAAATCTTGTTTAACTAACCTGATTGAATTTTTTGATGAGGTAACAGAGAGGGTTGATGAGGATAATATGGTTGATGTGGTACATGAACTTCCAAAAGGCCTTTGATAAAATGCGACATAACAGGCTTGATTGCAAAGTTAAGGTGCATGGAAAAAAAGGGACAGTTGCAGCGTGAATATCAAGTTGGCTGAGTGACAGGAAACAGAGTAGTGGCGAACAGTTATTTTTCAGGCTGAAAGGAAGTCTACTATGGGATTCACCAGGGCTTGGTACTAGGATCACTGATTTCCTTGATCGATATTAATGACCTAGACCTGGGTGTACAGGGTACAATTTCAAAATTTGCAGATGTCACATTACCTGGAAGTTTTGTGAACAGTGAAGAGGATAGTGATAGACTTCAAAAGGAGACATAGATAGGCTGGTGGAATGGGTGGACAAGTGGCAGATGAAATTTAATAAAGATAAGTGTGAAGTGAGACATTTTAGTTGTAAAAACAAGGAGAGGCAACATAATATAAAGGACACAATTCTAAAGGGGTGCAAGAACAGAAGGATCTGGAGGTATATGTGTACAATTCATTGAAGGCTGCAGAGCAAGTTAAGAAAGTGGTTAAAAAGGCTTATGGGATACTGGGCTTTATAAATATAAGCATAGTGTACAAAAACAAGGAAGTTATGATGAACCTTTATAAAACACAGTTCAGCCTCAACTGAAGTATTGTGTCTAATTTTGGGCACCCCACTTCTGGAAGGTTCTTAGGGAGGGTGCAGAAAAGATTTACAAGAATGATTCTATAGTAATTTTGGTTCTACTTAGTGTGTAATGTACCTTTGAGAATAATACTTGTTAAGGAAGATCACATGGTCTGTAGTAACCATTAGGAGAGTAGCACAGGCTACTTCAACAATCACTGTAGAGATAGGGTTGGAGTTGAAAGCACACATGTAGTTGCTGCTGAGTTTATTGTAAATAAACTTAATGTTTCCACCCAAGAAGTGTCTGCTGACCAACTCTATCACTAATAGTACAACTCGGCCACCCTTACAACAGGTTCCAAGAATGAGGAATTTCAGTTACAAAGATGGATTGGAGAAGCTGTGATTGTTTCCCTTAGAGAGGATTTGATACAGTTTATCAAAATCATGAAGGGTCTAGGCAGAGTAACTATAGAACCTATATTCTTGGACAGAACCATTGAAACCAGAGAACACAGATTTAAGGTGATTAGCATAAGGACCAAAGGTGACACGAGAAAACAGTTTTTTCTGCAGCAAGTGGTTAAGATCTCGAAAGCACAGCCTAAGGATGCAGTGGAGGAAGATTCAGTTGTGGCTTTCAAAAAGGAATTGGATAAGCAGTGAAGATTAAAACAATTTGCAAGGTTATGGGAAAAATGCGAGAGAGTAGGACTAGCTGAATTACTCTGGCAGAGAGCCAGCATGGATATGATGGGCCAAAAGACTTCCTCCTGGGCTGTAACCATTCTATACACTCACCAGCCCAGATAGAATCACTGGGGAATCACCAATATAGTGTTGATAATAAAATGTCACTGGGTGTGTCATTGCACATGAAGAAGTCAGAGGCTGAACATTGGAAGCAGAGTCTCATGTTGTATAAGAATGCACTATGATCTCGAGGCTCTTTTGTGGAATGAAGGATGCTCATAGAGCATTAGATACATGTAGAGGCACTATGGAGCCTTCTCGTACATGTGCCACAATTTCACAATCCAAGGGAGAATTACTTCAATGGAATGCATGCTGGAGAGGGTGGCGATATTGCATTCTTCCCCTTAATAATGAAGCCTCCAGGCTAGCTGGTGTATTTCAAGTGGAAGAATTACATGCTGACCATCAGACCATGAGAGATTGATGGTGACCCAATTGTGAACTACACAGAGCATCATCTCAGATGGTTGGGAAGATATCTGACCCACTCTCTGCCTGGGGTATTAAAAGCAAATGTTCCACTTGAAACAGCTGGGTGCTCATGCTGGCCTTCTCACAGGACACCACTCAAGGTGCCAGCAGCTGGAGCACCAGTGTCAAGGACTCAATGCCAATTTCATTGCCACATTCACACTAGTCAGAGGTAATTAAAATTAAAGTTTGCCAACAGGGCTTTGCAATGTGAAAATTAATTGTAACTCTTGTAGGTTAGGCTTTAATGTTGTTATTTTGTGGCTTTTTAAAGGTAGTAAATAAACATGTGATGCTTTATACTAACAGAACTGTTTTGGCTTTGTGTTTTAGTCAACTAGTTCATCTCCTGTGATATTGCACATGATTAGTTATAGAATATTTTCATTCTCTTCCCTGTTGCTGCTGTCATTGTGTTGCACTTTCTCTCCTCTTCTGTCAGAATTCTTTCTGCTTCTACTTCTGTCTTTTTCCTTCCTTTTTCTTTCCTTTCAGGTGGGATGCACATCATGTGACAGGCCAAGGAGCCACTAACCGCTCCAGTCCACTTTTAGATAGGGGCTATGGGGAAAATATGGCCTTCATAGTTCCTTGTCCATCCCCATCCCTAATCACTCCCCCTTCACCCCATTCCTTAATTCCTGTTGCATCTCCTACCCTTTCAGCTTTTGACCATCTTCTCCCCTTCTTCACTCTCCATAACTACCATCGCTACCCACCTCTTCTAATTTGACAAATTCAACCTCTGCATCGATCTATTCCCTTATTCCAATATGACTTACAGGTAGGTAGATAAAATGACCCAATTTCACCCCATGGAGTATCATTATATATCAAATTGTCAATCACAAGAATAAATCTTAAGTTAATTGCTTCTTTGCCAAGAAATGTGATGCACAAGATTGTTTTCTTAGGTAGAAGAAATAATAATAATAATGCAGTGTTATGATACGGCAGGTGGTATTTGCCAGGCTGACCAAATCCATAAGGGAAACTTGGCCATGCTATCACAAAGGTTTTGCAATTTTTTTTATCATGAGAGGATTTGTGCACTGAATTCAGAAGCAATGAGTCCACTAACACCTTTAGAGATTTTTAAAAATAAATTAAAACATTTATTAACAAAATAAAGGAATATAACACATACACAAAATTACAGTTACACCATTAATTTAATATTATAACAACCCCCAAAGTTCCTAATTCACCTGAATCCCAACTACACAGCCCCTTTAAGGCAACAGTCCAAAATAGATTTTAAATGTAGAGAGGCAATCCAGCAAGGTTACCACAGCACCCACTCGACAGTGGAATTCCAAAGGCTTTTTAATACAGCCTTGGTTACTGGAACAGCAGACTTCTGAAAGTGGCTAAAGACTGTTTCCCCAAGTCTGTTTCACATGGTGTAGCCTTTACACTCCACCCCGATACAACCTCCCATCCTTCTTTAAATATGTTCCTTCTTCTTTAATCTGTAAATCCCATTGTTTCCATAAGCCTTTTCTCATACTATAAAAATCTTTCATGTTGTCAATATGGCCTTTTGCTTTTGGGAAAAATAAACATGATAATCTTGCCCTATTTATCCTGTCAGTTGTAAAACTTTATCATGTTTCTTTGAAAACCAAACAACTCCCCACTTGCCTGAAAATGCAAATTTCATTCACACCTTATCTACTGACTTTACCCTAGCTCATTCATTAGCATTTCAAATACCCTTTTCACACCTAACTCTTTTAATAATTTCAACCTTGCAGTCTATCTGACTCTCATTCAATTAAACCAGCCACACAGACAGAACCACACACAAACAAGCATAAGCCTACTTTACAATACCCCACAATAATTTCATGAAAAATATGATAGTTTCATGACAGTGGACAGATGGTGGTGTAGTGGTAAAGTTACTGAACCAGAAACCCAGGCTAATGCTCTGGGGGCATGGGTTCAAATCCCACCATGGCAGCTGGTGGAATATAAGTTCAATGAATAACATCTGGAATTGAAAGCTAGCTTCAGTAATGGTGACCATGAAACTATTATTGATGATTATAAAAACCCACCTGGTTCCCTTATGTTTTTTGAAGAAGGAAATCTGCCATCCTTACCTGGTCTGGCCTACATGTAACTTGAGATCCACATGTGGTTGACTCTTATCCACCCTCTGGAATTGCCTAGAAAGCCACTCAGTTCAAGGGCAATTAGGGATGGGCAACAAATTCTGGCCTTGCCAGTAACACCCACAGACCATAAAAGAAGGAAAAAAAACAAGGAACGCTTGAATTTTTATAGCACTTATCATGACCTCAGGACATCCCAAAGCAGTTCACAACCAATTAAGTACTTTTGAAATAAAAACAGAAAATGCTGGAAAAACGCAGCAGGTCTGGCACATCTGTGGAGAGAGAAACAATTTTAACTCTCCACAGGCTTATTTCAGATTTCCAGCAAGTGCAGTATTTTGCTATTATTTAAGTACTTTTGAAATGGGATCGCTGTTGTAATATAGCAAACACAGCTGAAATTTGCACATAGCAAGTTTCCATGAATATAAATAGCCAGATCATTTGTCTTAGTGATATTGGTTGAGGGATAAATATTGTCCAGGATTTTAGGGAGAATAGCCTGGCTCCTCTTCAAAATAACATCAAGGGATATTTTATTTTCACCTGAGATGACAGATGTAGCCTCAGGTTTTCATCTCATCTGAAGTATGTTGACTCCAACAGTCCAACACCCTCTCAGTGCTAATCAGGCTAAATTAGTACTCAAGTTTTTGGGGCAGGACTTGAACCCACGATCTTCTGACACAGAGGTAAGAATGCAACCACTGAGCCTTGTTTGGCAATGTTCAAATATTGATATTAATTAGCTCATTTACTCAGCCATTGAACAACTGTCTCTAAACAAAAACTGAAAACAATTTGTAAAGAAAGAATTTACAGCAAAATGGTTAAACTCTATAAGTATTCCCATCTCTAGATGCATAAGATTGGATATATTTAATAAATTAATTTTAAAAATCTGGATGATTGGTTACAATTTATGGATCAAGATTTAAGTGTTACGTTTGGAGTGGAGATTCTACTCACTAGTAATGAATCGAATGTGGTTAGCACTTTGGAATTCTACATTGGATGAATTAATGTGTTTAGCTGTAAAGCCTTATTTTTGGTGCTAAAATATTACCTTTCTTTAACTCAGCCTTAGTGCTTTATAAGCAAATAACAGTTGTTCAAATATTGGAATCAATCACCAATAGCTAAGATGTCATTTTGTTCAGTTTTTGTTATCAGTGTCACCCTTTTACTAAGCATATAGCATGTGCACAACATCAACTTCTCTCTTCTTATCAAGGATATCACTCCAAAGCCTGCTGTACCCCATAGCAAGTCAACTGTATCTCTATGGAACCAGTTCATAGAAGCATACATCCTGTGCAGGATTAGAATATTAGCCAGAAGCTCTGGGCAAAGGTTCCATAGTTCTGGCTTTTCACAGTTAAAATAATTGCCTTTGATTATATCAGTCTGTGTAAAGTGAGCATTTGGCAGTCAGTATTGGCTGCCATCACTTGACTTTTCAAATTTACGATACTTGCATTGGTAACATTTTGAATACTCAGCAAATCATGTAAAGGAGACAAGTTTTTGTTTGGCATAGAACATTTCTGTAATTATAACTATTGCAAATGCTACAAGAATACAAGTTTTATTAAAATAATGAATGAAATTAATAAATATCAACCAGTTTTTGCCTGAACTGAGAATGCAAAGTACATAAGCAAGAATTGCACAGAAATGTTCTAATTTGACAGATATGCATTTTTACAATCCAGTTGGCCCCATGCACAAAATCTGGAACAAAAAATAACTTGTTCACAGTTATAGCATCATATATGGAAAAGCACCTTTGCCATTCTGCATTACTTACGAACCAGAATATGTCAATGCTATTTCTGAAACCTGCAGCATTACATATATTGTTCAGTCCAACCTTAATTGGACATTCCCATGAATGAATACATTTTTAAAAATTCATTGGGTTGTAAATTAGTCCGGTGTAAAACATGGGCAGAATGAGGCCCAGTTTCGGGGAGCGATGTCATGCACCCCAATAGAGGCTTGATGAAATTGTGTTGGACTATTTTTCAGGCGTTCCTGGCAACCTCCTAAAACAGGCATTAGATTGTTAACACATGTGAAATGATTGGCCTATGCCTGTTTCAGAACTCTTTAGGAAATTGTTGTCCTGAGGAATGGAGCTAAACTTGGGCCTGTTATGCCCAGCTTCACGAGGTGTAGATATGGCCTAGGAAACAATTACCACTGAAAAGATTTAATCACTTTTTAAAAAATTCATCTGGAGCCCTCCATTATTTCCTGCACTCACCTTAGGCTGCTGTAGCAAGGTAGATGTCTCGAAATTCCTTCATGCAGGAAGTTGGAGGCATGACAGCCAACAGCACCCACTTCACATATAAAAACAAAAAACTACTGCGGATGGTGGAAATCCAAAACAAAAACAGGATTACCTGGAAAAACTCAGCAGGTCTGGCAGCATCGGCGGAGAAGAAAAGAGTCGACGTTTCGAGTCCTCACGACCCTTCAGCAGAACTGAGTGAAGTTAGGAGAGGGGTGAAATATAAGCTGGTTTAAGGTTGTGGGGGGGGGGGGCGGGGGAGTTGGGGTGGGGGGGGAGTTGGGGGAGGGGGCGTTGGTTGTAGGGACAAGCAAGCAGTGATAGGAGCAGATAATCAAAAGATGTTACAGACAAAGGAACAAGAAGGTGTTAAAGGTGGTGATATTATCTAAGAGAATGTGCTAATTAAGAATGGATGGCAGGACACTTCACGCTGCTCAAAACCAACATAGGAGGCCCTGACAGGATCTCACAGGAACAGAGAAACCCCAACCCTTCAACTTCCAAAGGAGCTATCAGACCAATCCTATAAGCCAATGAAACAACACCAGAATCGATTAACTGATCCCGCTGGCATTCTGGTGCACTTATGACGCTTTTAATAGTTTCAGCAAGCAGAGGTTTCATGGAGCCTCTCATGTGGCAAACTGAAAATAATTTCCCAGGGAATTTCATGGCCTTTTCTCCACAGAGGAGGATCCTGGGATCTGCCCCATTTTGCCCCAAGGCACCCCCCTCCATCCCCACCCCAGCATGTGCCGAGTACAAGGGAGGAATTTCAAGTTTTAACATTTCAATTTTATAGATAGCCTAAAAAAGAAAATAAAATGAAAAAGTTGCACCGAATCATGGCAGGATTTTGCGTGCCCACCGGCATCGGGCATGTTTGGTGGCGTTGGCAGACAATATGGCAAGAAGGCCAAAAGTCGCTTTCACAGCGGCGTGAAACAAGTTTGCGATCGTCTACTCTGCGTTCCCTGCCATGGAATGTTGGGAACCGCTTCACCGTAAACATTAACCTATCATTATAAGGACTTCCTGCCGGACTCATTGCCCCCCCACCCCGCTGGATTGTCCACCCATGTCGGCAGAAAAACACATCAACGTACTTCACAACAGCACACAAGCAACGTGCACCTGGTGAGCTGCACTTCACTCGGGATTTCAAGGTGTGTTTGCTTACCTTGTTTCGGGCAGCATTCACAGTCATCAGCACCAGGCTTCACTGACAGTACCACATCACTTTTAGGGGGGCTCACGGGTAGGTCTCTATCTGCCAGATCAGCCACGTGTGGGTGGCTTTTTAATGGCTGCAGGGCAAGGTCTTCCTTGGTGAAGGGGGAGAAGTGGCCTCAAGTAAAGGAAGAGGCTGCAGGACGAGGGCTGTACTGGGGAAGGGGGGTATCCCAGGGTGTGTGTGGGGGCACATGTTGATCTGTGCAAGTGGCCTCAAGATGGTGAGGACTGAGGAGGCCGTCTCCAGAGGAGATGAGGCCAGATGGACATGTGAGGGTGTGTGTGAGAATGAGTGGTGATGTCCCTTGAGCTGGCCATGAGTGAGATGCCAGTGAATATGTGATGGGCTTGTGAGTGTGTGAGTTTAGAGTGATGAGATGGTTGCCATACCCTGGCTGCACAGATGAAATTACTCACCCTCTATCTGCGTTGAATGGCCAACGTTTTCAGTGCAGCATTGGCACTGACCACTGCTGCCACCGCCTGCCATGCTGGATTGGTGATGCCGCTGCCCATCCTGTGGCCAGAGTGGGGGTAGAGGACAACACAGTGGGTCTCCACAGCGTCCAAAAGGCATTCCGGTGATGCTTCACTAAACCTGGGGGCTGCGGTCTTTTTGCCTCTCGTGGACATCTTCCCTGCAATAGTTGTGGGCTGAAAGCACTGAGATGTGTGCGCGCGTCTGCACTTTAAATATGGTGCTCGGCGTGATGAAACAGCAAGGAAAGGCATGTTTCCCAGGAATACATAAATAATGTCGCGGGTTTGGGACAATACGGCATGAATACCTGCCATCGAAGCCATTTACCCACCCCCTACCACACTCAGTGCAAATCTGGAATGATTTCATCCAGTGAGTGAGCTCCCAGCCCATTCATTAGTAGTTAAGATTTCCTAATGGTATCCTAAACCACCCATTGAATCAATGTCAGATTGAGTTATTTTACACTTTGAAATTACAAAAGCATAGTCCACTAGTGTTTGTAAATCCTTCAACTTGTCATGAAGCAATAGAATAAATTCCTATTAACAAAGAAGAAGTCAGGAACTTGCTTACAGGCAAAAAAAATGTCTCTATGAAAGTGGCATTCACATTTTATTAAAGTAAATTGGAGCTAGGTTTAAATAAAAAAGCAAGCCAAAGTCTTGAGCCAACTTCTGCACCTGGTCATCAAACATGGTTTGTAATGCAGTCTTTTAAGCTCTCACTGGAATTAGGAAGAATAATCAAGAGTGTGAAGTGCAGCTTTTATTTTCTGCTGCAATCTATTCGAAAGAGACATGTACAAATCACCACTGTTTTTTTTAGTTCTTGCCCCTCAATATTGGTTGATTGTTACTGTATCCAGTGATTAAATATGTTATGTTTGGTACACTATATTATAGAATGCTGATTAGGCACCGCCAAGTCTCTAGAACTATTACCATCACCACTTGGGACTTGAGTTTGACTTGAACCCAAATGGCTGAAATATGTTATTTTTCACTAATGTCTTCCAAAAGTCAGAAATTAAGTATTTCAACATATGGCAATATCCAGAGGAGATGAGTCCGCGGAACAAAAAAAGAGCTTTATAGGGGAACTATACCTTGGGGAATGTACGCTCAGTTACCCATTTATATATCCATCAGGTTTTGCATTTGATAGGTTTGAACCTATACGGAATGATCAGGAATGATCAGTTGTTGAAAGATGGGCTACTGAATCTGAGAGACTGACAAATCTTCAAATTGATAGTGTAGTGCATATTTGGATGTAAATAGACAGAGGGAGAATCACGAAGCAAGTTACTAGCTGCCGTATCAGATTTTTATACACTGTTTAGAGGTCAACTTTATTTTCATAATGCACGTCTAACAGTATTTTCCTTGATTTCTCTGACTCAATTTTCTTCCTTACTCCCCTGAATGCAATGACTCATACTTGAGTACAAGTATTGGATGCCCTCCAAAATCTTGCTTGAGTGGCCATTTAGATCTGGAACCCTGAATGTCACTGGGCTATTTGACCATGGAAATCAATACAGCTATGTTCAATGCTGCTGTTAACCATAACTATAGATGTATACTTTCAGGTGCCGTTGAACAACAGCCACAAGCCAGATGTTTGGCTATTTCTGTTGCATTACTGGCCTCTAACACAAACTTACCAATCATACCTTGATGAATGGTAACAAATGCTTGGGTACTTCATTGAAGAACAACAAACTATATACGGGGTTACAAGAGAGCTCAACATAATATCCTTTCAACACTACTCCAACTGTTTAGTCACATGTTGGCTTGCATCACTTCCTGTGGCGATGATGTATTTTAACTATATACATATTCAGTGAAATGCTAATCAGAAACACTGCTTACATAAATTGCTTTAATATTAAAGCAATATCACAACAGCTTCCTTTCCAGAGTTGTTAAAACCAATTCTTTCTCAGCATCCTAGCTGAGATCAGTTATCCCAATATCAGTAAGGGATCAAACCTGAAACAGTCTAGTTCTGTGTGGCTCAACTGTACAGGGTATTAAGAAACTCTCATGGGGAAGTGTCAGGGGGCTTTTCAATTAAAAATCACAGAGCTACCAGTCTCTGGGCAAAGATCAATTACTACAGTAAATAGCCAATTGTTGCATTTACTTCATAGCTATGGGTTCAACAACAGGTTATTTTGCATGACTGGTAATCTAATCAACATTTAATGTGCAGAATACTTGAGAGAGCAAGCTGTTTATACTGATTTACATTCCCCTGCAGTACTATTCTCTTTCGATTCAACTTTCAGCTTTGCCATCCTATTCGCTGAGGCTGGAGTGTCTGTTAGAATAGCACTAAGGATGTTAAACAATGGGAATCAACTATACACTGTCAGAGGGAAGTCTTTAGTTTAAACCTGTCAACCCCTCATAAAAATGAACTGAAATTTTCAATAAAAGCTAAAAAACAGATGCAAGGACCAACTATGTCTTCAGACTTGGTTCAAAGCCTACTTTCACAATCAGTTTTAGATTACAGAAGCTTATAATTTATAACTGATCTTCCTCCCCACCAGTTTATTTAAATTTTGCAGGAGGGTTCGAGGTGTTGAAGCATTCTCCCTGTGGTCTGTTTTTTGGATGATTGTACAGTGATGGTGTTAATGCACTACCTTTTTCTGTGAGCATAAATGAAAATTGCTGACTTTTACCTCTTTTACAAAATTGATTCTTACTGGTCTCTTGTGAACATGTTGCAGTCTTTGAATTGATATTGTGCTAGTGCCTGTGATTGCTGTGGACCGCAGAGAGAACAACAGATGAAGCAATTCAAATTTTGTGTTCAGACGATAGAAGTGTTGAAGAATTATTAACGAGCTTACTACTGAAATACGATGGTGGATAACAACAATCTTCTTGTGGCCTTCCCTGTCAAGCAAATTCTTGACCTCTCGAATCTGTAACTAATGTCATTGAAATGGTGACCGAACATCCCTTGCAGGCCTCCCAGTCAATGGAGCAAAACTAAAAGTCAAAGCAATCACAACAACCCCTCTCAAGGCCAAGCATTCCAAAGACTGGACTCTGGAATATGGATCTGTCCGCTGAATGTTGAAGGTCTCACACAGGCTAATTGTGACCACCTGGAAAAGATGCTGAGAACAAATAACATTGATGTCCTCACATTACACACTAACGATGAGTGAGCCGGTTGATACAAGATCCATGTTATAAGCCAGCAACAACCTTACACCATGCAAAATATTGTCTGGTGATTTATGTGAAAGATGAAATTTCTATGTTACAATCCCAAGCATGAAACAAAGAGGTGCCTCCACGCAGCTAACAAGGTTGGCAAGTTGGCAGTTACCAAAGTCTATAAACCACCCCACCATCCCCACCCCCTCCAACGATGCCCTAAACCAGCTCTTCCATCCCCTCAACACACGACCATATATGTGGGAGACTTCAATAGTCACCATACAGAATGGGGCTACAATTTAAATGATAACAATGGGGAAGTCCTGACAGATTGGCTGTCAGCACAGGATGTTCATCTTGTGTACGATGCTAAACGGCGTGCAACCTTCTGATCAGTAAGATGGGGGAGGGAATATAATACTGACTGCACCATTGACTCATCAAATAGTGAAGGTATCTCTGTATGCTGGTCCCAAACTGTCTTTCCAGACTCCCCACACAGTCAACATAGGCCGATTACCAGCCATGTGAGGATTGAAATTCCTGTCATGTCAACAAAGCAAGTGCCAAGATGGAAGTTCCTTAAAGCAAAAGGGAGGTGGTGGCATAGTGGTATTATCACTAGACTAGTATTCCAGAGACCGAGGTTAATCCTCTGGGGGATCTAGGTTCAAATTCTACCATGGCAGATGTTGAAATTTGAATTCAATAAGAATCTGGAATTAAAAGTCTGATGATGACCATGAAACCATTGTTGATTGTTGGGGTTTTCCCGTTAGGGAAGGAAATCTGCCATCCTTACCTGGTCTGGCCTACATGTGATTCTAGACCCACAGCAATGTAGTTGACCCTTAAAAATAAATGCTGGCCTAGCCAGTGACATCTACAAATCCCATGGCTTGGATTTACTGCTGAGGTAGAGGAAACCATCCCCCATCACCAAAGCAGTATAATTGATTCTTTGCTGTAGCAAAGAAGAACTTCCCTTGAGATTTCAGAGAACCTCTGTTGGAGTTCTGAGTGTGAATACCAACAAACTGGAGAACCAGCAGCAGCCACATCACTACTTGAATCTTTGCACAGCCATAGACAACAAAGCTGGCTGGACTGTGTGGAATCCATGGACTCAAAGCACTCAAGCCATCGGGTCTAGAACCTCCTGAGGAAACTTGGAGTATCAAACCCAGCAGAGGCTGCTAATCCACAAATTAGTGCAAACACTGTTGCAGCCAAACTACTGACTGACTCAAAGTGATATGTCAATAAACAACACAAACAGGAGGTCAAGCAAACTCAAAGAAGCAATGGCGAGTTGTCCAGAGCCTTTCCCACTGTCAGATGACTTTACCCTCATGGAACTGAATGCTGGCCTAGCCACTACAAAAAAGGGCAAAGCTGCTGGGAAAGATGGTATTCCACTGGACTTCCTGCAACATCTTGGCTCACTGGCAAAACAATAGCTGCTGGCGCTCTTCACAACTGTTGTGAAGAACGGCTTCATTCCGCAAATCTGGTGTTAGGCAATGGTATTAGCCCTAGCAAAACCAGGAAAGCCAGCCGATGACTCTGGGAGCCTGTTTCACTGCTCTGTACAACCTATTGGCTCCTGGAATGCCTCATTCTTCCAAGAATTAGCTCTATTATCAACTCATCGCTCCTCCAAGAGTAGGCTGGCTTTAGGCCCCAACGCAGTTGCTGAGAAGAAGTTCATGTTATCACCACAAACATTGAGTCTTGTTTTCATTGCAAGCTCAAGACTGGAGCCACTTTCATAGATCTCTCCTCAGCCCATGGTACTGTGTGGAAACATAGACTGATGCTCAAACTGTTCCTGCTGCTGCCATGTGCCAAATGTCTCCAGCTGCTGTAGACATTTCTGAGCAACAGAAGGGTGAAGGTCTCCCCACAAGGCAAGGTCAGCACTCCAACAACACTCAACAATGTTTTCCCACAGGAAAGTGTCCTGGCACTGACACTTTTTAACATCTTCATAAGCGACACGCTCACCACATCATCACGGAGATTTAGTTACACTGCCGATATTGCCTTGACAACTCAGGCAAAATCTTTCCAGGAAAGGGAAGCCGTACTAAACTCTGACATCAAAAATAGCTGAATATTTATACATGTGGAGACTGCAGCTGAACCCAGCCAAGTCCATTCCATCTTGAAAATCACAAGGCATGCAACACCCTAAGTGTTACCCGCTGAGGAGAAAAAGCTTCGTACTTCTGCCGTAGCTCTGGTCTTCTCAACCTTTGAGCACTGTGAACCTGGGTGGGCCTCAAGTTGTCACACCAAATCATTGACACACAACGTCACTAAGGAGGATAACCTCTGGAGTTCTGAGATCAACTCCAGTTCAGTGGTTACCAGTCCCCTCAAATATCGCTGCTCCCACCATTCGCTGAAAGCAGCAACATGTATTATTTGGACCCCTCCCCTGCAGAGAGCTTCAAAATCTCACCAACTCACCACATGGCTCTACAAAACCCCATCTAGGCACGAATTGAACATCTCCAACTCCGTAACGCTGATGAAACCTAGAGGAAAGCTTGGGCAGAAAACAACTTCTCAAAGAAACACATTGGACAGAATATTCTGCTCCCACCAGCAGTGGGAATCATGGTGGGAGGGGGCACTTAATTTGGCAGGAGGCAAAAAATCTGTTTCCCGACTGACAATAAACTATTAGACCATAAGACCGTAAGACCTAAGAGCAGAAATGGGCCATTTGGCCCATCAAATCTGCTCCACCATTCAACGAGATCATGGCTGATCTGACAATCCTCCACTCCACTTTCCTGCCTTTTCCCCATAACCCTTGATTTCTTTACTGATTAAAAATCTGTCTATCTCCACCTTGAATATACTTAGTGACGCAACCTCTAAAGCCCACTGTGGTAAAGAATTCCACAGATTGACTACCCTCTGAGAGAAGAATCTGTTGGAAACTGTTGGAATTTTATTCTCCTGGCTTTCAAGGCAGGTTGAGCTTCCCGACAAACAATGTCAGGAACCCTATTTGTATTGATTAGCATCTAGGGAAGGGGGGTAGAGTTTCTTAGAGGGCAGGGGTGGTGGCATTAACAGTGGGGTCCTGGGGGGGAGAACTCAGGGCACTAGTGATAGGAGGGAACAGTCACAGTCAGAGGGGGGAGTGGGATGCGATAGGATAGCAGGTTCAGTGCAAGAGTCTGGTAGGCAAAGGTCTTATTGGGGGTGGGGGGTCACAGAAGGGGAAAAGACAGATGGTTCAGATAATGGTAGGGGGCAGATGGGTATGGAGATGGTAATGGGTGTCAGCGCTAAGGGGAGGAGAGGCATGTGGAGGTGGATCGTGATAAGGTCCAGGATAGGAGGGGGAGGTTCAAGGGTGACAGAGGGGAGAGGAATGGTGATATTGGGTGGGCCTTTGGTGATGAAAGGAAGTTGGTGGGTGACAGGGGGAGGGTAGAAGGTGATGGAGTGAGTTTGAAAGGTGACGTGCACCGTCTGTCCAAACTGACCTTGACCACTCAATTAGTCAGTCAGTGAGATCCCTCGAGGTGAGAGGAGAGTCTTTTCGAGTGGGTAGAGTTCAATGTCAGCACAAGTGGCCAACTAAAGTGACACCCTAATCATTATGAGGCAACTGGATGTCAAGAATACTCAGTTGTGTTCTCCTTTCTATGGTGAAGCCCACACAGCAGCAAGTTTGTCCCGACTCATGAGCCCCATAACATCGAGATCCCAGCAAAGTGTGGAGCTGCTAGTCATTCTGTGCCATTTGCCTTCAGCTGCAGTCAGAGGCAGGGATGAAGGGAGGGAGGGAGGGAGGTGGATGCCTCCAAGGCTGGTGGAGGGCAGCCAAATCGGGTCTCCAAACCTCCATCCTCCAAGGTGAATGGTTAGCCTTTCTATGTTGCCAAGTCAGGGTCTCTTGAGAGAATGTCAAAAATAGCGCAGACAAATGGATAAGTGTCCAAGTGAGGCTCCTTGCACATGGCTCTCATCATCTTGGTCAAAGAGCAATATCTCCATGTGCATTCATGTATGTACGGGAGGAACACGCATCTCTGGTCCTCCAGGGTGTCCTTTACCTGAAAGGGATGGGGTGGAGATGCCATGTTTAGTCGGAGGCCAGGTGAAGAGCTTAGCACTTGCCTGCTGGCTTTGAGATGGAGAGAAACTGGTAAAGGACATACTTGCTTAATGTATCACTTCAATTCATTCAAACATCCATTGAGCCATTGATGATGCCGGCTGTAGGCAACCCTGTCTTGGTAATGGCTCTCATCCAGATGAGGAGAAGGGGGACCTGTTGCCAGTTGACACAGGGCCATGAAGAGCAAGGGCCTGCTCAATACACCACACTCCCATCACTCGCCCAGCAGCAATTCCAGGCATTCAAGGCTCACGCATAACATCCAGATATTCCACCTCACTCTCATAAAACCTACTAATTCTGCCAACTTCACACCCACCTCTTGCTGCCTCCACAAACCTACAGCTTTTCAGCTATGGCAGGCACATGATCCAACACATTGTTACACAATAACTAACATTCTGCTCTCTCTCTTGCAAGTCAAACTGATACATGATAGAAGGAAACAGAGCAGAACTGGTGAAGGACAAGGTCATCTGCATCTTCTGAGTCCGGCAGAGATGAATGTCAACATCATGGGTCCATTTGAGGCCGAACCAGTGTTTTATAAATGCTCACCATAACCTCTTTGCTTTTATACTCTATGTCTCTATTTATAAAGCCCAGGATCCTGTATGCATTATTAATCACTTTCTCAACTTACCCTGCCACCTTCAATGATTTATGCACCTATAGCCCCAGGTCCCTCTGCTCTTGCACCCTCTTTAGAATTAGCTTCATATATAGGGATGTTAGAAAGTTGCTCACATGCCATCTTTCATCATCACAGGAACAATTTTGTTTTTGCAAGAAGGTAATATATTATTGTTCGTATAAACACATCCATCCTAACTGTTAAATTTAGTGCACTGCAGAGCAGTATTAGGCTAAAGTCAGAAGCTATTCATCAAAGTCATATATTTTTCATTCACACTCATTACTAATTGATTCCTTTTGTTTAATCTGGTTTTAAGATAGATACCTGCAAGAGATGTGGTCTGACATTCCAGTACGGTTAGGCTGGCCTGTAATCAGACACAGCTGTATGTCTGCATCAATCATTTATAAGTCAAACAGGTAGAATGTGGAGCTTATGTGTTAACCTAAATTTGGTGACTTGGATTGTGTAATTTTGCTTTTTCATGTAGCATGTGTGCACCTCACATATACTTCATTAAAACTTTTTTTGGCTCCATTTTAATTAACAGAGAAAATGGTACAACTCAAAGGATTTCCTTCAGACTTGGACACATAACTCTTTGAAACAGTATATGGCCTAAGTAATATCAAAAGTTAAATAAACATACTTAGACTGGAAAAGAAATAATAAACTGCAACCCATTTTTGCTGATCTATAAAACTGTGGTTCCAAAATTAAAGCTGCAAACTTGTCAAGTCTTTTATAAAATCAATTCCAATTTCAATCACCTTAAAGAAATTTATCAGCAGAATAAGAGAGACAACCTTTCAACACTGAGAATATTAATAACAGGCTGGGGTGGGGAGCAGCATGCATGGTCCTGGTAAAGCAGCTTTGACAGTAAACAGCACATAAGAATGCATGGGTCACAGTCTTACTTCATAATTCACTTTCAAAGATAATCCAAGAAGATTAGTTTACCACTTTAGAAATTAACCACTTAATATTTGATCGAGTCTAAAATAGTTTTCACAGGTTGTAAGTCTTCAAAAATTGCATAGATATCTAAACTCTCAACATATTTCACTGAGGGAGATTTCCAGGATAGGAATACATTAGAGGGCCTCTGATACAACTTCCCAAATCATTATAATGGCTAGCGTGAAATCGCCCAAATAAAAGCTACTATTTTACACCTCACCCGTGGAGGGAAAGGTTTTACTGTCTTGAGAAGGTCGGAAGACTCAAGGTGACTCACAACAAATTTAGAGAAAGGGGATAGTGCCCTGTTAAAACAAAGAGTAAGGAATAAACTAAATAGAAGGACTGTAACCTTCCAAATACTAAATAACAAAGGAGAAAATTCCACAGTCTGCTCAGATTCTATTGTGTTCAATTGAAAAATATTATAAACAGATGTCAACCACACATGATTGAGGTTAACTTGATACTAATGCAGTATTATGTTTTATATAGATTTGCACTTATTGTCTTCTTCTAGCTGCATGCCATAAATTTGACTAGAAATTGATACCAATGTCTATTGCATTACCCTGTAAATGTATTAGAACCTTATGAGAAGCTGGTCACAAAAAAGTATTCCATGATCCCTACTTTCATGACCTTACAGATAAATGTGTTTTCCATGCAACGGATGCCGTCTCAGGTGAAGAACTCATCGTGATATCTGAGAAGGTGGAGGAAGCGGAAGAAGTGGCTCCAAGGAAGATGAAAGAAACAATTCAGAAAGCTCTGAGGAACCAACACCAAAGGAACACAGTAGGTGCACTAGCTCCATCTCGGGAGGGAAAATTTACTTTCCTTTTCATGCACAGCACTTCTGATTTCTGACATGTTTTGACACGTATTACTTTATTCACTGAATCCTGATTTCTTTAAATATTTCAGATAGCAAGTAACTTGCCTGATGCAAATTACTTCATTATAGATGCTGATTAGTTTGAACATTATCTTACTATTACTATTACTGTTCTTTTAAATTGAATACCTCATACATTGCAATCCAAATTCTTATTTTTAAAAGTCACCTGTTGATCAATTAAGCATCAGGTTTAGCATCACAGTGAAGGTTAAAATTCTACAGTGTATAACAGGTACATGCTTATGCAAAACAATCTAGTGAGCAACAAGCAGGAGGAGGCACTGAACATGCATTCATTGATATACCCATTCTTAAAACCACTCATAAAAGCTTGGATAGTGCCACTCTGGCTTATTCAAGTGAAATCTAGATCCAAATTTTATCTCAGCTTATGAATTTTGTGCAGTATTTTATTTAAAGCTGATGTAAACTAACAGTAATTACCAAAATTCTTAAGCAGAGCAAGAGTTACTCTATTTTGTCATAACTGTGCTTTATTAGAGACTGTGAATAACCACCTGGAAAAAGTACCAGACACTGTCGATAACTTTGGACTGTTATATTATGACACACCTGTTAAATGCTATGCAATGAGTTTATAAATATCTTCCTGAGTCCTTACTTCATTGTTTAGTTAAAAACATATTAACTAGTGGGGTCTTAAATATCTGGAGGAAAATTAATGCAGCATTTCTGAAGGCCTCAGTTTCGCTAATGTGAATTTGCTGCCTCACATTCAGAACATGACCTTCAGGACCTGTTGAACATAAGCCTTCGAGATAATGCATAAAGAGAGCAATCAGTTCATGAATATTTAAAATTTACAAGTGTGTACTGTGTTTCAACAGTAATAAAACGTGAATTTAGCCATATAACTATATTAAAAAACCAGAATAAAGTCAGTGCCAGAAATGGTCACTGTTAGTGACTAAAAGAATGGAAATCACTTATACTGATACACCCTCAGATTGATGTGCCGATTACAGTGATGCCAGTGGTCAGTGCAAATGCAGCCAGACAATACCACAATGTAGATCAGATAAGGGCAATGTCATGGGGAATCTGAGAAAGTGCTGGTTTTACAGAGGCAGAGAAAGCAACAATAATTTGCCTTTATTTAGCACCTTTAATGTAGTTTTTTTTTGTTATTCTTTCATGAGATGTAAGCATCGCTGGCAAGCATTTCTTGCCCATCCCTTATTGCCCTTCAAGGCACTTCACAGGAACATAATTGAACATAAACATTGACACCTAGACGAAGGAGACATTTAGGATAAGAGATCAAATGAGCATTTCACGGTTTTGTCATTGTGGCAACCAATTGAATAATTATCAAGGTACAGGCTTTAATAACATCTTGAAATACAAACCACATGTGATCAACATCCCTGCTATCAAACTCAATATTCACATCCTCCATCACCAGAACACTATGGCTAGTGTTATCCACAGGATGCATTATCCAAATGATGCACTTCATAAACTCAAAAATCTACTGCAACAGCACCTTTCACCCCCACAACCCCCACCACCAAGAAAGACAAGAGTAGCAATGTCACAGGAAGATTCCCTCCATCTTGTACCTTGTTTAATATATCATTGCTTCTTCATTGTCACTGGGTCTATAGTTAGCATCCTTCTCTCTGCGAGAGTTGATGAGAATGCAGCCTCAGAACTTTGGTGAGGCCAGATGAGATCATCTGCTGCACTTCTCTTGTCGGCTGAACAAGTTAATACTAGGAACATACGATTTGAAGCAGGAATAGGCCATTTGGCCCTTCGAGTCTTCTCGGCCACCCTATAAGGTCATGGCTGATCTAGTTGTGGTTTCAACTCTCACTTTCCTATCTGACCCCATAACCCTTGATTCCCTTGTTTATCAAAAAATATGTCTACCTCAGCCTTGAATAAATTCAGTGACACAGACTCCACTGCTTTTTGGGAAGAGAATTCCACATACTAATGGCCCTTTGAGAGAATAAAATTCTCCTCACCTCCGTCTTAAATGGAAGACCTCTTATTCTTAAATTCCAGAGAGGAAAAGTGTGCACAAGTGTCGCACATGGGATTGTCCCTTGCTGGTGGTGCAGGATAATCTCTACTGATGCCTTGTTTACAGGGCTGGCATCTGCTTTAAAGCTTCTGAAACCACATATTGTTGTTTTGGTGGTGAACTCCTGCCCACAGCTGGTGCCGTTATTTCCATCAGTCATCAGCTGGAGTTGCCCACTTGCCATGATTGATGTTGAGGGTTTCATGTCTCTTTTGATAGCATCCTTAAATCAGAGCTTTGGGAACCCTACTGGTCTCTTGGCACAGACCATCTCCCTCTATAGCATATCCTTGGGGATGCGGTCATCTTCCATCCTGTGCACATGCCCAAGCCAGTGAAACCTTCTTTGCTTGATGAACTCCAGCATGCTTGGCATGTTTGCCCTAGAAAGGACTGCAATATTGATGAATGAGTCTTTCCGTGCGATACCAAGGTTGTGTCGTTGACACCGGAGTTGGAAGCTATTGAGCCTTTGTTCTTGGTAGATGTAAGTTGTCAAGGCTTCCCTGCCATACAGCAATGTGCTGAGGATACGGGCCTTGTAGATAAGCATTTTGATGCTGTGGGTCAGTTTGTTGCAATTCCATGCCTGTTTTGTTATCAGCCAAAGTTGGTGGCTGCCGAATGTATGACACAAAGGCCATCACTTTGTACAAGAACAAAGGCAGTCGAGGCAATTGCAACCACTTCCAGGGTATCTCACTCCTCAGCATCAATGGGGAGGCCTTTGCCAGAGTCATTCTAACCAGTTTCCATCGACTAGCTAACAGAATGTACTGGGAAGCACAATGTCTAGCTGTGATTGGACTCAACAACATTGGAAGCAGTCAGCAAATTCTACTAGCTTGCATCTAAACAACCTGTCTCTTGATGAATAGCTCATCACATGCATTGGAAAGGCAGTCCCTGGGTCAAAATCCAGATATTCCCTTATTAAGTACAAGCACCACACGGACAGCAGCAGGTTAAGGAGAAGGCCCATCACCAATTTCTCAGGGTAACTTGGGATGCACAATAAATATGGCTTTGTCACCCCATCTTGAGAAGAAATAAAAAACAACACATTAGATTTTTGTTTAAATCAAACAAGGGGCCCCACTTCTCATTTAATTCACTGGCACTCAATTGACCCATGAGGAAAAGAACAGATTTTTCCTTTCAGTTGAAATGCATATTTTTGATCTCATAAGGCAGCCTCCCCACATCCCCTCCAGATTCCCCTCCTCCCTATTTCCCTGCTTCTCTGTAGCTGCTGACCATTAGACCAGGAGATGGATCCATATGAAGTTTGTAAGTATTTCATGCACTTCTGAATAAGTACTGCAGCTTGAAACCTCTGAGCCTTATTTGCTGCCAGCAACTACTAACATCATGAGATGCGTGCTCATCAATAATTGTCTCTAGTTGCATCAATCTAATGTACAAAAAGGAAGAAAACCTATCTATCCATCTATTGGAAGTCTTACAAAGGTGCTCTCTGGATCACAGCAATCCGTCTAACAGTAATTCTTCTGTTGTGGAAGTCTAACAGCCAAGTGACTGGATTAAAACAATAAACTTGATCTGGGAGCTGTTCTTACATTTTCCTGACTGATCCACTGTAGTGTACTCATGTTGAGGCCTTTAGATTTGGTGTTCCGCTCCCTGCAGGTTAATAAAACAGACACACATCAGTATTCACAGCTCTTCAAAAGAAAATGGTGCTGTCATAAAATGGCCAGTGAAATCAAGCAACGAATTTTAGAATTGAATAAGGAACCACAAGTATGTTTGTAGCTTGAGTTTTTTTTGAGAGCAAAACTATTTTTACGAAGTGTTTTCTACTTTCTCTTGCTCTACCTTTGATCTAGGTGTTTAATGTGAGAGGGTGGGTTTGTGGTGCATATCACAGGCCTCTGACAATAATAGCTCCCAATGGAGGAGTGTTTGGCTTTTCCTTGGCACACAGCAAGTTGTGCAGCAAGCTGGAGTAGCTAATAAAAGGGCCTTATTCAACATTGTATAATTTTAATAGCAATGGTAACTTATTTAAAATGTTGGCCAGGATCTGTCTGGCTGACGGGGTCTCAGCCACTGGTCTTAGAACTGGCAGGGAACCCCTGTCATTTCCATGGGGAAGGCCCGATGGAATCATGTAGCCTTCAGACACTTAAGTGGCCACCATCCCCATGTTTAAAGATCCACAGTGGAGGTCCCACCCGCTGCGAGCTACCAGCCAATCAGAGGCTGACAGCTTTTCATTGCCACCAGCGCTAGTGGAAACGGTGGCTGCTGGTGGCACTTGCACCCACCAGAGGCCCAGGATCATCATGGGATCCCAGGCCAAAGATGAGTGAGAGCAGGATGGAGGTCACGGGGTAGGTGGGGTGTCATGGGAGGGGAGTCAGAGGGGTGTAGGAGGCAAGGGCAGCAGGGTGGCTTTCAGTGGCTCACCCCCTCCTGATGCCAGGTCCCTCATCGGACACAGAGGACCTGACTAGGAGGGCCCCCATCAACGGTAAATCTGAGAGGGTTTGCTGGGGGAGCCTTCCAGGGGTGCCAGAAGCTGTGCAGCCCCCATTTAATCCCTGAACTACCACTAAATTGTGCAGGCTCAGAAATTATAGGTGTCAATTGGCTCATTAATGAGCCTAATTAACATCCCACTGCTGCAGGCGGGGAATCCCACATCATCTGCTTTCACCTTCTTACTTAATCAGGGGAGACTGGCAAGGGACCATTCTCGTGATTAAGTGGGCCCGACCACCATGTTTTCTGTCACAACAGGCAGCATTAAATCCAATCCATTAACTGTTTTATGTTCTCATTGCTTTTGAAAATATTTTCTTTCCTCTGTCTATTCCCTCCTTTTTTGGTTTCTTTTCACCCTTTTCATTTCTACTCACCTGTGCTATCATCACCTGGTTAAGGATCACGTATTCTAAAGGCATCTATCAACATTACCTGCTGAGATAATAAAGGGTTGACATGTCTTCATTACCTTCTATTGTTGGCTCCTCAGGGGAAATACCCAGACAGGCTTGTCTAAAATAGGAATAGAGGAGCAGGAGTAGGCCATTCAGCCCCTCCAGCCTGCCCCGCCATTTAATAAGATCATGGTTGATCTGCCCCAGGCCTCAACTCCTCTTTCGTGTCAGCTCCTCATAGCCCTCAGCTCTCCGATATTTCAAAAACCTATCTACCTCCTCTTTAAATACTTTCAGTGATCTAGCCTCCACAACTCACTTGGGTAGAGAATTCCAGACATTCACTGCCCTCTGAGAAAAGAAATTCCTTCACGTCTCAGTTTTAAATGAGTGTCCCCCTATTGTGTAACTACGCCCCCTAGTTCGAGAATCCCCCTCTAGTGGAAACATCTTCTCAACATCTACCCTGTCAAGCCCCTCAGAAGCTTGTACATTTCAATAAGATCACCCCTCATTCTTCCAAACTCTAATGAATAAAGGCCTAACCTGTTTAGCTGTTCTTGATAAGTCAACCCCTTCATCCCAGGAATCAACCGAGTGAATCTCTTTTGAACTGCCTCCAATGCTAATATATCCTTTCTTAAATACAGTGACCAAAACTGTACACAGTACTCCAGGTGCGGCCTCACCAACACCCTGTACAGTTGTATCAAGACTTCCCTATTTTTAAACTTCAATCTCCTAGCAATACAGGCCAAAATTCCATTTGCCTTCTTAATTACTTGCTGTACCTGCATGCTAACTTTTTGTGTTTCACACACAAGAACACCCAGATCCCTCTGTGCTGCACTTTTTTGGAGTCTCTCTCCATTTAAATAATAATCTGTCTCTTGATTCTTCCTACCAAAGTGCATGACCTCACATTTTCCTACATCAAACTCCATTTGCCAAGTTTTTGCTCACTCACTCAACCTATCTATATCCCCTTGCAGATTCTTTATGTCCTCATCACAACATGCCCTTCCACCTATTTATAATGGACTCTAGCATTTTCCCAACGATAGATGGTAGGCTGGCTGGCCTATAGTTTCCTGCTTTTTGTCTTCCTCCCTTCTTGAACAGGAGCATCACATTAGCGGTTTTCCAATCTGCTGGGACTCTCCCGGAATACAGTGAATTCTGGAATATTTCAACCAATGCCTTCACTATTTCTGCAGCTACTTCCTTTAAAACCCTTGGTGCAGGCCATCAGGTCCTGGCAACTTGTCTGCCTTTAGTCCCATTAGTTTCTCAAATACTTTGTCCCTTGTGAAAGAGACTGTTACAAGATCTTTCCTTCCATTAGCTCCTTGCTTATCTAATATCTCTGGGATGTTTACAGTGTCCTCCACCATGGTGACCAATGCAAAATATTGGTTTAAATTATCTGCCATTTCCCTGTTCCCCATTATCAATTCTCCAGTCGCATCTTCCAAGGGTCCCATGCTCGCTTTAGCCACTCTCTTTTTAAATACCCGTAGAAGCTCTTGCTGTTTGTTTTCATATTTCTTGCCAATTTACTTTCATAATCAATTTTCTCCCTCATTATTTGCTTTTTAGTCATCTGCTGCTGGTTCCTAAAAAATTCCCAGTCCTCTGGCCTACCACTAGTTTTCTCTGCTTTGTATGCCTTAGTTTTTGATTGGAAACTCTCCTTGATTGCCTTTGTTAACCATGGGTGGTTCATCCTTCTCATCAAGTCCTTCTTTTTGACGGGGATAAATTTTTGCTGAGCATTATGAAATATCTGCTTAAATGTCTGCCACTGACCTTCCCCTTAGTCTATTTTCCCAGCCCACTTTAGACAACGCTCTCTTCATACCTCTATAACTGCCCTTTTTTAAGTTGAGGACACTGGTTTGAGACCCAAGTTGCTCGCCCTCAAACTGAATTTGAAATTCTACCATCTTGTGACCACTACCCCCTAGAGGATCCTTAACTACGATATCTCTTATTAATCCCACCTCATTACACATTACTAGATCTAAAATAGCCTGTTCCTGGCTAGGTTCTGCAACGTATTGCTCTAAGAAACAATCCCTGATGCACTCTACAAATTTGTCTTCCATGTTACCCCTGCCAATCTGATTTATCCAGTCAATATGCAGGTTAAAATCGCCCATGACAATTGTAATGCCTTTCTTACACACCTCCATTATTCTCTGATTTATACTTTGTCCTACAGTGAGGCAACTCTTTGGGGGCCTATAGACAACTCCCACCCATGACTTCTTCCCGTTGCTATTCCTTATTTCCACCCAAACTGATTCCACATCATGATCTATTGCACCTGTATCACTACTTAACATCGCACTGGTACCTTCCTTTATTAACAAAGCTACCCCACCTCCTTTTCCTTTTTGCCTATTTTTCTGGAATGTCGAATACCCTTGAATATTGAGTTCCCATCTTGGTCACCCTGCAACCACGTCTCTGTAATAGCTATCAAGCCATATTCATTTATTTCTGTCAACTCATCTATCTTTTTACAAATGCTGCGTGCATTCAGATAAAGAGCCTTAAGCTTTGACTTTTTATCATTATTGCTCATTCTGGTTCTAATTCCTGCTGCACTCTTCTGACTATATTTTCTGCACCTTCCTGTCACACTTTGAATATCATTCGCCTCTTCACTACCCCGCACCTCTGCTCTCTCGCTTCTTTTTGATTATTTAAACTTCCCCTCAATTGAAACCTCCACCCCACTAATTAGTTTAAAGTCCTATCTACAATCCTAGTTATACAATTCGCCAAGACACTGGTCCCAGTATGGTTCAAATGAAACCCTTCCCAATGGACGAGCTCTCTCCTTCCCCAGTACTGGGGCCAGCACCTCATTAATCGAAACCCATTTCTCCCACACCAATCTTTGAGCCACGCATTTACCTCTCTATTCTTATTTACCTTACACCAATTTGCACGTGGCTCAGGTAGTAATCCGTAGATTTTTAATTTAGCCAATTTAGCTAATTTAGCAGCCAACACTTGCTGCAGATGTGGTCACTGTGGATCGCACCAGCGTCCACCAGCTCCCACATACTACAGCTGCAACACATCGCCTGCCCAGCCATCTCTATTCTATTTAATTAATTAATTTTGGTGTTAAATACTTTAAAAGTGAATTTCTTAACTGTACTCTTCAGCTGTAATAACGTCTCCTGACTTAAACCACTTGGCCAATCATAAGAGACACAGAAGAGATACCCACCAATCAGCTATCTGTTTTCCTTTGATGTCACACTTCGGCTCTGACATGTAGAAGCAGATTGAAGGGGCTCTCTGCTGTCGGTTTTTACCTCCCGCCACCCCTGCTCTTCTCATGCAGGTCCACTCGCCGTGTGCTGGTTCTCCCTCTCTGCCACCAGTTTTTATCTCCTGCCGCTGCTGTCCTTCTCATGCAGGTCCACTCGCTGTGTGCTGAACAGTATTTACCTGCCTTGGTTCCCTAACTCCTAGGGAAAAACTTTCCATCCATCAGGGGTGGAAAAGCGGGAGCGGGTGCAAGGGGGCAGACTCCCGATCGGCGGCCCCAGTCGGGGGCGCGCCGCCATTTTACACGCTATGCGCCCCCTGTGCGGGCGGGGGGGGGGAATTCCCTCAGCCGAGAGTGCGCTCTTTCGCACATGCGTGCGATAGCGTGCACAGATCTCCCTGAGTCTAAGTGCTGCCTCAGGGAGATAGGCTCTATTTTGAAACTTATAATAAAGGAGTTTAAAAATTTTCCCTGCCATGTCCTGTCACATGAGTTGGGACATGCCCATAACTTTTATTGCAACCCCTCATTAAAATTTTAAAACCCTCATGAAGCCTCATCCCGCCAGTGGATGAGGTTTCATGTTTTTTCACAAGCCCGCCTGGGGTCCCAGCCTGCCTGCCAACTTTAAGGTCCATTAATGAGCTGAATTCGTTTCTTAATGGCCTTAACAGGCCGTTGACAGGTCGGTGGGCACACAGCGAGTCGGCTGTGTGCCCGCCGACCTGAAAATGTAAATGACGTGGGGTGACATCGGGAGTTCCACCCAACGTCACCCCATGTCATTTTATGCGTCGGTGTGCGGGTCCCGCCCCCTGCGCTTCGACAGAAAAATTCTGCCCCTAATGCCCATGCCTGACAAAAATCTATCAATCTCAGATTTGAAATTTTCCTTAACTTTTTGGGGGAGAGAGTTCCACATTTTCATTCGCCTTTGTGCAAAAAAATGCTTGTTGACTGCCTGGATCTAATTTTATGGCTATACCCGCTTCGTTCTGGGCTCCCCCACCAGATGAAATATATGGCTTCTCTCTATTTACCCTATCAACTTTTTTAATCATCTTAAACTCCTCAATTAGATCAAACACGAATAGAATCTGAGGCAAGGCAGTCTCCTATGACACAACAGTTTGTGTACTGTGGGCCACTGTCATACTGGTGTGAATTTACACAAAATGTCAAAAAGTGTCAAATGCCGCAGTGAGTTACATCATATGCACTGATTCTAGGCACACAAATAAAGTGTTAACTGGTTCCGGAGTTTCCAAGGATGATGTTGCTTTTGTTGTTGTAGTCGTTGTTTCGGAGGGTAACACAATGTAGATAAAAAGGAATTGGCCGCCTGCTTTACACCCTTACTGATTTTCATTTCAGCTAACTTCATACTATTGGCTGTATTGCTCAAAATCAACTTCATCCTTTCCATATTTATTCACTTAAATATTTGCTATAGCAAGTATTCAGTGAAGTAAGATTAACTGAAAATATTATTGTGCAAAATCCATCTGTGTAATCATGACAAAAAGATGTCATTAAATTGTTTTACGTTATGCTATAAAAAGGAATGAATGTATCATTATTTTTATTTGAAACTAGATAATCGTTTTTTACTGCAAACCTAAACTACTGTGTACCACAGGGATAGTGATAGAGAGGGGAAACACATTGCCCAGGAAATTCCTCGGGGTTACTCCTGCTCCATCACTGTTACTTTACCACAAAAACTTCTTTATTGCACATCTGGCCAAGTAACACCAATGGAATGGGAGCAGTTCCAAGTAATTTCCAAGCCATTGTTTGTTAAATGTACAGGGAGCACATGAACATAGAGTCAGGTTTCAATCTACTTGTGCTGAGTTCGCAGAAAAAAGTCAGAAGACATCCTTGCCCGAACTGCTGTTCCATTTTATTCAGCATGTCCCATTACATTCATTGTAGGCCAAGTTCTTAACAAGTGCATGATATATTTTGCTAAAATAGTGCAGCATCGTACTCCAAGGACAGGATTTTACGTTCGTTGGGCGGGCATGCGCCCAGCCCAATCAGGCACATAATCACATGCGATGATGTCAGGCGAGCGCCCCAATGTCATCGCGCACTCTTGCGATCTTTTGGCCGGCGGGCGCACACAAGAGGCGGCAGCGCGCCTGCTGACAATCAAGAGGCCTATTAAGGCCCTTAACCAATTAATTAATTTGTATTTTTTGCTGCCTGTCCAACCTTACGGTTGGCAGGTGGGCGAATCGGCCAGGCAGCCTTCGCATTTTTTCGAAACCTCATCCACGGGCAGAATGAGGTTTCTAACGGCAAGTAAAAAAACGCAAAAAAGCTTTTTCCACTTCATTTTAAACATATCCCTCTTCATGTGACTGAGTTGCATGTGGGGACATGTTTATATCATCTATTGAAGCTTTATTTTCCTTTGTCCAAATCTTCAGCTTCCTGAGGCAGCTCTGTGTCCTCAGGGAGCTGTCAATGCACGCTTCCCTGCGCCCAGGCTCGCCCTTTATAACCATTTATAGATGTTCAAGAAGGCAGCTCGCCACTACCTTCTCAAGGGCAATTAGGGATGGGCAATAAATGCTGGCCCAGCCAGCGATGCCCACATCCTGTGAATGAATAAAAAAACATATTTCACATCAACTATCATGTCATCCTAAAGTTTTCTCCACCCAGACTGACCCTGCTTACTTCTCACTTCTTTCAAGGAGGATGGGACTAGGACTACTTGATCATTAGCCAGCTGGCTGCTCAGAGTTTGAACATTTATATAGAGGACACCAAGTACCAGGAGCTCCACCCAAATGACATGGTGAGCAGAACAAAATATATACCTCCATTGAGCTTGACTTCAGAGATGCTGCTACTCCAGCCAGACAAATCTCCTGGACAGCTCAGAGCAGCAAAGTCAGAAGCTTCAGAGCAGAAAGGCTGCATTACTGGGCAATGAGAGACACAGGAACAACAGGAGTTACTGAAGAGAATACACAATGGTTTCACATCCTCTCAAAAAAAAAGTAGTACCTGGCTATTTAGCTCAATTCTGGAGCACTAGAATCATATATTTCATCCTACTGAAGACTTTAATGTGATTCAGATAATCAAATAGGTCCTTTTTCCACATAATAGGGGAGAAAATTGATTTGCATTCAAAATGAGTGATAGGTTAGGCCCTGCCAGCCTGAGGCTCGATATAGACTCTGCATCAGACTCAACTAAATGGAAGCATTGAACTGTGATACCAAACAATGCCCAACTGCTGCCCACTGGTTGGAGCCTGGGAATTCGGTCAGTTCCAATGCCGAGGGTACGTTTTGCGACAGGGTCCTAGAATTGACACAAGACCAGGATTCAAGTAGTAGTGCAGCAGCAGCCTTGTGCCCGCTCAACTAATTTACAGGCCTGTTTAAATATGGCATCATGCAGGCCTTGGGTATCAAAGGCTGCTCAATATTACACATGCTCTTGCTAGACCTGTACAGGATGTTGGTGAGAACACATTTGGAGCACTGTGCAGTATTAGTCTCCACATTTAAGAAAGGATATATTTACATTGAGGAGGTACAGGAAAGGGTCACTAAATTGGTCCCTGGGAGGAGGGGGTTGTTCTATGAGATGCTGAGTAAACTGGATCTTCTTTCTCTGGAGCTTAGAAGAATAAGAGGTGATCTCCTTGAAATGTACAAGATTCAGAAGGGGCTTGGTAGGGTAGATACTGAGACATTGTTTCCACTGATCAGAAAATCTAAAACACAGAGGCACGGTCTCAGGATAAGGGACCAGTCATTTAGGGCTGAGATGAGGAAAAATTTCTTCACTCAAAGGATTGTGAATCTTTGGAATTCTCTGTCAAGGAGGGTTGTGAATATTCCATCATTGAATACATTGAAGGTTGGGATAGACAGATTTACGGTCTGCCAGGGAACAAAGGGATATGGGAAATGGGCAGGGAAATGGAGTTGAAGCCCAAGATCAGCCATGATCATATTGAATGGCAGAGCAGGCTTAACAGGCCATATGGTCTAGTCCTGCTCCTATTCCATGCGTTCTTGTGTTCTTGCTCTGTAAACCGCTGGCAGACTCCTTCATAATTTTTAATTGTACAAAGCGGTACATTTTTTGTGTTCAACTCATGGACTGTAATTTGCCAGTGCAGAAGGCCCATTCGTTGTAGAGTCTGCTCGAATTTCATTACACTAATATTGATGCGTTAAAATGCTTTGTGTTCTATAATGATCAGCCAATTCGTTTCTCCAGATTACAGATTATGTGGTGCAGACGGAAATCTGCCCCAATCCACTTTGCTTAGTCTGAACTTTGTAAAATGGAAGGAATTTACAGAAACCCACCCCCCACCCCACCCCCACCCCCACCTCCCCACCCCCAACATTCAGGAAAAAATGTCAACTTTCCAAACATCTGCTTGATGTTAATGCAATTTCCAAAGTTTGACTTCCACTGAGCAGAACTCCTGTAAATCACAGACAGCTCATAGACACTGCTACACAATCAGGAGAAGCTCTTAACCACATTTGTTTTACAATAGTTGTTGACATACAGGCTGTTGTTCATGATCCTGACAACATTATCCTCAGTCAACATCCTGATTAAATAATAAGAATGAGTCAAAGCTTTATTTCATGGACAGAAGTTTTACCTCGGCGGGTGGGCAGACGAGCGTCCCGACATCAATGCGCAGTCACGTTATATTTTGGTCGGCGGGCACACATGGGAGTCAGCAGCGCGCCCCCAGACAATTAAGAGGCCTATTAAGGCCATTAAAAAGGTAGTTAACTTAAACTTTTCACTGCCCATCCAACCTTATGGTCGGTTGGCAGGCAAAAAGGCGAAGCAGCCTTTGCACTTTTCAGGAAACCTCATCCACAGGCAGGATGAGTTTTCCAACAGCAAATACAAATAAAATAAAATATTTTACACTTCATTTATAACATGCCCCCTCTTGTGACAGGGTCACGTGAGGGGATATGTTTTATAACATCTTTAAAATCTTTATTTTTTTGGAAAACTTTTCATCTCCCTGAGGCAGCACCCCCCCCCAACCTCCCCACAGGCAGCGCTCAGCACTGCCACTTGTGTTTCACACTGGGCTGCCCTTAATTGGCCCGCCAGCGTGCATTCGCGGTCCAGCCCCGATTGCAGGCCACGGTCGGCATCACAACTGCTCCCACCAAGCCCGCCCGACAACGGCAAAATTCTGCCCCATGTTTTCATCAATATAGTTCTCACAGTTTTATAATATGTTTATATATATACTTTATATACTTTTAATTGAGCTTTAGTTGGCCCACAACAAAAGGATAACAAGGCTTTAAATGCTTTGCTGAACAGATTTGAAAATAGTAACTGCAATTTTGGATTTAAGCTGTGGCGAGAGGTTTGTCTGTTGCTACCCGGCCTTGCTGAAACGCCCTGAAGCACTGAAGTGTCTGTTTAGACAGCTGTACACTAACCCTGTTAGAGTCATCTGAGTGAAATAAACTAATCCTTTGTGATATTCGGACAAGATTTCTGTCAGCTCTGACCCTCACGGTGAGACTGACTAAGTCACTAGCTGCTGATAAAGTTGTAGTTAGGTTGTGGCCATTCTGGAGATATTTGTCAGTTGTGTTTTGAATGTGACAGATACTTTTTATAGCACTTAACTTTTATAACTGTAATTTTCTAAGTGTTGATAAGCATTTTTGAAGCTTTTGTAACCCCAAAAATCATAGCTGCCTTGCTGTTACTTCATCAGCGTAAGATTGAAATTGTTGAAATATGATTTTATTTTCTTCTAATTGACTCTATGCAGCAACTTGTTAGCGCTGTGTACTGAGCGCTAACTTTCTCTCTCTGATCTCTATGCTTCTCGTTTGCTGTCAGCTGTGCTATGGCTTTAACAGTAACAGAGAGAGAAACCGAGTTAACGGGCTAGATTGTCACTACCGAGGCAGGTAGCTCAAGCTGGGAAATTTCCTGGCTCAGCAGACTCACCTCAGTTTAAAGTGCCCGGTCACACACAGTTTGCTCCCCAGGGGTGGTGGGCAGGTGCGAGATAGAGTCAGGCCCACTGACCCAGAAGCAGCTCCTAGGTGACCACACGGGCGGGCGAGTGCTGAGGTGGTCTGATTAGAAGGCCCGCTTCAACTCTCTAGGACTTTGTCCCAGTTGTTTTAAATGTTGTTAGGTCCTCTAGCCCTCATTCTTCACACTGCACCCCCCCCAACTCCCACCCACTTTCCATAGCCTTTCATGCCCTCCATGCCAATTCAATGCCAACTTATGCCCCTTACCCATCTCCATGGCCCTTCATACACTCCACGCCAACTCGTTGCCAACTCACAGTTTCAACCATGGGCAAACCTCAGGAGTCATGTGGGTATGAAATAAAATAAACTTATAAAAATCTGTAAGAGCTCTCACTCTACAAACCTGCTAGTGAGAACAACTCCCATTCATGAAGCCCACTCAAACTATTTAAATCTAAAATAGTTAATCTCTTACAAAAACAAACTCTATTCATATCCCACATCAAAAAAGCTAATCCTTTAATACTCTTTAAGCTATCAATCAAAATGTGAACTCAGAACCCTCTGCTGAGATAATTGTAGCTTTTGAAAGTCAGCCAAACTGGCATAATGACATAATAGTAGCTTTTAGGGAATTGTCAACAAATACTGCATGAACATATGCTACACCAGCTGGCCTGTCAATCAAATAAATCCAGCAAAGGATTTTTTAACAATCACTGACAGCTGCAGCCAGTTTTTTTCTACAGTTTAAAGAGCGGGAGGTTTAAAAAAAAACTTCAGATCATGAGAGTTAAACAGACCTTATATGCCCTTCAAGAACATTTATATCTCCTCCATGAATTCGTGACCCCCACACTGTGGGTTAAAGCACTTGCAACCAGCATCTGTTTGAACTCAGCATTGAGTTCAAATGGCCCTGCTGAGTTTGGGTTTCTCTCACATGTGAAGCAAACCCAGCCCTCCTTTCCCCTATTGGCAAAAATGGGATCTGTCAGAAATGTGGGCAGGTCTTCGGCATCTGGGTCCCACCTGCTAGTTTTAAAGGTCTGCGGAATTGGAAAATCCAGCCCAACATTTCAGGTCAAGGACCTTTCTTCAGAACTCAGGTGAAAATAACCCTTGATTGGATGGTGCTGGAGGTATTAGAAATGCTTCCTTCATATCCCAGCAGTGCTGTCATATTAATGCAGCATCAGAAAGAGAAGTGGCATCAGGAGAAAGATTTCAGTGTCTGAATTTTGCAGTATTTAGATATTCCACTGTGATAGGATAGGCTAGTTTATAGGATAGGCTAGTTTATAGGATAGGCTAGTTTATAGGATAGGCTAGTTTATAGCATAGGCAAGTTTATAGCATAGGCTAGTTTATAGCATAGGCTAGTTTATAGCATAGGCTAGTTTATAGTATAGGCCAGTTTATAGGATAGGCTAGTTTATAGGATAGGCTAGTTTATAGGACAGGCTAGTTTACAGCATAGGCTAGTTTATAGCATAGGCTAGTTTATAGGATAGGCTAGTTTATAGCATAGGCTAGTTTATAGGATAGGCTAGTTTATATGACAGGCTAGTTTATAGCATAGGCTAGTTTATAGCATAGGCTAGTTTATATCATAGGCTAGTTTATTGGATAGGCTAGTTTATAGGATAGACTAGTTTATAGCATAGACTAGTTTATAGCATAGGCTAGTTTATCGCATAGGCTAGTTTGTAGGATAGGCTAGTTTATAGCATAGGCTAGTTTCTAGGATAGGCTAGGTTATAGCATAGGCTAGTTTATTGGATAGGCTAGTTTATAGCATAGGCTAGTTTATTGGATAGGCTAGTTTATAGCATAGGCTAGTTTATAGGACAGGCTAGTTTATAGCATAGGCTAGTTTATAGCATGGGCTAGTTTATTGGATAGGCTAGTTTATAGCATAGGCTAGTTTATAGGATAGGCTAGTTTATAGGATAGGCTAGTTTATAGCATAGGCTAGTTTATAGGATAGGCTAGTTTATAGGATAGGCTAGTTTATAGCATAGGCTAGTTTATAGGACAGGCTAGTTTATAGCATAGGCTAGTTTATAGGATAGGCTAGTTTATAGGATAGGCTAGTTTATAGCATAGGCTAGTTTATAGGATAGGCTAGTTTATAGGATAGGCTAGTTTATAGCATAGGCTAGTTTATAGGATAGGCTAGTTTATAGGATAGGCAAGTCCATAGCATAGGCTAGTTTATAGGATAGGCTAGTTTATAGCATAGGCTAGTTTATAGCATAGGCTAGTTTATAGGATAGGCTAGTTTATAGCATAGGCTAGTTTATAGCATAGGCTAGTTTATAGGATAGGCTAGTTTATAGGATAGACTAGTTTATAGCATAGGCTAGTTTATAGCATAGGCTAGTTTATAGGATAGACTAGTTTACAGCATAGGCTAGTTTATAGCATAGGCTAGTTTATAGGATAGGCTAGTTATAGCATAGGCAAGTTTATAGCATAGGCTAGTTTATAGGATAGGCTAGTTTATAGCATAGACTAGTTTATAGGATAGACTAGTTTATAGCATAGGCTAGTTTATAGCATAGGCTAGTTTATAGGATAGGCTAGTTATAGCATAGGCAAGTTTATAGCATAGGCTAGTTTATAGCATAGGCTAGTTTATAGCATAGGCTAGTTTATAGGATAGGCTAGTTATAGCATAGGCAAGTTTATAGCATAGGCTAGTTTATAGGATAGGCTAGTTTATAGCATAGGCTAGTTTATAGGATAGACTAGTTTATAGCATAGGCTAGTTTATAGCATAGGCTAGTTTATAGCATAGACTAGTTTATAGGATAGGCTAGTTATAGCATAGGCAAGTTTATAGCATAGGCTAGTTTATAGGATAGGCTAGTTTATAGCATAGGCTAGTTTATAGGATAGGCTAGTTTATAGCATAGGCAAGTTTATAGGATGGGCTAGTTTATAGCATAGGCTAGTTTATAGGAAAGACTAGTTTATAGTATAGGCTAGTTTATAGCATAGGCTAGTTTATAGGATAGGCTAGTTTATAGCACAGGCTAGTTTATAGCATAGACTAGTTTATAGGATAGGCTAGTTTATAGCATATAGCTAGTTTATAGGATAGGCTAGTTTATAGGATAAGCTAGTTTATAGCATTGCCTAGTTTATAGCATAGGCTAGTTTATAGGATAGGCTAGTTTATAGCATAGGCTAGTTTATAGGATAGGCTAGTTTATAGGATAAGCTAGTTTATAGCATTGCCTAGTTTATAGCATAGGCTAGTTTGTAGGATAGGCTAGTTTATAGGATAGGCTAGTTTATAGGATAGGCTAGTTTATAGGATAGGCTAGTTTATTGCATAGGCTAGTTTATAGCATAGGCTAGTTTATAGCATAGGCTAGTTTATAGGATAGGCTAGTTTATAGGATAGGCTAGTGTATAGGATAGGCTAGTTTATAGGATAGGCTAGTGTATAGCATAGGCTATTTTGTAGGATAGGCTAGTTTATAGGATGGGCTAGTTTATAGCATAGGCTAGTTTATAGGATAGGCTAGTTTATAGGATAGGCTAGTGTATAGCATAGGCTATTTTGTAGGATAGGCTAGTTTATAGGATGGGCTAGTTTATAGCATAGGCTAGTTTATAAGATAGGCTAGTTTATAGCATAGGCTAGTTTATAGCACAGGCTAGTTTATATCATAGGGTAGTTTATAGATTCGCTACTTACTGCAATTGGGCAACTTGACAGCAAACTTCTTTTTAAAAATACCAGTTGATAAAGTAGTCGGAGGAGTTTGTTGACCAGAATTTCCTTTACTTGTACTTCCAAAACATTCTTTTCATTCACTGGGCCCACTCAGAACTTGATTGAGAAACTTTCCAAAGCACACTTTGGGTAACACCTATTTTGGCAATCGTTAGCTGTGTGTAATATACCTCTTCCCAATGGACGCACAGTTGGTGAAGGCTTACCACTGAAATGGATTATGTTAACTCGGGATTGTTCATTGGGAGTTGTCACTAATTAGCTCTCACTCCTGGATTCCAGGTTTAAGAACCAGAGTGCTGACAAGAGGAGTGGAGAAAACCTCTCTCAATATAATGTTGGATAATATTTTATTTTCAAATGGTATACTAATGCTCAGTGGGTCACAGCTGTAATCACGTAGATCATCTACAATCAATTCATGATTTTTCTTGAATATACTTTCTTGGATTTTCCCATACCTTTCAACAGCTATAATAATTTCAGGAATTAAAATCCTGGGTTACAGCCAGTGAGAAACCTAAGACATGTGAAAATCTTTGTCCCCATAGAGTGGTAAATAGCAGCAGTGGCAAATGCTGACTCATCTCTGCCGATAATAAAATCTGCCACACACTAATCAGAAATTCCTCCCATCCCCATCTAAATACAATCTGCCTAATAAAAGGTTGCTAAAATTCCTCAAGTTAGTTGTTTATTTAACTAGTGTTTTGAAGGTATACATTGCAGTGAAGCCTGTTCATATTGTGATTTTCAGGGGCATACAATTGTATTTGGGACAAATGATGGTAAGGCTGATCCTCAGAGCTAATGTAAAAATGGGCAATAATAAATTTACAGCCCATTTTACACCAATAGAAAACAGTGGCGTGTAAACTGTGCTATCTACTGCCAAAGACCTATATCCCCAAAATGCCCTAAGCATCACGGACATAAAATTGAATTGGTGAACCAGGCCCAGCTGTCCATAAACAAGATGCTGTGGTGGTCTGTATATAAGAGGGGGGGCATCAGAGGCTCTTTATTTTATATGGATCAACTGATGGCCATCTTGATACTGAGTCAGAAGGTTGTGACTGAAGCACATAAATAAAGTATTAAGGGAGTGCTGCATTGTTGAAGGTGCAATCCTTTAGGTGAGATGGCTCCCTGAAACTTCCCCCTCCATTATTTTAATTAAATCTAAAAATAAAATATAATTTCACTGAAATGCATAAATGTAATCATTGCTAATATCACAGTGAGTGATTTCAAAGCAACTTAACGGGCAGTAAATGCTGAGAAATTGAGAAATGGAGGTCACAGAAGTAAGGCTATCCCTTAGCTCCATTCAAAATCTGTTCAGCCAGTCTCAGCAGGCTTAACAGCTCTAGTGGTTTGGGTAGGTTTTATTTTTGCAGAAGTTGAACTACTTACCACAATATTTGCAAAAGATCTTCTGTGGGTTAAAATAAACTCATTCATTCTATACACATCATGAATTCTTTCTTGGATTATATAAGAAAGCAAATGTCCACTGTCTGTTATGTGAGAGAAAGGCAAAATAGTATAATGAGACACACACACACACACACACACACACACACAGTCAGCACATTCACTCAGTACCACAGTCCTGCACCATACAATGTGTAACAGGTTCACACTGACTCTTTTATTTCAGCTAAAATTTGTTAGATCGTGATGATAAGTGAACATGATTGAGCGTCTGTCTGTAAAACCTTTCCTACTTAAAGGGCAAGAAAAGAAAGAGCTGGTGTCTATATAGCAACTTTCATGACCTCAGGACATCCCAAAACACTTTATAGTCATTGTTGCAATTCAGGAAGACATTGGAGGAAAATGGGACTGCATGAAAATCAGGAACATTACTTCATGAGTAGCTGAGCCAATACGGTATATTTTATATTATTTGTAGTCAAAATTATCCCCACTTAGCCCATGTCACTCAGATATGTCCCATATGATCACTTGTTGTTAACTGTTACTGTTGTCATTTCTGTCATTTTAACAATGATCACACTGCAAACATCTTGGGGAGAATTTTCTCCCCATCGTGCGGTCTGGGCAGGAGCAGGTGCGCAGCCAATCGCCACCCGCGATCGGCTGTGTGCCGCCATTTTACATGGGCGGGCCAATTAAGGCCCACCCAGCGTGACACGCACCTGGAAGCGCTCAGCCCTCCCTTTGTGGGCAGGGGAAGGTGGGAGGCGCATGCGCGCGAAAGAGCGCAGGAATCTCTCTGAGGCACGGTTCTTCCTTAGGGAGATTAATCTGATTGTGTAAACTTGAAATAAAGAATAAGAAAAATTATTCAGACATGTCCCCTCATGTGACAGTGTCACATGAGCTGGAACGTGTCTCTGAATTTTATTTAAAAATTTTATTAAAGTTATAAAGCCTTCATGAAACCTCATCCCACCCGTGGATGAGGTTCCATGAAAAATGCGAAGGCCGCCTGGGCTCTTCGCCTGCCCGCCAACCTTAAGGTTGGACGGGCAGCCCTTACAAGTGCCTCAATTAGTTGATTAATGGCCTTAATAGGCCTTTGACAGTTCAGCAGGCACGCAGCTGACTCCGGTGCACGCCCGCCGAACTGAAGATCGGAATGACGCGTGGTGACGTCGGGATGCACACCCGACATCACTGCGCGTCATTTTATGCATCAGCGTGCGGGGCCCGCCCCCGCATGGCTGACCAGAAGATTCAGGCCCTTGGTGTAAATTTTCCACACCAATGAAATGAATATTGGGTGGCTTCTAAAACAGCAATTTGCTCTGCCTGTTCACCCACGCGTTGAAGGTTTACCCCCTTATCAATAGAATGTTCAAAAGAGGTTGTCTCCATTCCCCATATGAGAACCTACTAATCTAAGTTATTTCAAAAACATGTCCTTGAAAAGAACCGTCATTTCAAAACATTGATTTATCTTTACAATTGTTGACTGAGCTACTGTGCCTTCATGTAATCATACTGCCATCAAGTGGCTGAACTCAATAGCTCAGTTTGACCAGATGAAAGCAAAACTTTTCTAAGAACAATCCGTGACCTGGAAGTTCCTGAAATCTTGTGCCGAAACAATGATGTAAGTATGGCACAATACTGATTTTTACCATTAAAGATCAAGGAATTTCCAGAGCAAATGACTTAAACCCAATTTTACATTATACCCAAGTTTCCTTGATTCTATGCAACCTTCTCTGAAGCCATCCTGCTGTTCCTTAACTCCAGTCCCATGCAGAAACCCATCTCACACGAATTTCCTGAATTTACAGCAGTTTTGAATGTGCTGTAAATTTATGCCTAAAATATTAGGAGCAACAGCTCCTAAAGTCACATTTCTAGAGTTTTTTTGGCAAGTGTTAAAAGCATTTCTGTTTATTTCTCCTTGCTGAGATCTAACATATATTTTCTGTATCTTTGAGGCAGTCTTAATGACACCAGAATGATTTTCATTAAAAATTGAAAAACTTCCAAGATTGCATTTTTTACACATGCTGTGCCTAATGTGCACAAATGGTGGTTTGATGGTTTCAAACTTTAATCTTCATGCATGCAAGGGTCTTGAATAACCATTGTGTAAGTTTGGAAATTTGTTTGGGCCCTTTTTGTTTATGCTGATTTTCACTTTCTTTACACTGGTTTTATGTTCTGGTGTACACTTGTGAAAGTCTCAGGAAATTCAGGTGAGAAAATACAGGAAGAGTGGCATAAATTTCAATTGCCGGACAAGCAATTTCAAGAAATTTTGGGCCATTAATGCTTCACTTGGATCAATTTTCTCCATTTTATTGCAGTTCTCCCTTGAGAACCCTGTGGTGCTCTGATAGATGCATTTATTTATGCCTGCCATTAATACGAGTTTAACAATGTCTAATAATGTCTGGGAGGAATGCTGCCAACTGTCCTTTACTCCCTCAGGAAGAGGCAGTGCTATCACTAAACACTCAATACTATCGCCCAGCTATGAACTAACACAAATTACTTACAATAGTTGTGGCTCAATATCGCTTGAGGCTGGACCTTCCCAATTGAAGCCCTTTGCTCTGCTGCTGTGACTATCAATGACATTAGGTGAAGATATATGAAGATTGGGTTGTGATACACACTACACTGAAACATCCTGCCACTCAATCTCCAGGTTCACACAGAAAGCATAGACACCAAAGGGTTGGGTTAGGTACCTAGCAAGAATCAATGCTTATAGGAGAGCACAAAAGGGGAGAAAAAAGAAACTTTGGGGCCAACAAATTGACCACCTTCTACAGCCAGACACAATATTTGGATTGAATTCCAATTTTCAAAAAAAATTTTGAAGTGATTTGTGTCAAGGTGTATTGAAACGTCACTGAAAATATTTGTCAGACCTTTTCCATCAGTGATAGTATTCCTTTTAAGAACATATTGTATCATTTTATCAATTTTCAACTCCCCAGTGACCTAAGGAGACTGTGCACTTTTGGCCTCTAGTCTTCATCATTAACAGGTCAGAATCATATTACAAAAGCCTTGAAATGTGTTTAATATTCTGGTCACAAAACTTGGGAAGAGGATTCTGTATCATATTTCATGGCAATTATTGTCATTCCTGGGATTCCTCCCTGAGGAAATGCCTCTGCTGGCTTGAATTCCCCCTTCTATCCATAAACATCATATATCCATGAGCACGTTTGTTCCATATTCATTAATGCAGTCATGGTGCTGTATGTACCAGGAAAAATCTAATTTCAACCCTGATCTTCTGAAGAGGTTGTCATTCAGACGAGACATTCTTCTTTGTCAATTACTTAATTTCACAAACAAAAATCAAACTGGTATCTTCCCTGAGAGTCTATTTGTAAAAATAAAATCAGAGAGACAACAAAGAAAGCTTAAAGACAATAAAGATAACAAGGACTGAGGCAAACTCTGTTCAGAAGCAAACTCCCTAAATAGCAGTGTGCATTCCACAGGTGCATCCCAGGTGTCTGTTCCCTGGGCATAACAGGAAATGCTAATTATGGTTTTATTTTTAGTGACATCAACTGATGGCACAATTAGAAGAATAGCTCTATAAAATGATGTGGCACTTCATTTTATTATTATGAAAAACAGACTTATGCAATACTGTTCAGAGTTACATTCTAAAATTAAACATCAGAATGTTTAAACACCTTGCAAAATAAAAGAGCCTTTTCAGAGCAGCTGAAACCACGTTTACATGAATGACTTGAACTGCTTAAGCTTAGCTAAATCCACTAGAGATAGCTCTCATAAGTTAAAGGAAATTCCAAGAAACGCTTTGCGTTATGATTTGGCTAATAGATCCCCAGTTTCCTTTTATCACATCTGCTCTAGTATTAAGAACAGAACATGGTCTACCAGCAGTGCTAGTAATGAAATATTACTTTACAGGCTTGTCTAGAACAGCCAAAAATCAAGATAAATTAGCAATAAATGAAGCTGTCCCTAGATCTGATCGCACTGTCCCACTTCTCTTTCTGCAATTTTATTTGGGAAATGAGCACACACACAATTAAAAGAGTCATAACCACATCTTATTCTATTGTTTCCCGGACTCCATAATTTTTGTGAAAGCATCTGCTGCCATAGGCGCCTGAAGGTGGAAAATTAGCTAGTTTAATCTCACAGAATTTGAATTTCTTTCTCCAAAATGCTTCAGCCTCTCCTGAAAATGCTTGTTCATGTTGCAGTGTGGTTTCATGGATACCAAGCACCTTTTAGTATCTTAGCCATGGGTTTTCTGTATGTCAAGTAAATCTCTGAAGCCAATTCTAAAGCCTCTATTGCTGCCCTGCAGGAGGCCAGCTAATGGGCCAGTGATCAACCCTGGGACCTTCTTGGTCTACATGCCTCAATGTTTCATTATTTACTACATTTAGGATTCGCCTGGAGTCTCCAGGGATTGAAGGTCAATCTCCGGCTCCCTGATTGCTGCGTGCAATCTTAGAGAAAAATCATTGGGACATTAAAAAAGGGTTTCTTTTTTGGCATTTTCTTTGAAAATTTTTCTTTTCCAGATATCCTGTACCGGATTTCGGAGCTGGAGCTGCGGGTGGACTCATTGTGGAGCATCCGCGATGCTGAGCAAGTCGTGGATCGCACATTTAGCGAGGTGGTCACACCGCAGGTGAAGATTACACAGGCAGAAAGGGAATTGGTGACTATCAAGAACAGTAAAAGACTCAGGAAGGTAGTGCAGGAGTCCCCTGTGGTCACCCCCCTCTCTAACAGATATACCGCTTTGGATACTGTTGGGGGGGATGGCCTCTCAGGGGAAAGCAGCAACAGCCAAGTTCACGGCGCCGTGGGTGGCTCTGCTCCTCAGAGGGGCGGGAAGAAAAGAAGTGGCAGGGCTATAGTGATAGGGGATTCAATAGTTAGGGGCACAGACAGACGCCTCTGTGGCCACAAACATGAATCAAGGATGTTATGTTGCCTCCCTGGTGCCAGGGTCCAGGATGTCACGGAGCGGCTGCAGGACATTCTGGGGAGGGAAGGTAAACAGCCAGTGGTCGTGGGACACATTGGTACCAACGACATAGGTAAACTAAGGGATGAGGACCTGCAAGCTCAGTACAGGAAGTGAGGAGATAAATTAAAATGCTGGACGTCAAATGTAGGAATCTCAGGATTACTCCCAGTTCCACATGCTAGCGAGAGCAGGAATAAGAAGATAGACCAACTGAACATGTGGCTGGAGAGATGGTGTAGCCAGGAGGGATTCAGATTCTTGAGGCACTGGGACCGGTTCTGGGGAAGGTGGGACCTGTACAAACCGGACGGGCTGCACCCAGGCAGAGCTGGGACCAGTATCCTTGCAGGTGCTTTTGCTAGTTCTGTTGGGGAGTATTTAAACTAGTGTGGCAGGGGGATGGGACCCCAGGAGTAGGATCAGGTAGGTCAGATTCAGATCAGAAAAATGGAGGTAGAACACTAGCTAGGGACATTGTGATAGACACGGAGTTACAGGAGAAGCAAAGTTTACAAAGTGTTCAGCAAGGGAAATTGACAGGGTTAAACTGTTTATACTTCAATGCAAGGAGTATTACAAACAAGGTAGATGAGTTAAAGTCACAGGTAGACACATGGCAGCAGAATGCCATTGTTATAACGGAGACCTGGCTAAAGGAGGGACAAAACTGGCAGCTTAATATCCCTGGTTATAGAGGCTTCAGACACGATAGAGTAGGAGATAAAAAAGGAGGGGGTAGCACTAATGGTTAAAGAATCAGTTCCAGTTGTGAGAAGGGATGATATACTAAATGGGTCAACAAACGAAGCTTTATGGATTGAGCTTAGAACTAAAAAAGGGGCAGTCACACTACTGGGAGTATACTACAGACCCCCAAATAGTGAAAGGGAAATAGAAGAACAAATATGTAGGCAAATTTCTGCTTGTAAGAACAAGAGGGCAATAATAGTAGGAGACTTCAACTATCCTAATATCAACTGGGATTCAAACAATATAAGGGGCTCTGAGGGAGAAAAATTCATGCAGTGTGTCCAGGAAAAGTTTTTCAACCGATTAGTGACAAACCCAATGAGAGGAGATGCAATTCTAGACCTAGTCTTGGGGAACGAAGAAGGGCAATGAGTGAAGTGACAGTTGGCGACCATATCGGGGACAGTGATCACAATTCAGTTAGATTTAGCATCACCATGGAAAAGGACAGAGATAAGACAGGAGTAAAAGTCTTGAACTGGGGGAAGGCAAATTTTGCAGAAATGAGAAGGGACTTGGCTGAGGTGGACTGGACAGCACTGCTGGAGGATAAAACAGTGGAAAATCAATGGGAAGCACCAAAATGCGAGATCCTAATTGTACAAAGTAGACATGTCCCCTACAAAAATAAGAGTGGTACTGCCAAATCTAGACCCACCTGGTGGTCTAGAGGAATACAGGGGAAGATCAAACAGAAAAAGAAAGCATACGATAGGCACAAAGAACTAAGCACTACAGATAGCCTAGGTGAATATAGGAAGTGCAGGGACGAAGTAAAAAAGGAAATAAGGAAATCAAAGAGAGGGCATGAAGAAAGATTAGCTAGTAAAGTTAAAGACAACCCAAAGATGTTTTACCAATACATTAATGCTAAAAGGTTAGTTAAGGAAAAAGTGGGACCTATCAGAGATGAAGATGGAAACTTGTGTGTAGATGCAGAGGCTGTGGGAAGGGCTTTGAATGAATACTTTGTCTCCGTTTACAAAGGAAAGGGGGGATGTAGATACAGTAGTCCAGGAGGAACACTGCGAGATATTGGACGGGATAGTCATAAAGAGAGAGGAAGTACTCGAAGGGTTGAAATCCTTGAAAGTTGATAAGTCACCAGGGCCAGATGGATTGTTTCCGAGGCTGCTGAAGGAAGTCAGGGAGGAGATAGCAGATGCTCTGAGGATGATTTTCCAATCTTCACTAGATACAGGGGAGGTACCAGAGGACTGGAGAAATGCAAACGTAGTTCCATTGTTTAAAAAGGGATCAAAGGAAATGCCAAACGATTATAGGCCAGTTAGTCTTACATTGGTGGTGAGCAAATTAGTAGAATCAATCCTGAGAGATAGGATTAACTGTCACATGGAAAGGCATGGACTAGTCAGGGATGGTCAGCATGGATGTGTTAAAGGAAGGTCTTGCCTCACAAATTTGATTGAATTCTTTGAGGAAGTGACAAGAAGGGTTGGTGAAGGTAGTGCAGTGGACGTTGTGTACATGGATCTTAGCAAGGCATTTGACAAGGTTCCACATGGCAGATTGGTCAGGAAAGTAAAAGCCCATGGGATTCAGGGTAATGTGGCAAACTGGATAAAAGGTTGGCTTTGTAACAGGAAACAGGTCGATGGATGCCCTTGCAAATGGAAAGTTGTCTCAAGTGGTGTTCCACAGGGCTCGGTGTTGGGACCCTTGCTGTTTGTGTTATATATTAATGATCTGGACGTGAACGTGGGGGGCACGATAGGGAAATTTGCAGATGACACAAAGATTGGCCGAGTAGTGGATAGTGTAGAGGATAGCCATAATCTGCAAAACGATATAGATGGGTTGGTGGAGTGGGCAGTAAAGTGGCAGATGGTTTTAACATAGAGAAGTGTGAGGTCATTCATTTAGGGAGGTCAAACAGTTACAGGGATTACACCATAAATGGGAATATACTAAGAGGGGTGGATGAAGTGAGAGATATTGGCATATAAGTACACAGGTCCCTGAAGGCAGCTGTTCAAGTAGACAAGATTGTAAAGAAGGCAAATGGAATGCTCTCCTTCATTGGCAGAGGTATAGAATATAAAAGTAAGGATATAATGTTGGAATTGTATAAAATACTGGTGAGGCCACAACTGGAGTATTGTGTGCAGTTCTGGTCACCACATTACAGGAAGGTCGTAATAGCTCTGGAGAGAGTGCAGAGGAGGTTTACAAGAATGTTGCCAGAGTTAAAAAAGTGTAGTTACAAGGAGAGATTAGATAGGTCGGGCTTCTTTTCCTTAGAACAAAGAAGGCTGAGAGGTAACTTGATTGAGGTGTACAAAATTATGAGGGGAATAGATAGAGTGGACAGGATAAAATTGTTTTCCTTGGTGGAGAATTCTAGAACCAGGGGATATAGATTCAAGATAAGTGGCAGAAGGTGTAGGGGGGACATGAGGAAGAACTTTTTTACGCAGAGGGTAGTGGGTGCCTGGAATTCGCTGCCCAAGTTGGTGGTAGAGGCAGAAACTCTATACTCTTTTAAAAAGTACCTGGATCTGCACCTTAAGTGCTGTAAGCTGCAAGGCTATGGGCTGGGTGCAGGAAGGTGGGATTAGAAAGGGCACCTGGGTGTCCTCGGGCTGGCATGGACAAGATGGGCCGAATGGCCTCCTTCTGTGCTGTAACTTTTCTATGGTTCTAAATAAAAATATTGAAAATGGGAAAAAAGGCTGTTTGGCTAACAGTCAAGCATCATCCATCCAATTGGGTAATGAGTCTTTTTGCTTTCTGATTGCATAGGAAGGCAGCATGTCACACGGGTGGATGTGTTGCCTGACTAATGGCAAGAGCGTGAAGGAAAGTTATGCCCAAGTCAGGAATAAATTTAATCACAACTGGCAACCCAGCTGTATTTGCTACCTGAGCAGAATTTGGCACAATTTATAATGACACATTTTTCAGTACAATGTGCCACAGATATTGCTGTAGGGACTTGCTGAAAAAGGGCATTGAGCTCCTCACAAAGGAGAAAAGGCAAAACTGGTCAATGGTTCAACCTCACCTGCCTATTAGCTCATGAAGCCTGCTCATGAGACCTATGAGTAGGGTGATCAACTGCCTTCTTGAACATAGGAGATGCATGGAACACCTGGATGGGAGAGAAGAAATAGAAAATGAAATAAGATGGCTTCATAAAATTGTTCTGCTCTGATTCATCAGAAAGGTATTAAACAGCTAGCGGGAGCGGTTTTACCTTAATGGGGTTAAAACATATCCAGGCACAGGGATGCTAGTAAATGTCGGTAGCTTAAGAATGCTGCTCGGAATCAATACTGGGGATTGAGTCAGCACATCAGGAAATGGGAACACGGTTAGACTTTTAGAACACTCCATTCCACTCCAACTAGACTCACCAACTTCTGCATTCTCCACCTGCCTCTGGAGGGAGAATGAGGGATGTCCTTAACTCCATAAGCCGCACTCCAGAAAAATCTATTTCTTTCTGCACAGAACAGTGCTTTGTAGGATATTTTGTGTCCAGACTTGATCCAAGGAGCTTGACCAATGTAATACAGCCATTCAATGCTAGTCACACCATGTCCCGTGTACTGGAGCCATAAGGAGCAAGGGGATCGCTGCAACCAATCAGGATTTGCGTACATAACTGGCAGGATTCTGTGGGGTAGATCCTTACTTTATGACAATGTAAAACAGGTGACAACAATTCACTGTCTTCCATTTTACACTGTGCAAAAATCAAAATCCACCCCACTGAGTTCCATCAAACACTAGAATCTCCAATCAGCAACTGGCTCCGTCAATTCTTCCATCCCTGGCTGTCAAACAGCAAGCTAAGGAGTTTTTCACAGGAAATGGTCCCCCAAGCAGCTCACATCCTCCAGCCCTTAAAGGCCTTAAGCTCCAACCACCAAGCAGACCCCAAATCTGTAAAGTCAATGCAGCTTCTTACTCTCGCCATCAAAAGATTTCAATATTTTCCAAGAGCAGTATGGAGGTAGAGTTTGCATTTACTGAAGTATTCTAACCTTCTGATCCCTGTGAAATACTAATACTGTAACTACTAGTTACTTGTCGCCCGCCTGCATGCAAGTAGAGGCTTCGACGTTGCACTTGAGTGCCTTTGTCTCACTAGGGATTACTGTCAAAAATGTTATTGTATAAATTTCTCACCACTATTTTAGCAGCTGACTTTGTCAACCTGCTTTTGTGAGAATCATGTCTCTCGTTGATTACCATATCTACACTCTGATGCCTCTGAAATGTTACCTGCCTACACCCTAACTCTCCTTTAACAATACTGCAATAAAACTACCTCAGTGATTGACTTCTGCAATTCTCCCCTCACTGGTTTTGCTACCCACACACTTCAGCTAATGCAGAACTCCATGGTTCACTCCTCTCCCTTCAGTATTGTCCTTGCCAATTTCCATGGACTCCATGTCCTCAACTTCAAATTCCTCTGCCGCTCATTACTCTATCAGAGAGATCTTTGCAGCCATATGTTCTGACTGCAGTCTCTGTTCAACAAATCTGGATGTTTACTTGTTTCCAGATTTCTGCACTCCATCATCAGAGGCCAGTCATTCTGTCACTATAGCTGAAATCTTCCTTGCTCCATAAAGGTGGGGAAATAAGTGGAAAACCCTGTTGGAATAGCTTCCTGACACCAAGCCTCCTTCAGATGATTTCCCTGGGGCAGGCATCATGGCAATTGGTAATGCATTCCAGGAGACAGACCGCCAATTAGGCCAAGTAAGGCCTCACATGGGGGCCATTTTCAGATGCCGACGGTATCTCATCGACATCGGACCAGCCCTCAGCTGAGTACAGAGGCCAGGAGCAACTTGGAGGTGACCTCCCAGCAGCAGTCCAGAGAGGCCTGCAGTTTTTCCTCTCACTGGCCCAATGAATGAGCCACATATATGAAAAGGCTGCAGCCGCAGCCAGAACCAATGCTGTGGAGGTGTTTCCCCTTCACGCTGAAGGCCCTAACAACTGTGGGCCCTCTTCATTTTTAAATACTCTGCAGGCTTCAGGGACCACCTCCATTTTGAGGGGTCCTCACACTCACCTTTCTGTGTGAGCAACATCCACCCTTCCCAGAGGGGCTGCCGGCCTTCCAGTGCAGTGGGCCATCTCATTGGGATCTGCCTATATCCGGATCCGCCCACCATCCCTAATTAGATGTCAAACATGGAGGCAGCCAATTAGGAACCCACCTCACGTAAAATTGCGCCAGCAGGTGCCTTGATGGCAAATACAGACTCGGAACCAACATACGATCCTCGTGTCTGCAGGTTCCCACACCTGGGGGAAAATTCAGCCCTATGCTTCTGGCCTCTGGAAATGTTTTTCAAAAAACACTTCTTGGTCTTACATTGTCAGCTATGGCTCAGTTGATAGCACTTTCACCTCTGAATCCAAATTATCTGGGTACACATTCCTCATTCGAGCACTTGAGCACAAAAACCGAGGCTGACTCTCCAGTGCAGTACTGAGAAAGGGCTGCACTGCCGGAGGTGATGCCTTTTGGATTAGACATCTGCTCACTAACGTGGATGTAAAAGATTCCATGATGCTATTTCGAGGAACAGGGGAGTTATCCCGGGTACTTTTCCCTCATCAACATCATTAAAACAGGTTATCTGGTGATTATCACATAATTGATGGAGTTTGCTGTGTGGAAATTGCCTGCCATGTTTTACACATTACAACATTGATATTATGACACAGCCGATGGTAAAGGCTGAGTTGTTCAAATCTCAGGGGGAAACTTGAAACAACTGTCATAACCCATTTTTTGCAATTTGTATGTTTTGAAAGCAAGAGGTTTTTTATAAAAGTAAATTAAACATTTATTAATACAAGAAAGATTGTAAGCACATAGACATGTCTACAAAATTACTACTATAATAACTACATAAATCCCCTAATTAATCTGACTCTCAGTTAGACCCCCAGTAAGGCAATAGTAAAACACATAGGCCAGAAATTTCCCCTCATCCAGGGGGTTGTGCAGGGGCGGGGGCAAACCCCATCAGCGCCTCCGATCGGGTCTGCGCTGCCATTACACGTGGGCGGGCCAATTAAGGCCCACCCATCATGACGCTCACCCGGAAGCGCTGTGCACTCCCTGTGCAGGTGGGGGGTGGAATCCCTGAGTGGTTCCTTGTGCAGAGATCTCCCTGAGGCACAGAGGTGCCTCAAGGAGATTTGTTTCAGTGTTAAACTTTTAAATAAAGGGTTTTTAAACTTTTGAAACATATCCCCTCATGTGACACTATCACATGAGCTGGGACATGTTAATGAAATTTTGGAAAACATTTTACTGATTTTTTAAACACTTCATGAAACCTCATCCCACCCGTGGATGAGGTTCCATGAAATATGCGAAGGCCACCTTGGCTCTTTGCCTGCCCGCCAACCTTAAGGTTGGACGGGTGGCTCATTTAATTGTTTTAATTAGTTTTTAACAGGCCTTAATAGGCCTTTGACAGTTCAGCAGGTGTGCATCTGATTCGGCTGCGCGCCGCCAAACTGACAATCTAAATGACGCGCGGTGACATTGGGACGCATGCCCAATGTCACCATGCGTCATTTTACATGTCGGCGAGTGGGCCCCACCCTCTGCATGTCGACAGGAAAATGTTACCCATAGATTTAAACAGGCCCCTGGCAAAGCACATTCTGGGCAGTCGCATTCAAAATTAGTTTCTTTCAGCTCTGGGTCCTTGCAGGCAGACTTAACACTTACAGGCTAAAGGCTTTAGATCTTAGAATCCCTCCCCCTTTTACTAACAGCCTTCTCTTCCTTTATTCATATTTTCCTCTTTGAATGCAAATTCTCATTGGCACTAGTTTTTTTTTAAACTTTAAACCTTCTAACAATAAAATCCTTCTATATTACCCACTTTACTAGTAAGCTTTGAAAAAATAGACACATTGTTTCTGAGCTTCACCTGGTTAGGTGTAATATTTCACCTGCTCTTTTGAATGGCCTATTTAAAAATGCAAATTGCCTCCTTTACACCTCACCTTCTATTTCCCTATGTTTATCTAATTACCATTTCAAACCCACTTTTCTTTATACATCAAAGCCTATGGACCAGCCGGATTTAATCCAATTAAGACACACACACGTACATATACACAAACATAGACACAGACACCAATAAACTCTACTTTAAAATAATTTCCAATAATGTTATAGACATTGTTATATGTTCTTGACAGTGGCTACACTTCAGAAGTACTTCACTGACTGTAAAGTATTTTGAGATACCATGAGATTGTGAAAGATGCAACATAAATGTAAGTCTTTATATTTTGATACTTCTCTCCCAACCTTCAAAAACCTTCCTAAACTCATGGATTAGAAATTTCCTTGCATAGTTCCACTTCTGTCATGAGTCCTGCGTCACCAGTTACTTCCTGTGTGATCTGCGTTGCAGCAGGAGAAGGACACCCACAGGTTTGAACATGTGGAGCCAGAAGGCAACAAATCAGCAAAATCCTAATATCACATCAGCCAACCTGCTGATGTGATGCCGGTATTCCAATTTTGGACCACACAGCTCCTGGGTACATATTCATTCATCACTTAAAGGTCTAACACAAGGCTGCAAGATGGGCACTAGACTGACATTCCTCAAAGGGCCAGGTGCCCAAATTGTAGGGAAAGTAACCTTTGGCAACATTTTCTGTTGCAAAGTGTCTGGATGTATACAGTGGAGTGCTTTTGGAGGCCTTTTCTGTTGAGCTGCTGGATTTGCTGCAGAGTGTTGGTCATTTTCACAAGGAGGGCAGAGGATCTGGTGACTTGTCCACACAATAGCTGCAACAGCCAAGGGGGCAGCAGTGACAGCGCCTCAGGATCTTCAGCACAACAGTGAGATTGAGCAGATGTCACGGATAATGCCCTCTATCAAGTTGGAGTCAGACTTTTCCAAGCTCCTTGACAGTGACAGGAGGCTGTCTGGCAAGCCAACCAATGCACCCAGCATCTCAGCGTGCATACCCATCAGTTGTCTCATGTATTCCACTCTAACAAGGTCCTCAGCTGAGTCCTCTGCTGCAGAACTTATCTGTGACCCCACCATCTGGTGAGCTGACAAACAAACTATCCTTCACTGTGCGGCCTGGCTCCAACCCACTTCTGCCTGGATGACTCACCACACGCTGATTCCAACTCAATACTTATCTCCATAGTACATGCTGTGCCAATATCTGAACTGGTTGCTGCGACATCAGATCAAGCGATAGGGCTTCTTCATCAGTGCTGTGCTGTTGCTCTCTCTCTTCCTCTTTGGGCTGCTGTGGCTACACAGGTGGGTGTCTGAAAACAGGAACTCAGGGGGAAGGGTAGTGTGAGAGAAGGGGTTTGGGGTGGGAAGCAAGAAGGCCCTGGTCACACCATCAGCAACTCGCTCACCATACCAGGCAGTAGGATAGGGGTGAGCTGGGAGTTAAGAAGGGGCATAGGGCAGGAACATACTGTCACCCTTAAGGTTCTCAGCAGTGCCAGGTGCCATGGGCTCTGTCACAATCAGTTCCATGATGCTTAGAGATATTGACCCATGGCAATCAGAAAATGCAGGTATCCTTGTTCTCTCCAGATCTGCTCTGTTCCCTTCTACTGTGTGCCACTTTGAATTGTAAGAGAGAGGGAGAATGTCAGTGATTGCCTAGCACTGTGTTTGGGTGATGTATCTGCCATTGCTGAAGGGATGTGGAGCCAGCAAAAGGTGGGTACGAGGCTGGCAACATTGGAATGTGTGCGAGGGTGAGATGGAGTATTTGGATGTTAAATATGAATCCTGAGTCTCAGGGAGCGCTGCTGGTTGAGGGTTGGGGGTGTGGTGCACTGAGCAGTGTGTGAGGTTGGTGAAGTGGTGGGTAGGAGATGTCATGCGAAGATACATTTAATAGCGTTAGTCACCTGCATGAGGCCATTAGACTTCTTGTGACTGCTGCCAGGTCCTCCGGTTCAGACTCTGGGGGTTGACCTCCCTGACCACCTGCTCAATTCGGAAGGATCAGTGCCACAAGGATCAGCGCTGGAGCCTCAACTATTTACAATCTATATTAATGACTTGGATAAAGAGACAGAGAGTAATGTATCTATGTTTGCTAATGATTCCAAGCTAGGTGGGGAGGTAAGCTGTGGGGAGGACACAGAGACACCACAAAGAGACATAGGCAGGTTAAGTAAGTGAGCAACAAGATGACAGATGGAGTATAATGTAGAGACGTGTGAAGCTATTCACTTTGGTCATAAGAATAGATAAGCAAAATATTTTTGAAAAGGTGTGAATCTTGTAAGTGTTGATGTTCAAATAAACTTAGGTGTGCTTGTACAAGGAACGCAGAAAGATAAAATGCAGGTGCAACAAGCAATTAGGAAAGTAAATGGCACATTGGCCTTTATTGCAAGGGGATTAGAGTACAGGAATAAAGAAGTCTTGCTCACCAAGGTTTTGGTGAGATTGCATCTGGAGTACTGTGTGCAGTTTTGATCTCCACATTTAAGAAAGGATATACCTGCATTGGAGGCAATGCAGTGAAAGGTTCACTAAATTGCTCCCTGGGATGAGGAGGTTCTCCTATGATGGGAGGCTGAGTAAATTGAGGTTATATTCTCTGGAGTTTAGAGGAATGAGAGGCGATTTCATTGAAACCTACAAAATTCTGTAGGGGCTTGATAGGGCGGACGCTGAGAGATTGTTTCTGCTGGTTGGGAGTCAAAAACACAGAGGCAGAGTCTCTGGATAAGGGGCCAATTATTTAGGACTGAGATGAGGAGAAATTACTTCACTCAAAGAGTTGTGATTCTTTGGAATTCTCTATCCCAAAGGGTTGTGGATGCTCCATCATTGAATACATTTAAGACTGGGATAGACAGATTTTGGGTCTCTCAGGGAATTTAGGGATGAGGGTATAGGCGGGAAAATGGAATTGAAGTTAAGCCATGATCGTATTGAATGGCGGAGCACTCAGTGGGCCATATGGTTTACCCATGCTCGTATTTCTTGTGTTTATATGTTCTGGGGGGTGGTGCTGACCCCTGTGAAACCAAAGGTTTCTCCTGCTGCCCACCTCCACCATTAATGCCTCCAGTGTCACACCCCTCACTTTGGGACTGCCTCTCTGCTTTGGTGTTCAATTTCTGACATTTTAAATTGCAGCAATTTTCTTCTATGTAGCTTCACTTAAAGAGGGGCAGCCTGCCTTTAAGAAGAGCAGGCTGGCTGCACTAAGTAGTTTGTAACCAATGTTACTCTACTCCTCTGCTGAACTCAGAATGCAGAGGAAGCTGGCAGGGCAAGGAGGAAGGAAGCAACACAGGATCCACTCAGACAGATGTTACAAAGGTGCAAATGAGGTAGGTGCACCAAGTTTGCATGTTACCCAGCTCAGTCTGAACCAGCATGGGCAGGTTGCAAATCATGACCACCGCATCCAAAAAACAGATGAATTAAACTGTTAATCCCTTGTCTTTAATAGTGTCATTGGTCTCTCCCCATTCCCCATACTTCCAGTTTGTTCTGACCAGTGTCCCCATCCCTTTGGCCAGGATTTTCTGTGCCCACCAGCGTTGGGTGTGTTCAGTGCCACGGGCAGACAATATGGTGCGATCAGTTTCACAATGACATTTTACCTGCCTGCTACCGCACTTAGCATAAATCTGGGACGATTCCACTCTTTGACTTTTGAAGTGTTTTCTTTTGATGAGGAGCACTACACAAATGTATTGCAGATCCAATACTTGCACTAGCAGTCATTTATTATTGGTTGCAGTGAGTCATGAGTCGTTGGGGAAATGGCGCAATTTGTATAAATCTGTGGGGGAGCAGATTGTTAGATAGGGGAAGCAAAAATAACAAACTTTAGCATTAAGCAGATTTAAGGATGAATGGACTAATCATCACTCCACAATTATTTGTAGCTTCATTCTACAATGTTCACATAATGTGTGTGGTTATCCAGTGAAGGCCAGCATCATTTACATATGAACATACGAGCATACGAAATAGGACCAGAAGTAGACCATTTAGCCCATTGAGCCTGCTCCGTCATTCAATCCTCAGAGTGTGCTGCAGCAGGAGACGCTACAAGGGAAAGGAATCACTGGTAAGTAGTGGGTAAGGTATTTGCTACTTTAATCACTGAAAGTTTAAGGTCTTTTTATGGTTTACAGTTTGTATATTCTACAGTAATGAGGATCAGGAAAGAAGGGCCCTAGAGTAATTGACTTAAAAGGTTTAATTTAAAGGGATAAGTCATGGCAGGAGCGCTCAAAGCTGTGGTGTGCTCCTTGTGCTCCAAGTGGGAAGCCGGGGACATTCCTAGTGCCCGGGACCAGCATGTGTGCAGGAAGTGTGTCCAACTGCAGCTCCTGGAAGCTCGGGTTTCAGAGCTGGAACGGCGGCTGGGGACACTGTGGAGCATCCGCGAGTCTAAGAGCATCGTGGATAGTAAGTTTAGAGAGGTCGTCACACCACAGATGAAGGGGCTTGAGGAAGGAAGGGAATAGGTGACCACCGGGCAGTCCAAGAGAAACAGGCAGGTAGTTCAGGAGTCCCCTGGGGTCCTGCTCACAAATCGGTATTCCATTTTGGAGGCTGATGAGGGCACTGGTTCCTCCAGGGAGTGCGGACAGAGCCAAGCTTCTGGCACCACAAGCAGCCTGTCTGTACAGGAGGGGAGGAAGAGAGGAAGAGCAATAGTAATAGGGGATTCTATAGTCAGGGGAACAGATAGGCGTTACTGTGGCCATCAACGTGACTCCAGGATGGTATGTTGCCTCCCTGGTGCCAGGGTCCGGGATGTCACTGAATGGCTGCAGGGCATCCTGAAGGGGGAGGGTGATAAGGCAGAGGTCATGGTACATGTTAGCACCAATGACAAAGGTAGAAAGAGGGATGAGTTTGCATCAAGAATTCAGGGAGTTAGGCAGTAGACTAAAAAGCAAGACCTCTCGGGTTGTAATCTCTGGATTACTCCCAGTGCCACATGCTAGCGAGCTCAGAAATAGGAGAATAGCACAGATGAATACATGGCTTAAGAGTTGGTGCAGGAGGGAGTGTTTTAGATTCCTGGATCACTGGGACCGTTTCTGGGGAAAGTGGGACCTGTACAAGCGGGACAGTCTACATCTGAACCAGAGCAGGATAACATCCTTGCGGGCAGGTTTGCTAGTGCTGTTGGGAGGAGTTTAAACTAATTCAGCAGGAGGAGGGGACATAGAATGTTAGCAGAATAGGGACACATCATAATACAGTAAAACAATCAAGTCAGAGGGAGTACAACTGCAATAAGTTTCAAGGGAGTAAAGCAAGACTGGATGGCCTCTACTTTAATGCCAGGAGAATTACAGGTAAAACGGATGAGTTAAGGGTGACGATTGACATGTGGAATTGTGATATAGTAGCCATCACTGAGATGTGGTTGAGGGAGGGGCAGGATTGGCAGCTCAACATTCCAGGATATAGAATTTTCAGGCGAGACAGGGGAAGGGGTAAAAGAGGAGGAGGCGTTGCATTATTAGTTAAGGAGTCAGTTACTGCAGTAAGGAGAGATGATATCTTGGAGGGGGCATCGAATGAAGCTTTGTGGGTAGAGTTTAGGAATAAAAAAGGGGCAACCACATTATTAGGTGTTTATTATAGACCCCCAGATAGCCAGCGGGAAATTGAGGAACAAATATGTGCACAATTTGTGGAGGTGTGTAAAAACAATAACAATAGGGTAATTATATTAGGTGATTTCAACTTTCCCAACATTAATTGGGATAGACATAGTGTTGCTATCAATCGAGGCATAGATTACAAAAGTAGGGAGGTTATGTTGGAGTTGTATAGAACCTTGGTGAGGCCACAGCTGGAGTACTGTGTGCAGTTCTGGTCGCCACATTATAGGAAGGAAGTGATTGCACTGGAGGGGGTGTAGAGGAGATTCACCAGAATGTTGCCCGGGATGAAACATTTAAGTTATGAACAGAGGTTGGATAGACTTGGGTTGTTTTCGTTGGAGCAGAGAAGACTGAGGGGCGACCTGATCGAGGTGTACAAGATTATGAGGGGCATGGACAGGGTGGATAGGGAGCAGCTGTCCACCTTCATTGAAGGGTCAGTCACAAGGGGGCATAAGTTCAAGGTGAGGGACAGGAGGTTTAGGGGGGATGTGAGGAAAATCTATTTTACCCAGAGGGTGGTGACAGTCTGGAATGCACTGCCTGGGAGGGTGGTGGAGGCGGGTTGCCTCACATCCTTTAAAAAGTACCTGGATGAGCACTTGGCACGTCATAACATTCAAGGCTGTGGGCCAAGTGCTGGTAAATGGGATTAGGTAGGTAGGTCAGGTGTTTCTCACATGTCGGTGCAGACTCAATGGGCTGAAGGGCCTCTTCTGCACTGTGATTCTGTGATTCAATAAGATCATGGCTAATCCATTTGTATTACTAATTCCACATCCCCATTTATCCCCAATAACCTTTGATTCCCTTGCCTAACAAGAATCCATCCACCTCCGTCTTAAAGATATTCAGTGACCCCGCCTCCACCACCTTCTGCGGCAGAGAGTTCCAAAGTCGCACAACCCTCTGAGAGAAAATGTTTCTCCTCATCTTTGACCTAAAATGCTGACCCCTAATTTTAAAGCAGTGTCCCCTAGTTCTGGACTCACCCACAAGAGGAAACATCATTTCCGTGTTCACCTTGTCAATACCATTCAGCATCTTATATATTTCAATCAAATCACCCCTCGCTCTTCTAAACTCCAGTGGAAACAAACCCAGTCTGTCCAACATTTCCTCATAAGACATACACTGACAGTTGAAATATTGGCCGGGGGAAGGAACTGTGAACCGCACAAATTTATTAAATAGAAATGGGCTGTTATTATGGTTATGTAATCAAATGCAATTGGTATTTATGTTGTAGGGTGTTGCATACCATTTGGTGGGTCTTAATGGAGTCTTTGTGGTCTTAAGTAGGTTAGCTCTATGGGCAGGACTTTCTGGTCGTCGGGCGGGTGTGGCAGGCGGACGCAGGAGTGGCCGCAAAACGGTCCGCCACCCACAATCAGGACCCGACTGCAATTTCATGCTGGCTGGCCATTAATTGGCCATTAATTGGTCAGCCAGCATGAAAGGCGCACTGAGGAGCTCAGCGCTGCCGGGGTGGGGGCGGGAGGAGGCGAGCGCGGAAGTCTGCGCAAGCATTGGGTGAGTGCACACTGAAAGCTTCCTGAAGGCAGGGAGCTGAAGAATTGTACAATCAAAAAGAAAGATTTTTGAAATGTTAAAAACTTGTCCTGACATAGAACTCAGTAAAAATAGCAGAGACATAACAAAAAATTATGTCTAGAAATTTTAATTTTTTTAAAATTACTGTTGGAAACCTCATCCCACCCGTGGTTTCAAAGGCGTCTGGCTGATTCACCCGTCCACCAACCATAAGGTTGGGCAGCAAAAAATTGCTTTCAATTACTTGATTAAGGGCCTTAATAGGCCTCTTAATTATCGGCGGATGCGCTGCCGATTCTTGTGCGTGCCCGCCAACCGAAATATTGTGCAAGTGTGTGATGATGTCAGGATGCTCGCCCAACGTGATTGTGCACTATTTCAGGCCTAGTCAGGTCAGGCACGCACCCACAGAGCGTAAAATCGTGCCCTATGTATTTATTAACTACAAGAAATATGTACATATATACAGTAAAGGGTTCAAGCTAGAAGCTGTCGCCTTTTTGCTTGTGCACAGAGCTCTGTCCAACAGTAGATGAGCCTCTAGGTGTGAGTCATGTGTTTTTTACATCACTGCGTGGGCGTTACTGTACTCAGTCCCATGTTAACTCTATATATGCTAGACCCTTATACTACACCACGCCCAAGTCTTTATCCAATGTATTTCAAGTTATTATAGTTTACCACATGTACTTACATCGTTATTATGACCCACTCTCCTCCCTTCAAGTCAGAGAGTTCATAGGTTCAGGTGCTCTGGAGAGCTTATAACCTTTCCATTTCTCACTTGTACTACTGGTGGAGGTGTGGTAGGCTCTGTCATTGCAGGCAAATTCTGTTGATTTGTAGGTTGTTCTGGCATCTGGGTATTCTCCTCGATGTCTCTCCACTGTACTGTGGAAACAGGTGGTCTAGGGCGGAGGAGGAGACTCCTCCTGTGTCTCTTGATTGTATCCTCTGGGGTGCCAACCAGGTAGGATTGAGGTTGACCATTGTCCTTCCTGATGATAGTACCCTCTCTCTCGAGGTCTTTAATCCAGGCCTTGTCATCCTTTCGTAATTGTGGTAAGTTTCTGGTGTGGCACCTTTTGTTGTAGGCAGAAGATTTTATTAGCTTTTTTCGGCAGGATTGGGAGTTGTGTGTGGAGTTTCTTGCCAATCAGGAGTTCGGATGGGGTCAGGCCGCATTATAACAGGGTGGAACTATAGGTCAGCAGTGCTGTGGTTAAATCCTCATTCTTTTTAGGACGGTGTGAGACTAGTGGCATATGGTCTGTTTTGATTGTGACTTTGAGGCCAATGATATAGTCTGAAAGCTTCTCACATGCCCACATGACTGTAAGGGCTTCCTTTTCTATGATGGCGTATCTCATCTTTGTGTCCAGTAGCCCTCTGGAAGTGTAATAAACCGGTCAGTGACTTCCATCCAGTTATTCCTGGAATAGGGTCATTCTTAAGGCGTGTGCACGAAGCATCTGCTACAGTGATGGTGGACATGGATGGGTCACAGTGGGCCAGAATGTCATGGACAGCAGCATTGCCCTGATGCAAGTGAATGCTTGCTCTTGACATGAGTCCCAGCACCATGTTTGGTCTTTCTTAGGCCGATGCCTCAAAGGTTCTGTGACCTGTGTCAAATTTGGTAAAAACTTTGCCTGCTGATTCACCATCCCCAAGAATCGCTGGAGGTGTGGAATCGAGGATGGGGCTGGGAACTCGCTAATAGCTTTAGTTTTCTGTGGGACTGCTGTGATGACTTTATTGCTGACAGGAACCGAATTGATGCTTTGGAGAACTCACGTTTCCCATTCATCATCAGGCCTGCTTCCTACAGGTGCTGTAAGTCGGCTGTGAGTCTCTTGTCGTGTTCCTCCACTGTTGTACCATGATCCGATACATTGTCCATGTGGCAAATGACCCCCTGCAGGCCTTGAAAAATGACCGACATCATACATTGAAATATTTCTGGTGCCAAAGTGAGTCCAAATGGCAGGTGGTTAGAGCAGAATCTGCTGCAGGGGGTAATGAATGTGGTCAGCAGCTGAACTGTTCATCAAAGGGAAGTTGCCAAAAGCCACTGTTGGCGCCCAGCTTTGAAAATACCATGCTCTTCGAGAGTTTAGTCAGGCTTTCGTCCACTGAGGGCACGGGATGTACTTCTCTGGCTACAGCTTTATTGAGCTGTGTCAGTTCGACGCAAATACAGATGGATCCATTTGGTTTTGGGACTGGGAACATCCCAGAACACCATGTGGTTGATTGTGTGACAGGGGAGATGACTCCCACATTTGTCATCTCATCCAGCTACTGTTGCACTTGCTTCATGAGTAGGTAGGGAATCTTCCGTGGCATGAATAGGCACACGGCTTTGGCATCCTCCCTCACTGTGCTCCAGTATGTATTTTTCAGTTACCCAGTCCTGTAAAGAATTTCGGGAACTCACTTTTATACTTGAAGCCAGGCCCTTGTTGGTTGACCTTGTGAATCTTTTGTAGAAGGTTAAGTTCGACACAGACTTTGTGGCTTAGTAGTGACCTACCCAGGTTGTGGGACACTAACAGGGTCTCTCAGCTTCTTTTATCCTTGCACCTCAGTGTCGCCTGCAGGGTGTCTTTTACCAGGAGCTTAATGCCTCCTGCTCTATATAGGTGTGCCAAGGGTGGCATCAGCTGCTGGGTCATCAGCCGCTGGGTCACCAGCCCTGGTTCTCTGTCTGACAGGACCCTATCACCGGCTCCCGTGTCCAACTTAAAGTTTGAGAGATGGTCGTTAACCAAAATCTTTGTATTCCAATACAAAAGTCCTGGGCCTTTGACCCCACCTAAGAGGCAAGGCTGTGTGTCTTCTTGGTGTGCAGTCTCGACCTCATGAACCACTTATGGGTCTTCTGTGTGTTTAGGTGTTTTGGCCTTGCACAGTCTGCCGAAGTGTCCAATTCTGTTACATTAAAAGCATTGGGCTGAAATTGCTGGACATTGATCTCGCCTGTGGGGCGCTTTGCCCTAAAGCGCTGGCATGGTCGCTCTACTGGTCAGTTAGGGTATTGCTTCCCTTGGCCTGGAGTGTCCCTGTTTCTGTGCTGTTTCACTACTGGACTGTGGGGTTTCCTTTATACCATAGTTTACTTTCTCCTCTTAAAATGGACTTGTGCTGCACATGGAGTTCAGACTGCCTAACAACCTGGATAGCTTTCTCGAGGGTTAGATCTTCTTTCGTTTGCAGCATGTCTGAGAGTATGTCATCCACTACTCCTACAAGTATTCTATCCCTGATAAGTCCAGGTTTTAGGTCTCCATATTCGCAGCCTTCAATCATCCTGTACAGATCATTAATGGATGAGTTGACAGGTTCTCCTGGCTGCTGGACATGCTTATTAAATTTAACTCTTTCAAGGATTTTGTTCCTTCTTAGATTAAAGTAAACATCGAATGATTTTAGTGCTTCTTCAAATTTAGCAGATGATTCGTTGATTCCTTGTCTAGCAATAATGTCACCCGCTATCGAGTCTACCGAGAAAAGTAGTACGTTAACCTGATCAGCTTGTGTCTTTTTATCCAGACCTGAAGCAATCATTTATCTAAGGAATCTTGTTCTCCAAAGTCCCCAATTATGAGATTGATCTGGGCCTTGGATAAATCCAAATTGATCTGGGAGAGTGGGTTTCTGCTCCACGGTTAAAAAATGTTAAGGTGTAGGTTCAGCTTTAAGAAGTTGCTGAAATTCAACATGGCACTGCCGTTTGTTTGAAGAAAGGGTTCATCACGCCTGCCGGCCTTTGTGGGCTTCTGCTGCACTGACGCTCATATTCAGCCCTGCAAAACTTTAAACAATGCCTGCTTGGATCAATTGGCTGCAGACTTCTCTGTTTCAGCGTTATGCTTTAGGGTCGCAAAAGCATCGAATCCTGGCCTTTGCTGGTCTTCAAAGCTGATTCTTTAGTCATGATTCTTCCAAATCAATTTTTTTCCCCTTTTCAGTGCGAGCTCGGGTGCCATGTGTTCAGGTGCTGGCTCGGGAAACTGGTTTTTCCAACAGAGTCTTTAAATGGCAATTTCTGACCTCAGAACTTGCTTTATCCTGGAATTTAAATGTTTTAGCTAACCCCTGATGGTCTGCTGACTCTGCACTCTGGGATTTGAAGCTGGACTTCCCCAAGAGATCCTCTGGAATCTTCTGCTGCAGTGAGGAATTTTAAATTTCTGCCTTCAGCTTCCAAGCTTTTCTCTGGAGCTTTTCCCTGGCAATTTTCCTCTGTGTATCTACTTTTCAAGCTTTTCTTCAGGCCAGAATGCTTCTTTGAATTTTTCTTTAGTCTTGCAGGATTTTAGTTTTTCTCTGCATTTTTGTGAAGCCTTGGGTTTTTGTTTTTGCTGCCACCATGTTGTAGGGTGTTGGATACAATTGGTAGGTCTTAATGAAGTCTTCATGGTCTAAAGTAGGTTAACTGTATGTATTTATTAACTACAAGATCTATGTAATGGGTTCAAACTAAGAGCTGTCTCCATGCTTGCTTGTGCACATGGTTCTGTCCAACAGCAGACTGACCCCTAGGCTGGAATTTTCCTTGCTTGTTGGCAGTGGGCGTGTTTGGCAGCTTGAGCAGACAATATGGTGAGAAGGCCAAAAATCGGTTTCACGGTGTCATGAAACCAGTTTACGGTTATCCACTCTGCCCATCAATGGCTGGCTGCGTTTCCCACCGTTGGACAGCTGGAACTTCATTTTAATACATCTACATATCATTATAAGCCCAGCCCACTGGAATCATCCCCCCACTCTCACGCCGATGTGTTTCACAACAACATATATAAGGTGTGCACCTGGTGAGCTGCACTTCAAGGGGAACGCGGAGGTGAGTGCACAGTAACATTGAGCAACGCTTGCAAGGGTTGCCTGTTAGACTTCACGGTTGAGGCACTGCACACTTAGGCGAGGGCACAGGTAAGTCACTTTTTCCCAAGGGCTACACTGCGGTTGATGGTAGTTCACGAGCACGTGTGGGGTGGGGAGGAGGGAAGCAACCACACATCAGGGAAGCCTTGTATAAAGTGACCATTCCTCCGCAGCTGAGACAGCTCAGATGCAGCCACATTGACATGTTTGGAGTCAGGCTTCTAGCTTATCTGCCCACTCAAGCAATGCAGAGGCATGAAAGTGCCACCAAGTGCTCCAGAGCTTTTCACCCCTAAGGCATAGACTGCAAACTAATGAGCGTTATAGTGGACTGCAGAACAATTGGACAACTGGGCACATTGTACAATCTCCTTGCGAAAGCTAGCAATGGAGCAGTCACTGGTTGTGATGCTCACAGCCCCTTGCAATGTCATCATCCCGGTTTGGACCAGTCTCCCCCATGGTTCAAGCTAACAGGGCAGCCTTGCAGTGTGGGTTAGGAGAATGCCTGTGCCTGAGCTGAGAGCACAGCATGCAGTCCAGTGGCCGAAGCTGCCGCCCGTTGGTCAGGTAGAGTGGAGTGGAGTTGGGTGGGTTCTCGGGCAGCCATGCAGTGCACTAAACTCTGGCCATCCAAGTGGTGGCCAGCATTCTCTGGAATGTTTATTTTTCCTAGAAGTGCTGACCATAATGATGACATCAAAGATTTTTATATTATGGGAAAAGTAAAATTCCAAAGGTATGTAGAACAATGGGATTTTACACATTAAAGGGAGAGAAGCCTATTTAAAGAAGGATGGGAGGCTATGTGGGGGGTGCGTGAGAAATCTTGAAAGGTACACCATGTGACACAGACTTGGAAGAAGCCCAAGCCACTCTGAAGAAGTGCTGCTCCAGTAACTAAACAGTAACAAAGCTTGTGTTAAAAGCTTTTGGAATTCCACTGTCGAATGGGTGCTGTGATAACCTTGCTGGATTGCTTATTTAAATTTAAAATCTAATTTTGATTGTTGCCTTAATAGGGGTATATAGTTGGGACTCAGGTTAATTAGGAATTATGAGATTTATTATAATATTAAGTAACTGTAATTTTATGTACGTGTTTGAATTATTTTCTTTCGTTACTAAATGTTTTAGTTTAATTTTTAAAATCATTAAAGATTCATTATTTCTGAATTCAGTGCACAAATCTCCCGTAATAATTACAAATTTCAAAACCGCTGTGATAGTGAGGCCAAGTTTCCCATGTGGATTCAGTCTGCCTAACACATACCACACGCCACATCATAACAGGCTCCTTTCAGGGCTCCACAGGTGGGATATCACAAGCCTCCACCCATAAATGCATCCATGAGGTCATGGATGCCATCTTCACAAAGGCACACAACTTTGTGTATTTTGCCCAGACCAGGAAAGCCAGGATGCAAGAGTATTGAGATTTGCCCAGATCTCCGGTTTCCCACAAGTGCAGGTTGCCATCGACTGCACTCACGTGGCGCTCAGACCTCCATGGCAACAAGCAGTCAACTATGTCAATCGCAAGGGCTTCCACTCGCTGAATGTTCAACTGGTGTGCAACCACCAAAAACATATCCTCCTGGTCTGTGCATGGTTCCCAGGGAGTGTCCACGACTCCTACATTCTCAGTTGGTCTCAGGTCCCTGACGACTTCCAGGGTCCACAGAGGCTGCAGGGAAGGCTCTTCAGGGACAAGGGCTACCCGCAGAGAACGTGACTGATGACACAAATACAGCAGCTTCAGACTGCAACAGAGAAAAGGTATAACAAGGCTCATGCTGCGACTCAACTTGGTGGAGCAGACCATTGGGATACTGAAAATGAGGTTCCAGTGCCTGGACCGGTCTGGTGGAGCCCTGTCATATAATCCACAGAGGGTGTCACGCATCATCAACACCTGCTGCGCCCTTTACAACCTGGAGCTGCAATGGGGAGAGGAGCTGGCTGAGGAGGAGATGGAGGAGCTGGAGGTCTCCTCCGATGAGGAGGACGTCAACGGGGATAAGGGTGAGGAGGTCCTCGAAGGCACGGATGATGGTGATGAGGCCTTTGCACTGGCCAGTCGAGGCAGTCGCACTCGGGAGGCCCTCATAGCTGCTAGATTTGTGGAGGGTGATGATGACATGCAATAAGGAGACACCATGGAGCCTCACATTGCACCTGTGTACTTTTGACTCCAGTCTGGTTGATGGCAGAGCACATACCCTCTGTGATAAGGTTTCTGTCATGGAGGCGCAGCGGAGGCCCTAATAGTCATTCGATTTCTGGAGGATGGTGACGACATGCCACTGCTCCAGGATACTCCATAAATCTTCACATAGCCTCTCTGAATGCCTGACTCCTGTCTGGCTGAGAGTAGCTCGCTTGTGCTCTGTGATTAGGGTCATATCATGGAGATGCAGCCATGAAACTTTAAATGCATCCAATCTTTTTTCAGCCTTCAGCACCTGACCCCTTCAGGAGCACAGCGTCACCAGTCACAGATGCTGACAAGACAAAGGAAACTTACAACCCTCAAACCAAAATGTGATCAAAGGGGTCGAGTCCCAGTCTCCATGGTGCTCACTGAGCACGCAAGGCCAGGGTGCCAGCCCCGCCTCAAAGGTGCTGAGAGCACACAGAGAGAATGATGGAACTCTGTGACGCCTGCCCACAACATTCTGGCAGCAATGACAAACACCATCGAGGTGCAGGCATCAGTAATGTGTCCAGGGAGTGTGAAGCCGGACCATCACTTTGGACTGAAGGCTACATAAAGCAAAGGGAAGAGGCCCGGGACTGAGACACCTGCCTTTATCTTGTGCAGGAAACAAAGTTTCACGTCTGAGTGACACGAACACTGCTCATCAGAGCAAGGAGCCATAGGTAGGGAGACATCTTTATGAGTTTATTTACAGTAGTGAACATTATGTTCAAGTGATTGATTGTTCACTAGATTGATTCCAGAGATGCAGGGCTATTCTTATGAGGAGAGATTGAGCAGTTTAGGCCTATACTCGTTAGAGTTTAGAAGGATGAGAGGAGGTCTAATTGAGGTATATAAGATGTTAAAGGGGATAGACAAAGTAGACATGGAGCGGATGTTTCCCCTTGTGGGGCATTCTAGAACGAGAGGCCATAGTTTTAGGCTAATGGGTGGTAGATTTAAATCAGAGATGAGGAGGAATTACATTTCTCAAAGGGTCGTGAATCTGCGGAATTCACTACCCCAGAGTGCAGTGGATGCCGGGACGCTGAATAAATTTAAGGAGGAGATAGACAGATTTTTAGTTAGTAATGGGTTGAAAGGTTATGGGGGGAGGGCAGGAAATTGGAGTTGAGGCCGAAATGAGATCAGCCATGATCGTATTGAATAGCGGGGCAGGCTCGAGGGGCTGAATTGCCTACTCCTGCTTCTAGCTCTTATGTTCTTATGTTCTATGTGATTAACACCCGTGCCCAGGCTGTGCAATTGCATCTTCTTAACCCCTGGAGTGGAGGGTGTTACACGCAGCAGTCCCATACAATCGTAGGTTGTGTCGGCTCACAGACTCCCAAGATGCCTGCATCTTTTGCGGCCTTGTGGAGTCTGTGGACCATGTATATATAGGGTGCTGTAGGCTGCACTCACTTTTCAGTTATTTGAAAAACCTTTTATTGATATTTTGTTTGCACTTCAGTCCCACGCTCCTGAGCTATGGGCACCCGGTGCAGAGGGTGGCGAGGAGGGAGGAGGACCTCCTCATGAACCTGCTCCTGGGCCTGGCCAAGTTAGCCATTAACAGGTCCAGGCAGTGGGCGATCGAGGGGTCGTCCGACCCGACTGTCTGCCCCTCTTCCGTGGCTATGTTCGCAGCCGGGTGTCCCTGGAGAGGGAGCACGCGGTGTCCGCCAGCACCATCGAGGCCTTCCGTGCTGGGTGGGCACTGCGGGGACTGGGACTTGACCCCTTTGATCACATTTTGGTTTGAGGTTTGTAAGTTTCCTTTGAATTTTGTCTTTTGTTTTTGCAGTCTCCCTTTAGGGGCTGCCTTTTACTTTGTCCCAGATTTTGTTAATTTAGTTTAATTGGCTTTGACGCAAAAGAGTTACATCTTCTTAACCTTCCAAACCCTGCCGCTACATCCTTGGGCTCCCCCGACATCCCCAATAGAGGTAGGGGCAGCCTGCTGACTGCTACGCCCTATCTATGATGACCTTGATGGACCTCCTCTGGAGGGCCGAGACCTGGAGGGGGAGGATCAGTAGATGCACACCCCGTGGCCATCCACCCAGGTGACTCCAGGGGTGTCTAGCCCATCCAAACCCCTCTTTCTATGTCCCCAGCAGCTCCACCTCCACAGGCCAAGGACGGTTCCACTGCCACACAGGAGGACTCCAAAAGCAGGCCAGCTCTGTCTTCATACCCTCAGAATTGCCCTTATTTAAGTTCAAAGCACTAGCCTTAGACCCACCCTTCTCCCCCTCAAACTGAATGTGAAATTCAACCATGCTATGATTACTGCTACCTAGAGGCACCTTTACTTTAAGGTCATTAATTAATCCTGTCTCGCTGCACATTCCCGGATCTAGAGTAGGCTGCTCTCTGGTTGGCTCGAGCATGTGCTGTTCTAAGAAATTGTCCTGAAAACGCTCTATGAACTCATCTTCCAGGCTACCTTTGCCAATCTGATTTGTCCAATCTTCATGTAGATTAAAATCACCCATGATTTCCACCAGACCTTTCTCACAAGCACCCATTATTTCTTCTTGTATACTCTGCCTACCATGCAGTTATTATTAGGGGGCCTATTAACTACTCCCACAAGCAACTTCCTACCTTGACTATTTCTTATCTCCACCCAAACTGATTCTACATCTTGATCTTTAGAGCTTAAGTCATATCTCTGTATTGCACTAATGTCATCCTTAATTAACAGAGCTACCCCTCCACCTTTTCTTAACTTCCTGTCCTTCCAAAATGCCATATACCCTTGAACATTCAGGTCCCAGTCTTTGTTATCTTGTAGCCATGTCTCTGTACTGACTCTCAGATCATACATATTTATTTCTACTTGAAATGTCAATTCATCAGTTTTGTTACAAATGCTATGTGAATTCAGATACAGAGCCTTTAATTCTGTCTTTTTATCATTTTTTCAATCTCTGGCCTTGTCTGCTGGTGCACTCTTAAGTTTGTATGCTCTATCCCTTGCTGCCACTCTCTGATTATCTCTTCACCTATTGCTACCTTGCTCTCTTGCCTTGTTCACTCTCTCATCTTGTCTTAATTGGTCACATCTTCCAACGCTTGATCCCTTGCCCCCACTATTTAGTTTAAAGCCCTCTCCACCACCCTAGTTATACTACTTAACAGAACATTGGTCCCAGCATGGTTCAGGTGAAGCCCGTCCCAACAGTACAGCTCCCACTTTCCCCAGTACTGAAACCCATTTCTCCCACACCAATCTTTGAATCAAGCATTCAACTCCCTAATCATATTACCCTATATCAAGTTGATCATGGCGCAGATAATAATCCAGAGATTAATACCTTTGAGATTCTGCTTTTTAATTCAGCCCCCAGTTGTTCATCCTCCCTAAGCAGAACCTCTTTCCTATTCCTTCCTATGTTGTTGGTACCTACATAGACCATGACCACTGGATCCTCCCTCTCCCACTGCAGGTTTCTCTCCTGCCAAGAGCAGATGTCCCAAACTCTGGCACTGGCAGGCAACACAGCCTTCTGGATTTTCGCTCTCGACTGCATCCCCCTGACTAGACTGTCCCCTACCACCACTACATTCCTATTTACTTCTCCTGCTTGAATGACTTCCTGTACCATGGTGCCATGGTCAGTTCGCTCAACCACCCTGCAGCTCCCAATTTCATCCATACAGGTTGCAAGTATCTCAAACCCGTTGGACAATTACAAAGGCTGAGGCTCCTCCACTTCTACTTTCTAGATCCCCATACCTGCCTCACTCACAGTCACACCCTCTCATTCCTGTCCCTGACCATTGACCAAATCAAAAGGCCCTATCCTAAGGGGTGTGGCTGCCTCTTAGTACAAAGTGTTCAGGTAACCTTCCCCTTCCCTGAATTGTCGCAGTGTCTGCAGCTCAGCCTCCAGCTCAATGAATCTGAGCCGAAGGTCCTCAAGCTGCCGACGCTTACTGCAGATGTGTTTGCCCTGGACCACACCAGTGTCCAGCAGCACCAAATTCTGCAGTCGCACAACACATCACCCGCCCTTCTCTTTGGTTATGTGTTAATTAATTTATTTTTAATTAATTTATTATTGAAAAACACTGCTACTCCACACTGCCACTTTATTATTGCTAGTAAACCTTACTGCAACTAATAAAACCTTACAATTACTAATAAATTACGTGAGTAATGAAGATAAACTGATCACTTAGCTGTTTATAATAACAAAGGCAGACAGGTGGGAAATCCTAAATAAAAACAGGAAGTGCCGGAAAAACTCAGCAGGTCTGACACCATCTGTGAAGAGAGAAACAGAGTTAATGGTTCAAGTTCAATATGACTCTTATTCAGAATTCTGCTAGGGACCCTTCCCACTCCTCCATCTTTCTATGTGGCAGGCCATAAGGAAAAAGCAGCTGCAGTTCTGGTGAGGGTAGGGGTCAGAAATATGAAACTTAATGTTGGATACTGAAGTGGCACTTGTCTCATTTTCCTTCTTTCTCCACTGCAATCCCATCCCATTTTGGGTAGGATCATGGGAGAATCCCATCCAGTCTCTGTATGCGGTGAATTCTGGATACAGCTGCTCCTGTGAAGTTGTTTTGTCTTTTAAGTTTTGGCTTCTCTGCTCATTTGAAACAGAAGCGATCACTTTGGTAAATGCAGGGGCCACCCTCATGATTTCTACATCCTGTTTTCAGAGTGGATTATATAGACAGAAACCTAACTAATATAAGCATATACAAATGTAAAGTTTTAGGAGCAATGCTTCTTAACATTAAGGGGGAGTGGATCCTCATCAATATCAGTGTATCTGTAGGGTGATGTCATTCTCACCTTTACAACCCCAAAGATAACAGGAACATCTTGTCAGAGCTAAAATCATAGTCAAGCCCACCTTCTTATACTTTGTAGCATGAAGTTGCATTCTTTGATTTAAGAATTATGTATGCTTGCAAACTGGTACATCCTGCTTTAATTACTGTTCTGATCCAATATAAATATATACTTCATTATCCCATACAACACAGCTAAGAGCCTGGAACAGATTACTTTTTCCATCTCCACATACAACTGTAGTAACACAAAATGAGCTGCATGATGCATTTCTTATGTGCATTTAACATTTACAGTTCTTAGTAGCCTAATAACACTGACCTACCACCTGCAACATTCATGCTCCCATGAAACCACAGCTAACTGGTTTACATTAAGGGTTCGTTTCAGGGCATTAAAAAATCTTGAGTCTCATGTTACAAAGGAATTGCTCTTGTTTTGTTTTTATATGCATTGTCCTATTTCCATCATCTAACATAAAAAGCACAAAGTTCACTTTCTTTCAGTTTCTTCAAACCAAAATACTATCCCTAAACAATACTGATGTTACTGTGTAGTTCCGTCCTTTGTTTCTTGATTTTAATTTGTTTTATGTTAAAACAAGGATGTGACAATCCCTTCAGTGCAGAATGGCAAGAAGGAGCTTGGGTTCAAGTAATGCCTTTCCTGACCTCAGGATCTCCCAAAGCGTTTCACAGCCAATAACTTAGACATTCATTTAACAACCCCACTATTCATCTGAGTCCAATGAAATGGTTGAAGTCCAATTCTGAGCATTAACCTTCAGGACTGCTCATTCTGAACTGTTCTATCTCCAGGAATCCCTGACAACTTTAGTCTCAAAATAGCCTAGCTTCATTATTAGACAAGTTGAGGTTTTGGTTGCCTGCGGCCTCCCCGCAGAAGGGAGAATATATGAGAATATCATAATAAGATGGCAACAGAAAGGGAAAAATGATCACAGAATTGTTACAGCACAGAAGGAGGCCATTCAGCTCGTCAAGTCGGCGTTCGTTCTATGAGTGAGCAATCCACCCAATTCCCCCAACTTCTCCCTATAATCCAGCACATTCCTCCTTTTCAGATAATAATCAAATCCCCTCTTGAATACCTCGACTGAACCTGCCTCCGCCATATTCTTACAGGCAACACATTCCAGATCTTAACCGCTTGCTGCGTGGAAGAGTTTCTCCTCATGTCTCCATTGCTTCTTTTTACAATCAGCTAAATCTGTGCCTTCTGATTCTTGATCCTTCCACAATTGGGAACAGCTTCTCCCTATCTACTCTGTCCAGACACCTTATGATTTTGAATACCTCTATCAAATCTCCTCACTACCTTCTCTTCTCCAAGGAAAAGAGTCCCAACTTCTCCAATCTATCTAAGTAATTAAAGTTCTTCACCCGGGAACTATTCTCATGAATCTTATCTGCACTCTCTCTAATGCCTTCACATATTTTCTAAAATGTGGTACCCAGAACTGGACACAATACAATAAGTCCTCAATTGAAATTTGTGGTTGCGTTCCTGAAAACCACAACTTTAAGTGAAATTACTTCAAGTGAAACATTGATTCCCATAGGAATCAATGTTAAAATTGTAGTTAAATTCTGTAGGGCCTTCCTTATCAGAAACAACAAATATTAAAACATTATACCCTCTAACTTGAAATATCTTACATTGCTAAATTCCTACAGTGGCCTCACCCCATCTCCAATCTCCAAGTTGTGGCCTCTAATCCTCCCCAACCTCTGAGTTGTGGCCTCTCCCCATCCCCAGACCCTCTTGCTGAATCTCCTACTCCCTGAGTCATCTTCCCACCACGTCCTTCTCCTGGACATTTTTAAAATTCATTTAAGGTATGTGGCTGGGCCAGCATTTATTGCCCGTCTCTAATTGCCCTTGAGAAGGTGGTGGTGAACTGCTTTCTTGAGCCGCTGCAGTCCTACTGAAGATCCAGATCCTGATCTGATCTGAAGCCGGAGCTCCAGTGTTGTGGAAGTGAGAGAGTACTCATGGTGCAGAGGTGTCAAGCTGGGGCTGCTACAATCATTTCTTGTTAAATGCTCCTGCTCACCGCTTCCCTCTCCTGAACTCTTGATGTGAGTGAGGGCCCGTGAGAAGAGCAGCGAGGAGGGACATTTAAACAAAAATGGAAACATGGATTGTAGCAACCCTGACTCTGCAATTCCACATCCTGGGGATTCACTTTCACAACAGATCGGACCTGGATCTTCATTAGGAATGCAGGTCCAGGAGAGTGAACCGGCGAGAGGGTGGGTTGTAGAGGGGGGAGTCCACAACTCGGAGGTCGAGGAGGTGTACGGCCTCAACTCAGAGGTCAGGGAGCATGTGGAGGTCAAAAATTAGGTCATCCCGGAAACGACGTTAAAACAAATCTCACAACGCTCAATGAGATTTCAGGCCCCATTAACATACCAATGTCAAGGCAAAAAAACATTTACCGGAGCAATGTCAAATGAGGACTTACCGTATTCCAGCTGAGATCGAACCAGTGTTTGGGACATTTAATATAACCTCCTTGGCTCTTGTACTCTATGGGCAAAATCACCCAGGATTTGCACTAAATGCAGTAGTGGGGAAAAAGGACATTTTTCCCGCCAGCTGCAATGACGGGCTTTTGTGCCATGTCATCTCAATGCCACCTCATTAATCATGCATTCCCAGGAAACACGCCGTTTCGATGGCAGGCCGGCTGTCATTCACCTGCCATGCCATCACCCCGCCACTTTATCATGCCGGGCACCATATTTAAAATGCAGCCGCGCGCACACCTCTCAGTGCTTCTAGTCCAGGACTGCTGCACAAAAGACGTGGCCCTGAAAGGCAAGGAGTCAGCAGCCCTGCCCCAGTTTAATGACGCATCCCTCGAGCTCCTTTTGGACACGGTGGAGGCTCGCCATGATGTCCTCTATCCCCTCTCTGGCCGTAGGAGGGGCAGCAACATCACTAATCCAGCATGAGAGGCAGTGGCAGCCATGGTCAACGCCAAAGTTCTGCAGACGAGGACAGCCACCCAGCGCAGAAAGAGGATAAATGCTCTCATCCATTCTGCCAGGGTAAGTCACTCTTCTCATCACTCTCAACTCACACACTCACAAACCCATCACACATCCACAGAGATCTCACACCTCAAGGGACAACACCACGAACTCTCACACACACCCTCACATCGCCATTAGGCTTATATCCTCTGGAGCTTGTGTCCTCATCCCATGCATGGATCCACTCGCCACACAAACATTCCACGCAGTGCCATGTGTTCTGCTCACACTCTCGCCACCTGATTTCATGTGGGGTGGGGGTGGAGTGGCCCACATTAGGCCCTTCATTCACTTTGAGGAGGGTGCCATTGTGTTGACTGGTGAAGTTGTGGACCCTGCCTGCAGCGATAGGGAGGTCAGTGATGAACACCCTCATGAGGATCTTGCACCGCGTCATCCCTTTCTCAACACAATTGTGAGTGCTCTCTCTCCTACTTTTGACTCTGCTGCCATGCACTAATTATCTCTACTTTGGTTCACAGGGAGCTCTGCCAAGCGACCGACATCCTCAGCCAGCCAGACCCTCAGCTCCATCCAGGTCCACACCTCCAGTCTAGAGTTTCCTGCATTGAAGAGCTGGAAATAAGCAGCCTGGAAAACCCATCACAGCGCTTAACCACACCTTGCACCAGCGCAGAGATACACACCTCAGTGGGACCTAGATCTAGAGCAGGCTCGGGTTCACAATCTGGTGGTCACCGCATGGACACGTGCCCACAGCAGGAGGAAGCAGGTTCGGCCGAACTCCCCGGCACTTGGAGGACTGTTGGGGAAGAGGCATCTGTGAGGTCCAAGTCAGATGACGAGCCTCTGGATTTAGCTTTCCAGCTTATCGTGGAGAGTCAGCCAAAGGCAGGGGAACATCACGAAGAGCTGTTGGAAGTCCCCAACAGATCAGTGCATCTGCCTGCTCTCTGATGAAGTGTTACCCGCATGTGCGCATATGGCCGGTCTCCACGGGGAGGATGGCAGACGCCATGGAGACCCTGGTCCAGCAGAACGTGGAGATGTGTGCAGACCTGCACTCCATTGTAGTAGCCATGGTTGAGTTCCCACAAAGGTGACACGAGAGGGAAATAGGGCACCTCAATGCCCTCCCCCCAGGTGCTCCTTCCCCACAAGGAGTCAGGCTGGAGCCCTCAGGCGCCCGAAGGGAGGAGGAGTGGCAGCTGGATATCCTGGGTCATCCACTCAGGAGTCCTCTCCCTCTGAGTCCCCTTTGCCTGTGGCCCCCTCAACCTCGTCCTCTGTCACCGCAGAAGACACAGGAGGCCCACAGGAGGACAGCCAAAGCAAGCCGGGGCCCCCAAGGCCTCAGCTCTCCAGAGGACCCACGAAGTCATCAGAGGCAACAGGGCCAACCATTACACAGGCTGTCTCCACTCCTGCTGCGGATGTCAGGGTAACAATTAAAAGTTGGAGGCATTCAAAAGTTAAGAAATTCTGATCACAGTTGGTTGCATGGGTGCACACACATTTTGACTTTACAATCTGGAAATATATTCACTTTCACTGAATAATGTGTGATGGTGTCTTTCAGCTTCATTTACAGACTTTGCAAGTCCTCACACTGCATTCGCCCCACTAGCAGTTCAGCTGCACACAGCCGGCCAGTGAGTGATTCTGGAGAGAGAAATCTGTGTGTGGCAGGGCCTTTCGGAGCCTCATGTAAGCACTCTCCCACCCACACGCGAATTCTTCCGTATCACACTCATCTCAATGTCCTGAGCATTTTCAATGCTGCCTGCTAGGGTTCTCTATCAATTGTCCATCTGAGCTGACCTGCATCGCCGCCCACCCACTGATCACACTCCCATGCTGCACCTGTTCTTGCCCACCACGACTCTCGTTTCACTTTCCATTTAGCAAGTATGGCGCGTACAACATTTCCCCCATCCTTTCCCCTCCCCCAGTCACCATCCACGGGGGAGTTGGGGGGGGATCCTTTTTAAATTAACCTCGGTGCGACCAACTGAGGGGTTTGTCTAAAGAAGGGGAGCCAGCTCATTCCTCCTCACCTGGGAGCATGGGAGCACAAAATTGGGGTCCTGTTCAGGAAGTTAACAATTTGGGATATCTCGTTCGGGATCATTACAAATTTGGGATCTCACCTGGGGACTGGTCGTAACACCATTCCACCAACTTGTCTATGCCCTTTTGAAGTTCTATGCTATCTCTTCACAGCTCACAATGCTTCCAAGTTTCGTATCATTTGCAAATTTTGAAATTATGCGCTGTACACCAGGTCTGGGTCATTAATACATATCAGGAAAAACAAGGGTCCCAACACTGACCCCTGGGAACTCCACTGCAAACTTTCCTCCAGTCCAAAAAACATCCATTAACCATTACTCTTTGTTTCCTGTCACTCAGCCAATTTTGGATCCATGTTGCTACTGTCCCTTTTATGTGTGGCACTGCATCAATTGCCTTTTGGAAGCCCATGTACGCCACATCAACAGCATTACCTTCAACCCTCTCTATTACCTCTTCAAAAAATTCTAGCAGGTTAATTAAACATGATTTTCCCTTAACAAATCCATTCTGACTTTCCTTCATTAATCCGCACTGCCCAAGTGACTATTAATTTTGTCCCAAATTATTGTTTCCCGAAGCTTTCCCACAACCAAAGTTCAACTGACTGACTGAGCTGTAATTGTTGAGCTTACACCCTTTTTTGAACAAGGGTGTAACATTTGCAATTCTCCAGTCCTATGGCACCCACCCTGAGTCAAAGGAAGACTGGAAAATTTTGGTCAATGCCTCTGCAATTTCCACTCTCACTTCCCTCATTATCCTTGGATGCAATTCATATGGTCCTTTTTTTAAATTGTTTTTATTAATTTATGAGACATGGGTGTCGCTGGCTAGGCCAGTATTTTTTGTCCATCCCTAATTGCCCTGGAGAAGGTGGCGGTGAGCTGCCTTCTTGAACCTCCTGGTGTCTTATCAACTTTAAGTACAGACAGCCTATCAAATGCCTCCTCCTTATCAATTTTAAACCCTTCAAGTGTCTGAATTATTTCCTCTTTCACCATGGCCTGGCTGGCATCTTCTTCCTTGGTAAAGGCAGATGCAAAGTATTCATTTATTACCTCACTTATGTCCCCTGTCTCCATACGTTAATCCCCTTTTTAGTCCCTAATCGGTCTCACTCCTCTTTTTACCGCGTTTTATTATTTATATACTTTGGGATTCCCTTTACGTTAGCTGCCAGTCTCTTTTCATACTCTCCCTTTGCTTCTCCTATTTGCTTTTTCACTTCCCCTCTGAACCTTCTGTATTCAGCCTTGTTCTCCATTTTATTATCTACCTGCCATCTGTTGTAAGCACACTTTTTCTCCATCTTAATCTGTATCTTTTTTGTGATCCAGGGAGATCGGTATTTGTTCGTCTTGCCTTTTCTCTTCTTGGGAATATACCTTGACTGTGCCTGAACTATCTCTTCCTTAAAGATAGCCCATTGTTCAGTTACTGCTTTTTCCTGCCAGTCTTTGATTCCAATTTATCTGGCACAAATCCATTTTGCCCCATTGAAATTGGTTATCCACCAGTTAATTATTCTTATTTTGGATTGTTCCTTGTCTTTTTACATAGGCAACCTAAACCTTATAATACAGCGATCACTGCCCCTTAAATGATTTCCTACTGGCACTTGATCCACATGGCCCACCTCATTCCCAGCAACCCAATGCGCCTCCTTTCTTATTGGACTGGAAACATTCTGCTACAGAAAATTTTCTTGAACACACCCTAGGAGCTCTTTCCCCTCTCTGCCCTTCACACTACTACTCTAGTCTATATTCCAATAATTAAAGACTCCATTATAACTACTCTAAATTTTGCACCTCTCTGTAATTTCCTTGCAAATTTGTTTCTGTATATCCTTCCCAATAATTGGTGGCCTATAGGCTACACCAAGCAATGTAATCGCACGTTTTTTCATCCTTAGCTCTAGCCAAATGTCCTTGACACATCTGGGACATCCTCTCTCTCTACCACTGCAACGTTCACCTTAATCTATACCACTACCCTTCCTTCTTTCCTTTCATTCCCATCTTCCCTGAACACATTACATCCAAGAATATTTAATACCCAGTCCTGCCATTCTTTGAGCCAGGTCTCTGTTATAGCCTCATCATATTTCTGCATGGAAATCTGCACCTATAACTCCCCAACCTTATTTGCCACACTCTGTGCATTCACATACATGCACAGTAACTTTGATTTAGACTTTATTTCTTTCTCTCTTACCTTGAACCAACCTAAAAACTTACTGTTTCCTATTCAAGTGTTAACTATCTCAGTATTCTGTACACCTTGGTATTCCTCTCTGATATTACCTCCTGGTTCCCACATCCCTGTCAAGTTAGTTCAAACCCTCCCCAATAGCACTAGCAAATCGCCCCACAATAAAATCAGTTCCAGCTCTATTTAGGTGCAACCGTCTTGCCTATACAGGTCCTAGCTCTCCCAGAGCTGGTCCCATTGTCCCAAGAATCTAAAGCCCTCCCTCCTGCATCATATTTCCAGCCACAAATTCATTTGCTTTATCCTCCTATTTCTGTACTCACTTGCATGTGATATTGGGAGTAATCTGGAGATTACCACTTTTGAGATCCTGCTTGGTAATTTCCTATCTTGCCCCATAAATTCTGACTGCAGGACCATCTCCCTCTTTCTACCTATGTCATTGGTATCGATGTGGACCACAACTGTTGGCTGGTCATCACCCTCCTCCCCCAACCCTCATGATGTTCTGCAGCTGTTCAGTGACACTCTTGACCTTGACACCAGGGAGGCAACACACATTCCTGGATTCCCATTTGTGGCCACAGAAACACCTGTCTGTTCCCCTATCGAATCTCCTATCGCTCTTGCTCTTCCAGTCTTCTTTGTACCCTCCTGTACGGCTGGGCCAGCCGTGATGTCACGGACTTGCCTCTGGCTACACTCCCCAGATGAACCATCTCTCTCAACAATATTTAGAACTGAATACCGGTTGGAGAGTGGGATGCACTCAGGGGACTCCTGCACTACATGCCTGTTTCTTCTTGACTGTCTGGAGGTCACCCAACCCCCTTCTCTCTGCATACTCTTAAGCTGTGGGGTGATCACATTTATAAATGTGCCATCCATGAAGTTCTCAACCTCTCAGATGCACTGCAGTGATGCCAGCTGCTGCTCAATCTCCAAAACCTGGAGTTCAAGCTGCTGCAACTGACAACAATTTCTGCATGAATGGTTACCCAGGACACAAGAAGCATCCTAGAGTTCCCAAAGAACACAGAAGGTGCACTTCAGTGGTCGGAGCAGCCCTGTCATTATTCTAAGAGGTAATAAACCTAGCAACTACTAATAAATCTTACTACTGCTAATAAGCTTTTCTGCTGCTAATAAACTTTGCTACTTTTAACAAAACCTTACAATAAACCTTACCGTTATTAATGAGCCTTTACCAAGACTAATGAGCCTTACTAATAGTTGTAAAACCTCACTTAAAAATAAAAGATAAGACTCACCAGCTACTCCCTTCCATTCTCTTGGCTTGGACTCAGTCTGTACCTTTGGAGAAATGGAAATACATCAGCAATAATCACTAGCCAATCACCTCTTGGCTTTCCTGTGATGTCATTGTTTGGTTTCCCCACCCCACCCCCCCACAACTCCTTTTTTCAAACTCGGGGGCAACCCAAAACTGCTGCTGCTCCCTCAGGTTAAGTGGGAAGTATGATAGAACACAACATTAAAACTAGTTTTAAAATTAGGGGACGTCCTGTTAGGACAGATGTGAGGAGAAATTTTTTCTCTCTGAGGGTTGTGCGACTTTGGAATTCTCGGCCTCAGAAGGCGGTGGAGGCGGGGTTATTGAACATTTTTCAGGCAGAGATAGATAGATTCTGGTTAGGCAAGGGAGTCAAAGGTTATCGGGGGTAGATGGGATGGAAATCAAAACACAAGAAGATCAGCCATGATCTTATTGAATGGCGGTGCAGGCTCAAGGGACTGAATGGTCCACTCCTGTTCCTATTTCTTATGTTCTTATTGTGTTCTTATGTTCTTAAGTGATTTCCTGAAGCAGTAGGTTGTGGATGGGTTAAAGAAGGGGTGAAAGTTGGCAATATGGTAAAAGTCTCTCCTCACACATATAACGAATCACAATTTCAAGTCCTGTCACAAGATCCTTACAAGGCAGAAATCTCATGTAGTCTTTCCCTCTTGACTGCCCTCTCTCATTTGGGTCCGGTTATCCCACTGTCTTCTCAGCGGCTTGACCTGAGTACTGAATTTGGTCTTGACTCTCTCTGTACAATGCCATTGGAAATTCATTTGTGTTTGTTACTTATTAAACATGTTGTGTACATTCCACCTCTAAATACATTGAAGTAACCGTAGCTGGTATTACGATTTTCCTTTTCAGTGTTAAGAATCCTGTCTTATAACAGCACTTTCAGGAGAGAGATACTGGTTTTTTTTTTCAGAATTAACTCTTCCTTTTCCTTGAATGATATCATGCCCACCTATCAATTCCATTTGTCATCTACCCAATTTGAACTCTGGCCAAAGATGTAGCTCCATTCGTGGGAATGTATTTACAATGGTCTATGTATTTCCCATTGGCTCAAATAATTACTTAAGTCTTTCCCTGCCAGAGAATGATTAGTGGTTCCCTTCTCCCCTCCCATCTTAAGTATCCTCTAAATGTTTTTCATTCTCTCATGGTCCATCAGCCTGCAACTAATAATCTGTTCCCCTTAATAGCACTCTACTAAACCATCCATCCCTGAAGACACTTTGACCTTTGGATCAAGGGCTAGCATTCACTTCCAACAAGCATAATTAATAGAGCTATTTAAGATTTGACCACCCGCTTGACCTTACTATTACATGTGGCCTCACCATCTCCATTGTATCAATCATAGACAAGGTCATCCCTGATCAATTCCTTGTATTGTTCTCCACTCACATCCCACTTCCCCCTCCAAACCCAACTTCCTTCTGTCTGATCCTGGAAAAAAATTTCCCCCAATTCACTTACAACTGTACTCTCAAAATCATAATCACCTAGCCTTTGCCCTTCTATTCACCAAGACATATATGCAACGACCGATTTGCTCAACCACGCCCTCACCTCCGACACCCGAGCACCCATTAAAACCATTATCCTCTCTCACCCAGGCAATTCCCCTTAGTCCGAGAGGTGCAAACTTGAACAGATGTGGCAGACAACTGGTTTAGCCGTTCACCGCCAGATCTGGCTGGAATATATAAAACACTATTAGGTCTTGCTCCCATCTGCCAAAACTGCTCCCTATTCCAGGATCATCCTGGAATGCAAAGGTAACCCTTTCTTCTTTTCTGCACTACAAACCGTCATCTTAAATGCCTCTCTCCTCTCTCTCCTCCACCTTCACCTCCAACAACAATGCAAGGAGCTCATGGATTTTTTTGGTCTCCAAGATCCCAGATGCTCAGGGCGGAACTCTCCCATCCCGCCTGCGGCAGGTTTCATGGCAGGTGGGAACAGAGAATCCAGCAGGAGGCAAAAAATCGGAAACTCTTCATCATAAAAACAGTTTGCAATTCTACCAAAGGTTTTCATGGCGAATTGGTTATTCCACGGACTAGTGGCACGAGGGCTATTTGCATTTATTAGCATGTCATGAATGCTCATTAAAACAGTTGCTCACTGGAATCTTGCCACACTTTCCAATCTTCTGTCACACCGGTGGGAAATTACGTCGGTGTTAAACCTGTTTGAAAAGGGGTGGGGTGCACAAGTCGGACCTCAGTTCGCTGATACCTTCAAGGTGAGTGGAACATACCTGCCATAGCGCTGTGCTGGTCTTGTTGTGATGTACGCCACTCTGCTGGGGCTGTAGGGTTGGACCGCTCCTTCTCTTTGCGTCCATTGTCCCTAGGGACACCACTGTGCTGTGGTACTCATGCAGGCCTCCACTTTCAGAGACTAGCATTTCAACCGGGAGTGGGCTGTGAGGCAAGGGTTGGGCTGACGACCACAAGGGGGTCAAAGGGGAGGGAAGGCTGTGGAATGGCAGTGAGGGGGAAGGGCGAACACGAGGGAGGGAAGGCTGTGGAATGGCAGCCGGGGGAAGCGCGAATTCGAGGGGGCCTTTCTGGGGTTGCCTCTAACCTCTTTTTGCCACCAGAGTGAGCAGGAGTCTGCTTAGAAAGAAAGGACGAAGACCTCCTTGCGATGAAAGCCACTGAAAGCCAATGGCTTCATTAACACTGTTAATGGGCTACTCAGAGCTCACTGGCTTCACATCAGAGTTGATGCATCTCAAGAGTAACACAGAGGAATGTAGAATTTGGGAATGCAGGTAATAGTGAAGGAGGCACAGCTGTATCATATATATGGCATTCCATCAATGAAGGTCTGTCACATGTTCACCAGATGTGACACTCCAAATGGGACAAAGGGCATCCACTCATTGACCATGAGAAGCTGATTGGTCATTAATATGCCACATCAGAGACTGGAGCACAGAGCTAGGTTGGGTCACTCATCTCACTTAAACTTTAGCATCCCACGCAGGGCTCAAGATGTTACATATCTGTGCTGCTATCTTGATCACCTCGATGTGTGTGCTAGTGTCTCAGAGACAAGGCGGCATCAGCCACCATGCAAGTAGGGCAGGAAGAACTATGGACCCCAACAGTCGCTTCGCTTTCTTGCCCCTTGAATCATTAATGTCTTCAATGGTTCCTTACAGAGAGAAGGCAAAAGCAGATATAGATCCAGGGCTCAATGCTGCCTTTGTCAGGCTCTTAATACAATGGAGGAGGCGAAGAAGGAAGATATGACTCCGCGCGTATCTCCAGCAGGACTGACATGGTCAAGCAGAGCCAAAGCATGAACACGTGAGTCAGGAGGAGAGAACCAGACAACGGGGGCAATTCACCAGACCTAGGGTTTATCGTCCATGAGTCTCCTATTTACAAATGAGTGAGAGGCAATACCGTGCATGTCTGCGCTTGTCCCGAGCTCTGGTACATCACATATGTCACATTCTTTGTGAAGACCTGACGCCACGTGGAGTTTGAGGGTTTTCCCTGCCAGTGGCTTTGAAGGTAACTGCAGCGCTAAATTTCTTGACCTCTGGTTCTTTCCAGGAATCAACAGGCAACCTGTGCGGCATCCTTCAGTCCACAACACATCGATGCATTAAGGAGGACACAGATGCCCTTTACAGAAAGGCCCATCATTATGTCAGGTTTGTTCTGGATGAAGATAGCCAGTCTGCGAGATTCACCGGCTTCACTGCCATCTCAGGCTTCCCTAAAGTTCAGGGTGCAATAGACTGAGCCCATGTGGCTATTCCACCTCCCTGGCAGCTGCCCCTGATATTTATAAACCGCAAGAGCTATCATTCCATCAATGTACAACTGGTGTGTGATCACTGAAAGCACAACTGCACATTTGTGCACAGTACCCTGGGAGATGCCATGACTCCTACATCCTGAGCCATTCCCAGGTGCCTGAGATTTTTGAGGGGCCACGACATCTGCAGGGATGGCTGCTTGGGGGTAAGGGCTACCCACTGAAATGCTGGCTGATGTCAGTGGTGCATTGCCCTTAGAGTTCTTCCGAGCAGAGGTACAACGCTGATCACAGGGCCACACCTTCCCTTATAGAGCAGACCATAGGGCTTCTGATGATGCGCTTCAGGTGCTTGGACCACTCAGGTGGCTCACTGCAATACACTCCCGATAGGGTTTCCTGCATCATCGCAGTGTGTTGCGCCCTTCACAATGTGGCAATGCAAAGAAGTGAACCCCTGTCAGAGGATGACCTGGAGGAGAATGAGAGTTCATCAGAGGATGAAGATGCGGATGCCCAGGAACCTCAGGAGACTGCTGAGGGTCAGTATGACCGCGATCACCCCATGGAGGAAGGAAGATGTGGGAGACATGCCTGTGATACATTAATCGTTGACAGGTTCCAGGAAGAGTGAAGTTAAGTGAGGGAATATGGCCACACCTCTCATAGCCCTCAATGCCTTCTTCTTTCAAGAAGGGGATGCCGACCTACTAGCAGCAAGAACAAGTCCCACATTTACTCTTACTTCATGAATCGCCAGGCCATGATCTTTGCTTTGGTCCGTGGGGCCCTGTGAGTGAACTCATTCTAGGAACTGACAGTCCACTTAGGAACGAGATCAATGTGAGAGAAGACTTGAAGTTTCACCACCATCTAATGATGCATATACTGCTTCAACTAAGATGTGGACATGCCGAGGGATCTCATCCTCCCGTGCATTCTTTTCTTCTGCCACTACAACTGAGGAGACATGCATGCCACTAGATTATCAATGCTGATGAGCTGCCCTCACTCAATGGTGTTCTTTGAGGAAGAAGCGTTAGAAATGCTTACATCACGCACTTCCAATAAAGATTTAAACACATCTCCCTGACATCACACATGGAGTATGGAGACTAGTTCAACTGAGGTTGACATCACAGGAATGTGAATCTCACAGTGGGACACTGACTGAGAGGAAGGCTAAATCTTGAAATAAGAGCACTCCAAAGTACAAAATCACAATGCCTTCAGTTCACAGGAACATTCACATAACTAATTTAGTTACATGTCTGGCACACCCGTGACCCAAAAGTGACATCAATTTTTCTTAACTTTCCTAACTCTAGTGCTACGCCTGGGTGCAGCCCCGACATCCACAGCAGAGATGGAGGCAGCTAGCTGACTGCTATGTCCTGAAGTCTGCGATGACCTTGGCGGACGTCCTCTGGTGGTTGGTGGCCTGGAGGGCCTCAGCCTGATAAGGGTCACCTGCTCAGTGGCAGAAATGCTGTCGGCGTCCTGAGAAGCAGGAGTGGATGGGGTCACAGGCAGAGGGGTCTGTAAGCAGCTGTACACCCTTGGGGTGTCCTGAGAGGAGGCTCCTGGAGTATCCGACTGACGTTCATCCTTCCTGTGGGTGCCTGACGGCCCCACCCTGACTCCTGCAGGAGGTGGTGCACCTGGAGGGAGGTCAAGGTGCCTCGTCCCCATGTCGCCTACATCCTGATGGTGCCCACCAGGGTGTGTGGCCATGGAGAGCAGGGCCGAGCTCAAATCCAGCAAGACCTGCTGGAGCAAGGTCTCCATGGTGGTTGCCAGTCTTCCCATGGTGACCTCGAGGCGCTTGCATGTCGGAGCCATGACATCAGACAGAACGCGGGTGGACTCCTCCATCGTTCTCTCTAGTCAGCTGAGTGACTGCCGGATCGCTGCCTGATGTTCCACCGCCTGTCGTTGCATCTCAACATAGATTTTGGGGCCGCTTCTAGAGGATTATCACCTGTCTCAAACTGAGAGGGTGGCTGGACTCCAGCAGCCCTCTGAGTGCTGGAGACCAGCCCTATCCCTGCCTCTAATCGCTGCGAGGATGTGCAGCAAGGTGTTCCCCAGAAAGCGAGCCCGAGCTTAATCTATACCTGTGCCCCACTGATGTGTGTGTGTGTCTGAGCTGGTGGAGGGTGCATGTGAGTGCTGTGACGGTTCCTCTGGAGCTTCGTCCGCAGATGATGTCCGGGGGCTCGCCCTGGTGGTGCTGGATTGTCTTTGGGCCTCGATGTGCTTGAGCCTAGAAAATAGAAAAGAGAGTTTTAGTTAATGAGCATGAGCTACATAAGACTGCATGTGACTCACTGTAAATGTCAGGATTTGATGAGGTGATGGAGCTGTGATCCGTACTAGGTTGGTTGGAGAAGCCAATCTCCTCTTCCCAAAGGAACAACCCCTGTCCTCCCCAGCCAGCTTGGCTGCAGCCTCCTTGAATTCACTGATGGTAAGGATGTTGGATGTCCCTCCCCCAGTCTGCTCTCTCTCGTGCCTATTGTGCACCAGCTTCGCCTGTATGAAGAAGAAAGAAAGGCATGTGATGAGCAGGGATGGAGCAGAGGTTGGGTGAGATGCATGTCCCCTGTGTGTGGTAAGCGCTCCCCAGAAGGGCCTGAGGAATGAGTGTGAGCAACATGATAGATGGGATGTTGGTGATATGAAAGTCTCAGTGAGAGAACAAGTGTTGATATGTGTCCCCGCTGATGGTTGCGTGAGATCCATGTAGAGAGTAGCCATTTGACTGCATGAGAGTTTGATATTGGAGGGATTTGAAGGATAACCTACCCTGACAGAGCGAATTCATCCTCTTCCTGCACTGGGTGGCACTCGGGTGTGGGTATCAGCCGTTCTGACCTGCTCCACTATGGTGTCCCAGGGCCAAGAGGTGAGGCTGCTGTGCTTCCTGCAGTCATCATGGGTAGAGCATGTGCCGTTGTTCCTGCATCCCTCTGACCAAGGCCTGGTGGGCCAGGTGGGTGAAGTGGGGTGCAAACTTCGTCCTGAGGCTCTCGGCCTTTCTCTTATGGTTGCAACACCTCTGGTGGGCTGGAGAGAGTGAGATTGTGCTTTGGGCTAGCGTTTAAATATGGCGCCCAGATGTTTGAACCCGCCAGCTGACAGCAGGTGAACGAATCAGCTCCCAGCATGCCAGGTGATTGGAAGCGAAATGCGCTTCTGCATAAGTAATGAGGCTCAAAGCGTAGAATCGGACAAGGGTTGCCGCAATTACGGATGGCGGGATGGGCGCTGCCGAAACTGCCCGCCCCCACACTTAGCTTCATTTTAGAAGAATTCCACCCTCAGTGCCGCTTGTTATGACATTACCAGATCACACTTTCAGCATCGTGCCAAACAAAACAAATTAAAAACCTAATTGTGAAAGGGTATGCCCAACTGATGACATTAAGCTATTAGATGCACTGCCACAGAAAAATCTAGTCCATGAGATCTAGTCAAAATTTTCATGAGAAAATAATGTTAAAAGTAGAATATACTTCAGCGATTACAGGAGTAACAGTGCAATTTTTGACATGTCTATCTGTCTTCTATGGGAAATGAAGCATAATTATAGCTTGTGTCTTTCAATTACTCTTTGAAATTTGTTATTTATACCTAGTATATATGTGCACTCAAACAGGTTTTAAAAAATTCATATGTGAATACTAATTTATTCTTTGATCAAGGAATTTTCTTCGTGGAATTGCTGAAGGATAGACAAAGTAGAGTGGATGTTTTCCCTTGTGGGGCATTCTAGAACGAGAGGCCATAGTTTTAGTCTAAGAGGCGGTAGATTTAAATCAGAGATGAGGAGCAATTACTTTTCTCAAAGAGTCATGAATCTGTGGAATTCATTACCTCAGAGTGCAGTGGATGCCAAACTCTGAATAAATTTAAGGAGAAGATAGACAGATTTTTAATTAGTAATGGGTTGAAAGATTATGGGGAGAGGGCAGGAAATTGAAGTTGAGGCTGAAATGAGATCAGCCATAATCGTATTGAATGGCGGGGCAGGCTCGAGGGGCTGAATTGCCTACTCCTGCACCAAGTTCTTATGTTCTTATGTACTTACCTATGTAGTACCCAAATCTTGGCCATGCAAAGCTCAACTATCTTTATCAAGACATTTTAAAATAACTGCGTACTGTAGCAGTTACATTGTTGAGTTCATTGTTACAATTTTTGTAAACATTTCCAGTCTTCAAATTGTGCGATCACAAGACTCAGGCTGCTACTGTGCTCAATAACGAATTCTTCCAAGTCTCTTTCCATCTTTCTTCCATCTTGTGCTTGGTGTGTCACCAATGCAGCTTGTTCAGTATAATACATTCATTGAAAGAAAGCCCATGGATGCCAGTTAGATGGAGCCTTATGTGTGAAAGATGGAAGAGGATAGTTCAGGGCTGTGCATAGCATATACATAGTCTCCTGATAATACTTATACCTATATCCATGCATAGAAATATAGAAAATAGGAGCAGGGGTAGGCCATTCGGCCCTTCGAGCCTGCTCCGCCATTCAATATGATCATGGTTGATCCTCTATCTCAACTCCATAGTCCCACTCTCTGCCCATACCCCTTGACACCTTTAGAGTCTAGAAATCTATCTATTTCCTTATATATATTCAGTGACTTGGCCTCCACAGCCCTCTGTGGTAGAGAATTCCACAGGTTCACTACTCTCTGAGTGAAAAAAATTTTTCCTCATCTCAGTCCTAAATGGCCTATCCCATATCTTGAGATTGTGACCCCTTGTTCAAGACCCCACCAACCAGAGGAAAGATCATCCCTACATCTAGTCTGTCTAACCCTGTCAGAATTTTATATCTTTCAATGAGATCCCCTCTCATTCTTCTAAACTCCAGTGAATACAGGCCTAGTTGACCCAATCTCTCCTCACATGACAATCCTGCCATCCCAGGAATCCATCTGGTGAACCTTCATTGCACTCCCTCTATGGAAATTATATCCTTTCTTAGGTAAGGAGACCAAAACTGCACACAATACTCCAGGTGTGGTCTCACCAAGGCCCTGTACAGCTATAGTAAGAAACCCTTGTTGCTGTACTCAAGTCCTCTCGCATTGAAGGCCAACAAGCCATCTGCCTTCCTAACTGCTTGTTGGACCTGCTTGCTTGCTTTCAGTGACTGGTATACAAGGACACCCAGATCCCTTTTTACATCAACATTTCCCAATCTATCACCATTTAAATAATACACTGCCATTCTGTTTTTCCAACTAAAGTGGATAACTTCACACTTCTCCATGTTATACTGCATCTGCTATGTATTTTCCCACTCACTCAACCTGTCTAAATCACTTTGAAGCCTCTTAACATCCTCCTCACCGCTCACATTCCCACCTAGTTCTGTGTCATCAGCAAACTTGGAAATTTTACATTTGGTTCCCTCATCCAAATCATTGATATATATTGTGAATAGCTGGGGCCCAAGCACTGATCCCTGCGGTGCCCCACTATCACTGCCTACCATTCCAAAAAAGACCCATTTATTCCTACTCTCTGTTTCCTGAATGCTAACCAATTCTCAATCCACGCCAATATATTGCCCCCAATCCCACATGCTTTAATTTAACACACTAACCTCTTATGTGGGACTTTATCGAAAGCTTTCTGAAAATCCAATTACACCACATCCACTGGTTCTCCCTTATCCATTCTGCTAGTTACGTCCTCAAAAAAACTACAGTAGGTTTGTCATACATGATCTCCCTTAAATAAATCCATGTTGACTTTGTCCAATCCTGCTGATATTTTCTAAGTGTCCTGTTATTTCATCCTTTATAATAGACTCTAGCATTTTGCCTGCCTACTGATGTTAGGTTAACCAGTCTGAAATTCCCTCCACCCCTCCTTTTTTTAAACAGTGGGGTTATATTTGTCACCCTCCAATATGCCGGGACTGTTCCAGAATCCACAGAATTTTCGCTGGCAACCAATGCATCACTATTTCCATGGCCAGCTCCTTTAGTACCCTGGGAAGTAGATTATCAGACCCTGGGGATTTATCAGCTTTCCGTCCCATTAATTTCTCCAGCACTCTTTTTTAAGTAATACTAATTTTATTTAATTCCTTCTTCTCGCTAGACCCTTGATTCCCTAGTATTTCTGGGTAGTTATTTGTGTCTTCCTCCGTGAAAACAGAACTAAAGTAGTTGTTTAATTGCTCTGCCATTTCCTTGTTCTCTATTACAAGTTCTCCCATTTCAGACAGTAAGGGACCTACATTTGGCTTCATTAATCTTTTTCTTTTTATATACTTAAGGAAGCTTTTACAGTCCACTTTTATGTTCCTTGAAGTTTACTCTCATATCCTGGGCATAAGTTTTCCCAAATTTGCACTAAGTGCGGCAGCGGGTGGGCAAAATGGCATCCTACCCGCCGACGGCAATGATGAGTTTTCATGCTATATCATCCCAAACCTGCCTCATTATTTATGCACCCCCGGGAAACACGCCATTTCCATGGCGGGCTGGCTCTCATTCACCCTCCTGCCATCACCCCGTCGCTGCATCACACCGGCCGCCATGTTTAAAAGGCAGCCGCCAGCACATCACTCATTGCTACCAGCTCACCACCACGGGAAAAAGACTGCAGCCTCCCGGTTTAATTACGGGTCCCTCGAGCAACTGCTGGATGCCGTGGAGGCCCACCGGGATGTCCTGTACCCCCACTCTGGCAGCAGGATGGGCAGCAACGTGACTAATCCGGTTTGGGAGGCGGTGGCAGTGGTGGTCAGCGCCAATGCCCTTCAGAAGGGGACAGCCATCCAGTGCTGCAAGAGGATAAATGATCTCCTCTGTTCCACCAGGGTAAGTCACTCTTTTCATCACTCTCAACTCACACTCACAAACCCATCACATATCCACAGGGCCCTCACTCACTGCCAGTGCAAGGGACATCACCATTCACTCTCTCACACACACCATCATTGTCCTCATCCCGTCCATGGGACCACTCACCACCCACACATGCCAGGCATACTTATCATCTGGCCTGGCAGGTGTCCTGCTTACACTCTCTCTATCTCTATCCATGCAGGACAAGCTGGCAGACAACAAGAGAGAGAGGTCGCAGACCAGTTGTGGAATGCCCAAAGGTCCTCACAGACTTTGCAAACAGAGCCATCCAGCTGTCCGGTGATGACAGGGACTGGTCCTGTGCTGACAGTGAGGTTGGCGGTGCTCTACCAAGTGAGGATCCAGCAGTGCAACATCCATCAGACAACCATGCCACGGGAGATGTGTCCTGTTTCACAGGCCACTGCCATGTACTAATTATCTCCCCTTGCTTTCGCAGGCACAACTGCCAAATAGCCAACAGAGTCCATGACCCAGGGCCTCCAATAAAGCCCCAAAGAAACCTCCCAAGGTGAATCTGAAGGCTCCGGCATCCAGAGGACTACTGGAGGCCAGAACGTTGCTGAGTCCAAGTCAGATGACAAGCCTCTGGACTCGGTCATGTCACAGTTACTGGAGCTGGAAAGGGAAGCTCAGGAACATCAGGAAGGGATGTCCATTGCACTCCTCAGATTGCAAGGCACGATGGAGGAGTCTGTCTGTCTTCAGGCTGAGGTGATAGCGCCAGCATTGCAACACACCGAGGTCAACACTGGCAGGATGGCGACTTCCACGAGACCTTGGCCCAGGACGTCACTCCTGCATTGCTGGTTGGGCTCAACTCCATCACTGAAGCCATTGTTGGCCTCCAACAGTGCGTATGTGAGAGGGGTGCTGAGCAGCTCGATCTCACTCCAGCTACCCCTTCCCCCAAGGAGTCAGCCAGAGGCCTGCAGGCACCCATAGGGAGGAGGATCAGCAGATGCATGCTCCGGGCCCATCCACCCAGGTGACTCCAGGAGTGACCAGTCCATCCAGATCCCCTCCTCCTGTGACCTCAGCAGCTCCAGCTTCACAGGCCGAGGAGGGTGCCACTGTCACACAGCAGGGCCCAGAAAGCAGGCCGGGGCCCTCCAAGTCTCAGCCCTCGAGAGGACGCTCACTAAAGTCATCACAGACAGGGCGTAGCAGTCAGCAGGCTGCCTGCACCTCTGCTGTGGATGTCCGGGGAAAACCAAGGCATAGAGGCAGGGTTAGGAAAGTTAAGGAGAATTAGTTGCACAGCGTGTGCATGGGTGCACATAATGTTCACTATTGTCAATAAACTCTCAAGAATGTCTCCCTGCCTAAGGCTCCTTGTTCTGATGAGCAGTGTTCTTGTCACTCAGATGTGCAACCTTTCTGCTCAAGATAAAGGCAGGTGTTTCAGTCCAGGGCCTCTTCCCTATGCTCTGTGCAGCCTTCAGACCAAAGTGATGGTCCAGCCTCACATTCCCTGGAAATATTACTGATGCCTGCACCTCGATGGTGCTTGTCATTGCTGCCAGAATGTTGTGGGCAGGTGTCACAGAGTTCCGTCATGCCTGCACCTCAGCGCCTTTAAGGAGAGGCTGGCCCCCATCTCTTCAGCATCTGTGAGCACTGATGCTGTGCTCCAGCTCCTGAAGGACTCAGGCACTGAAGGTGGACACAGCAGCAGATGCTGCTAAAGTTTCTTGGCTGTGTCTCTATGATATGACCCTGATCATGGAGCACAAGTGAGCTGCTCTCGGCCAGACAGGAGTCAAACATTCAGAGAGGCTATGTGAAGATTTATGGAGTGTCCTCACTGCATGTTGTCATCATCCTCCTGCGATCGAGCAACTATTAGGGCCTCCATGGCATCTCCAAGACAGAAGCATTATCACAGAGGGTAGTGGCACTGCCATAAGCCATACTGGAGTCAAACGTTCACAAATGCGATGTTAGGATCTATGGGATCACCTCACTGCATATCGTCATCATCCTCCACAATTCTAGCAGCTATGAGGGCCTTTTGAGCATGCCTGCCTTGTCTGGCTAGTGCCAGGGCCTCATCCCTGCCGTCGTCGCCTCTGAGGACCTCCTCACCCTCATCCTCATTGGTGTCCTCCTCATCGGAGGAGACGTGCAGCTCCTCCATCTCCTCCCCAGCCAGCTCCTCACCCCGTTGCAGCGCCAGGTTGTAAAGGGTGCAGCAGACGACGACGATGCGTGACACCTTCTGTGGACTGTATTGCAGGGCTCCACCAGACTGGTCCAGGTACCGGAACCTCATTTTCAGCATCCCAATGGTCTGCTCCACCAAGTTGCGAGCTGCAGCATGAGCTTCATTATACCATCGCTCTGCTGCAGTCTGAGGCTGCTGCATGGGTGTCATCAGCCATGGCCTCTGCAGTAGCCCTTGTCCCCAAGTAACCTCTGTGGACCCTGGAAGACCCCAGGGATCTGTGACCAACTGAGAATGTAGGCGTCATGCACACTCCCTGGAGACCGTGCGCACACCTGCAGGATACGTTTCTGGTGGTTGCATACCAGCTGCACGATCAGTGAGTGGAATCCCTTGCGGTTGATGTAGCCCACCATGTGCAGTGACCTTAACAGAGTGCAGTCGATCGCACCCTGCACCTGTGGGAATCCCAAGATCCAGGCGAATCCAATGGCCCTTGCATCCTGACTGTCCCGGTCCTGGGCAAAATACACAAAGTTGTGTGCCATGGAGAAGATGGCATCTGTGACCTCATGGATGCATTTGTGGGTGGAGGCTTGTGATATCCCACAGAGGTCATCTGTGGAGCCCTGAAAGGAGCCACTGATGTAAAAATTGAGCACCAGTCACTTTCACAGTCACTGGCAGTGGATGCTCTCCATGCCCCCTTGGTGCCAAGTCTTGCAGTAAGTGGCAGATTTGAGCCACCAGGTCCCTAGATATGCGCAGTAGTCAGCAGCACTGGTTCTCGGTCATCTGCAGGAATGGCAGGCAGCATCTATAGACCCTGGGTGTTGCTTGGCGCCAACCAGCCATGGCTCACTGTCGCTCCTGGGCAGGGTGTGCAGGAGCCCCTGCTGCCCCTTCTTCCTGAGGTCGCTCTCTCCCCCGTCTTCTTTGCTCTCTGTAGGCCATCAGGCATACAGCTAGATCACCAGGCTCCATGCTCCTGATGTGGTCCTTCTGTGGCATGAGAGAGAGAGACATGGTTAGCATAAATGGGCTTAGCACCTTTCCTGGCCCTGTGTGATGGCCCCTTAATGCTTCCTGGAGAGTGCTGGTCACCCCTTGGATGGCCACAGATGAGTGCGCTGCATGGCTGCCCTGTCAACCTGCGACATGGGGGAGACAGCTCCTAACCAGGCTGCTGAGATTGCAAGGGGCTGTGAGCGCCTCCAGCAGTGACTGCTACACGGGCAGCATTGTCGAGGAGATTGTACAACGTGTGCAGTCCAACTGCTCCGCAGCCCAGTAAAATGGTCCTGGACTCGAAGTCTGTGCCGGGTTTGGGGGGGGATAATGGGGTTGAGGGAGGTAAGTCAGGAGCGCTCGGTAGCACTTTGGTGCCTCCATGTTGCATGCATGGGCGGGTAGGCTAACAGCCGGACCCTTATCATATCACTGCGGCTGCACCTGAACTGTCTCCATTGCAGAGGAATGGTCAGTTTATACAGGTGTCCCTGCTGCATGGCCACTTCCCTCACCTACCCTGCCTCCCCTTGATTTCTTGTGCGTGGGATCCAACGCCAGGGCAGCAGTTGCCCCCCTACCCTCCTGACAACAGCAACAATCACCTCCGAGGCTGGGCAGCAGTTGCCCTGGGACACCACCACCATCCCTGAAAACAGTCGTCTCCGTGGCAGGGTGGCACTTCACCCAGGACCCCCGGCACCTCTGAAGCCTGCAAAGCAACAGGCAACCCTGGCAAGCTGTGGAGAATGATGCTGTTCACTCATCTCAGTTCCCTCAAAATAAAGGCCGCCAAGTGCACATCAGCTGTGTGATGTTGTGAAATATGTCGGCGTGCTTTCCCATCTTTGTGGACGGACGATCCTGCGGAGTCCAAGAGCCTGACAGGATGGCCTTTTAATGGTATGCTGATGTATTACAATGATCTGCATAACGACCGTTGGCGGGAAACGCGGCCCACCAGTGGCGGGCTGAGTGGACGTTCGGGACCTGCCTTCCTGCAGTCGTGAAACTGATTGCGCCATATTGTCCGTGGATGCCACTAATCACGCCCGCTACCACCGGGCACGGAAATTTCTGCCCTCTATTTTTCCCCGCTTACTCAATCTCTTGGTCCTCCTTTGCTGAATTCTAAACTGCTCCCAATTATCAGGCTTGTTACTTTTTCTAGCAACTTTATATGACTCCTTTTTGGATCTAATACTATCCTTAATTTCTTTTGTTAGCCATAGTTGGGCCGCTTTTCCTGTTGTGTTTTTGCGCCAAGAAGGAATGTGTAATTGTTGCAATGCATACATTTGTTCCTTAAACATTAGCCATTGTCTATCCTCCATCATGCTTTTTAATGAAGTTTCCCAATCTATTGTAGCCAACTCATCCCTTATGCCTTCGTAGTTTCCTTTATTTAGATTTAGGGCCCTAGTTTTGGATTGGACTACTTTACTTTCCATCCGAATGAAGAATTCTATCATGTTATGGTCACTGTTTCCTAAAGGACCCCAGTCAACAAGATTATTAATTAACCGCTTCTCATTGCACCATACCAAATCTAGGAATCTGTTCCCTAGTTGGTTCCTCGACATACTGCTCTAAAAAGCCATCTCATACACATTCCAGGAAATTCACTTGCAACAGTAGTATTGCTAATTTGGTTTGCCCTGTCTATATATAGATTTAAGTCACCCATGATTACTGTAGCATCCTTGTTACATGTATCTCTAATTTCCTGTTTAATGCCGCCCTTGCATTACCATTACAGTTTGGAGGCCTATAGACAACTCCCACTAATGTTTTCTGCCTCTTATTGCCTCTTAGATCTACCCAGACTGATTCTACATGTAGATTTTCTCAGCCAAAATCCTTCCTGTCTATTGCACTGATTTCATCCCCACCTCCTTTCCCTTTTTGCCTCTCCTTCCTAAATATCAAATACCCTTGGATATTCAGTTCCCAGCCTTGGTCACCCTGCAGCCATGTTTCTGTAATAGTAATCACCGTACCTATTTGCACTGTTAATTTGTCTACCTTATTGCGAATGCTCTGTGCATTTAAATACAATGTGTTTAGACTTCATATTTTAAACATTTTTACACATTTTTTTTGTACTGCGGTCCTGTTTTCTGCTAGCCCTTGTTTCCTCTGCCTTCCACTTTTGCTTTCTACTTTTCTGCCTTTCATTTCTATTTTTGTTTTCCTCTCTTGTGTCTCCCCGTTCAGGTTCCCATCCCCCTGCCACTCTAGTTTAAAACCGCCCCCACAGTGCTAGTGAATACCCCATGAGGCTATTGGTCCCGGTCCTGCTGAGCTGCAACCTTTCCAAATAGTACAGGTCCCATCTTTCCCAGAATCGGTCTCAATGCCTCAGGAATCTAAATCGTTCTCTCCTACACCATCTCTCCAGCCACTCATTCTTCTGGTCTATTCTCCTATTCCTGATCTCGGTAGCACACAGCGCTGGGAGTAATCCTGAGATAACTACCTTTGAGATCCTGTTTTTTAATTTATGCCATAGTTCCCTATATTCTGTTTCAGGACCTCATCCCTCTTTTTACCTATGTCATTGGTACCAATATGGAACACAGCCTCTCGCTGTTCACCCTATCCCTTCAGAATGCCCCGCAGCCACTCAGTGACATCCTTGACCCTGGGATCAGGGAGACAACATACCATCCTGGTGTCATGTCTGTGGCCACAGAAACGTCTTTCTGTTCCCCTTATGATAGAACCCCCTATCACTATTGCCCTCTCACTCTTTTTTTCTCCCCCCGCCCTGTGCAGCTAAGCCACTCGTGGTGCCATGGACTTGACTCTTGCTGCCTTCCCCTGAGAAACCATTACCCCCAGCAGTACCCAAACCATAAAATCTGTCACAGAGAGAGATGGACCCAAGGGACTTCTGCACTACCTGCCTAGTGCTTTTACTCCATCTGGCAGTCACCCATTCCCTTTCTGCTATCGACGAAGATCTCAGCCTTGTGCATGCTCCACAGTGACTCCAGCCACAGCTCCAACTCCAAAACGCGGATTTCGAGTAGCTGCAGCTGAGACACTTCCTGCACACATTGCTCTGGACACTGGAAGTATCCCTGACATCCCACATCACACAGGAAGAGCATTCCACATGGCCGAGCTGCCCTGCCATGACTTACCCTTAAATTACTCCCTTTACTTTTACTTCCTCGAGTTAAAGGATTATTAAGGACAGTAGAAATACTCACGAGGTCCTACTTACCAAGACCGCTGCTCTTCTCTCGCTGCCTCCCAGTCCCACTCTGGTCTCAGGCCTGGTTCCCCTCGCTTTTTAAGGCTGCCGCTCCTCTCGCATTATCAAATGCCAAAAGCAAAAACAAAGAGCACCTCCTTCACTTCCTCCCCTAACTCCCTTAATCACTCAACTCCCAGCACTCTACTCTAAGTCGCACTCAAGTGTTAAATCACACTAAGTTGGCTGGCTAAGCTCCTAAAGCAAAGGCCAGTTGACCCAGTTACAGAGGAACCAGTTTCAGCTGCTTCTTTAATTAATTAAGCCCAACTACTCAGCCAGTGGAGACCTTGTTAAAGCCCTGCTTAAGGCTGGGAACTTTAGAATTTAAACTGTAGCTTTCAGTTAAATGCTAAATATAAACACAATTAGATTTTTACGAAAAGATTTTTTTTTAAATTAAGGCTCCTTAATCACCATCCACCGGCATCCAGTCCTATATTTAGGCCTATACTTAGCGACCAATCAACTTACGGGACTCCTGAGACATAACCTTTAGATTTTATCTGTTAACTCCTGGCTTTCTCTCTCTCTCTGAACTCCCACTACTTTATAGGCTTCCCACTCCCTAGGGTATAACTCTGGGCTGGCTTCAAAAAGCAGTCTGTGGCATTAGAACAATTGCAAGTGAGTTGGGACAAGTTTGTGTGAAGCCAGGAGTTGGAGAATAGCGTGACAGCAAAATACTGTGGATGCTGGAAATCTGAAATAAAAACAGAAAATGCTGGAAAAACTCAGCTGGTCTGGCAGCATCTGTGGAGAGAGAAACAGAGTTAACGTTTCGAGTCCATATGGCTCTTCTTCATTGGAGAATAGCAACCTGGAGACCAGTGAATGAAACTAAATGCAGTTGAGATAGTGAATTATAGGGCTGCACTGAAATGCTGGTGCCAACTAAGAATGCAATTCTAGCTTGGACATGTGATTTTGATTTTTGTTGGAGAAGGGGTTATGAAATGATTTTCGACTGATTATAACAAGAAATTTAGAACTTGCCACACAATGTTGGAGGTCATCATATGTAAGCCTGACCCTGTCCTCAGCTGGTGTCCATACAGAACACAGAATCACAGTGCAGAAGAGACCATGCAAATTCCAGCATGAAGTGGATAGTGCTCAGAAACAGGAGCCAGTTGTGCTGAAATCAGTTGTCTATCATATTGAATCTTATCCATTTCTCAGCTATATGAGCAGAAATAGAAGCAGTTTATGAGACTTAGACAGCAACCAGTACCCTGTCCCCCTCCTTCTTAAATAATAAATAATCACTTATTTATTTGAAGAAGGTTGTTAAGCACTAGTGACATGCTACTGTAACTCTGCAGTAGAGCGAGCTAAGTTTTTGCCCATTACATACCAGTCAGTGACCCCTCACTAATGCTGCCTGACTCAAGTCACTGGAAGTTAACTCCAAGGCTACATTAGGGCCTCAAGTGACTGCAGTGCAGCCATGTGTAAAGCTTTAGGTGTAGCATCACACTCTTCACTGATTCAATTCTTTCTTCCTCTGGCTTGGTTTCAGGAGGAGTGATTAAAATAAAATGTATTTATTTAATCAACTGTGACCCTCATTAAAGCATTCAAGAGCAATTCTGAGAGGCAAGAAGAGTCATATTCAACTCGAAACGTTAACCCTGTTTCTCTCTCCAGAGATGCTGCCGGACCTGCTGAGATCTTCCAGCAATTCCTGTCTTTCAGATTTCCAACATCTGCACCATTTTGCTTTTATATTACTCAGAAATTATGCAAAGCCTTTTATAAATTCTACGTATTTTGGAGGGAAATTCTACTACCACCTGACAAAGCTATCACTTTCCTCAATGATAATTATAAATTGTTTTCTCCAACATAGAAATTCCCAGACTGTAAATTAATTTTTTTCTGAAAAAACTACGATTTTTTTCTTAATCCCAGCATCCTCGATTGTAGCAAATCATAACACTCACTTTTCTTGAAAAGTAATAAGAGAGAAAAAAAACCATGCATTTTCACAAGTTCTGAGTGTAGTAAGGCTCATGTATGTTCGCACACACTATCTCACCACAAGCATTACCACATATGAATCATAAAAACTATCATACCAAGAATGCTGTTTGCATGTACTGAGCAAGATCATATCATGTATGTTTATACCAATTTACCAGAGTAGTTGATGTCCTGATTTATTTTGAGCCAATTATCTTTGTCTAGATAATTTAACAGAAATGATAGACTTGGGTTATAAACATGCAACACCAGAGGAATGTAGGTTTAGTCAGTTCTCCCACTCGACTAACTTACTCAGCTCAGTGTGTCCTTGTTGGGGGGGCCTGTTAAAAAGGTTTGTATGACAAACTTGGGATGTAGATTCTATGAAAACATATGATACTGATCCCAAAAGTATGAGAACTGCACAAGTAACCATACTGCCATATACAGATTAATAGAGCAAAAGAATCTAACTTTTCTGATTAAATATTAGAATAAATTAAGATGGTGATTGTATAATTTAATCTTACAAATGATGGTACTCTACAGTTAAAAGGTATTCAGGTGCTGTGATGAGTAACTCTAAATGTAACAACTAATATTCATTATACTTATCAATCTTTTAACTATCAATCAGGTTAAATTACTTCTAAAGAGAATACTGGGCACAAATTTCATCTCCGCAGGAGTGTTACAGAAGGCTAGCTCCCTTTTGCTGGAGTGCATGGTGCTGCCAGTCACTCCTGGCACAGCCTGCACAGTGAGCCGTCTTGAGGATGCCACCTGTGCGGGCATCCCCAGCTTGCACTGGAAGCTTCTGAAGGTTTGCACGTCGCTCTACAAAGAACAAGCAGCGAGCTGCAAGGTGGACAGTCCGCTAGTGCTATTTAAAGGGCCAGGCACCCAAATTGCAGTAAGGCAATCTTCTCCTAATGCAAACCATATGGAAGCACTGTGGAGTCTTTCTGAAGATGTTGTGTTGAGTTCCTGTATTTGCCAGAGTACTTTGCTGCATCCTCACAGGGATGGCAGAAGATTAAGTGACCTGTTCACCCAAAAACTGCAACAGCTATGGAGGCACTTCAGAGCCAAATTTTGTGGCTAAAATATGAGACAGATTGACAGATGACATGCGGACCCAATTGGAACAACTGAGAGATCAAGAGAGTAGAACACAGAGCAGCAAGTTTGTCCAGTCAAACCAATAATTTTGCTCAGAACAACCAGAAATAGTACTTGTTACAAGCTCCAAAGAGACCAATAACTTTATTAAAAAAAGGAGATTCAAACTCCCAGTTGATAGCTGAAAGAATTACACAAGACTTCACATTTTAAACTTTTACTGTAGCAAATGATGAAAAAGCACTAATGATCAAACGCTATTTTGTTTTGGTAGGCAACTTGTACTTTAAAATACTGAGAGGAACATTCCCACTTTATACTTATCACATTACACCTTACACTCCCCATGGAATTACAGTCCTTATAACAAATAGTCCACAGTTGTTCCCAGCTTCCAATGAGTTCCTGCATCCTCGTTTCAATGACTAGTAACTTAAAATAACTGTCTCCAGGCACCTTCCTCAGTTTTCTAAGTTTTTTAAATCCAGCACCAGCAGCAAAGTCTGTTCCAATGATTCTTCTTCCCCTTGGCCAAGCCAGGCCAAATCTCCCAGAATCCTTAGATAGCAATGAGATGTGTTTCTTTGACTCAAGACCATCCCCCTTCTGCATTCAGCTGTGGTAGCTTACAAAGCCAAAAATATCCCTTCCCTCTGCTGTCTGACTGATATTTATTGATTTGTAGGGAAGCCTGTTATCTGACCTCAAAAATGACTTCCTCTGCACTCTTCACCATGGAACGTGAAACACATTAGTCTTGCATATAGATAGAAATGCTGATGCACTATTCTTGATCCAAACTTTCTTTCATCTTAGAAGTAATTGGACAGTTTACAGTAGACCTATTTACAGCCTGATACTTGCAACATTTTTCTGGGACTTTCAGAGACTCAGGGACTACCCATTGTGAACTCAAAAATAGCTGCCATTACCTCCAACCGTGAACACCTTACACCATCATCCTAGTAACACAACCTGGGCCTTCCTTTCCACTTTAACCACTCCAGGCCTGTTGACAAGCGGACTTCAGTATAGGTCACATGACCCCTCCATTTTACCTTAAATCAAAGACACAGTCACAAAACATAACAATCTTATAAACCTCATATTTGTAACAAATTGTATTGTCATATTTAGTTTAGGGGACAGCTTGTCTAGTTTACTTGAACAAGCCTCCACATTTGTTAATAAAACAAACTGGGTGGAACTTAATATTGGTGTTTGGGGTCTTGCCACCAACTGGAGTGCTGACAATAGCCACAGGTCACCTCTTTTCGGGAAGGCCCACCACATTAAGTGCCAATCAGGCACTTAACTGGGCAGCAGCAGGCCTTCCCTGGCATCCAGGACCCCGGCGGTTGAAGATCCACCCACTGAAAGCTGCCAGCCAAACAGAGGCCAGCAACTCGTCATTGTCTGGTAACTCCACCAGGGAGGCAGTGGCTGGTGCCAGTAATGCACTCACCTGAGGCCAACGATCGCCAAGGGACCCAGTCCACAGGTGAGTGATGGTAGTAGGGAGATCACCGGGTGAGGGTTGCGGTGGAGGAGGGAGGTGGTGTCGGCACCAACAGCAGGAGGGTGGCTCTCAATGGGCCCCTCTCTTTCTGATACCGGGTGCCTCTATCAGGCACTGAGCGCCTTTCAGTGAGGGGCCACCACCCCTTCCCAGAAGCCCGCAAGCAACCCTCACAGGGGTTGCTTTTCAGGATTCCCACATGACGAGTCACCCCATTGCCCCCACTGCCCTTCCCAGTGTCAGCAGGAAGAGACCCGTAAGTGGGCATTAATTGTCTATTTAAGGACCTCAATTGTCAGCCGTCCACAAGCTTTCCCATCCCACACTTAATGGGGGCAGAGGCAGGATGGTAGCGAGTCCCTTCTCACCACTCTCCTGCCCAAATAAATACCCCCCGTCACCAAACTTGCCTCGGGGAAGGAGATTAAATTCTGGTCACTGAATCAGAAAAACAAGAATAGAGCAATATTGCCATGAGTTAGTTACTGCCTAATTATTGTGCTATTAGTGATGGAATTGATCAGGCACAACATTTTACAAAGCTAAGTCACACAAACCAAAATAACTGGCTGATCCTGCTGGTGTTTCATCATAACTGGGAGATGGGCAGAATGTCAAGCTGAGTTTCCACAAAACAGTTCAGGAACAAAAAAAGGTCTGGTAACTCCACTCGAGAGAGTGTTTCTTTTTGGTTAAATATATTTCTCTTCATAAATATCTAGTGTTTGCCCTCAGTGGGGTGGACTGTAGATTCTTCATAACTGAGGACAGTAAGAACTTTTACTTCTTTGAATTCCATCTCCCTCAAATGGCTGCACTCAACTTTTCTTTCATTTCAAGAGTAAAAGTGCTTTCAATTTGCTGATGGCAAACTAGCTCAATTACATATAAACTAAATCCCCATCCCCCATCCCAGAATACTTCATTTTGCCTGCCCTTCCTGACGTTTAGGGTTGACCTCAAGCAACAAATCAAACTGCCATGGCCCAATAATTATCAACGAAGAGCCTTGTTGGAAAAACACTGCCTGGGAAACAATTATACTTGCTAGATAAACATGTGTTGTTTGAAAACGTAGACATTTTTATAGGCTGCTACCAAAATGTGCAGAGAAATTGTAGCAATAAATCAGGGAGGTGTTTACTAGGAACTGCTATCGGACATGCGCAATTCTTGCTCAAAGCAGGATTTGCTTTGCAAATGAAGTGTAAATGGGAACTGGATGAAGAACAAAACATACATTTATACAACAATGATAGGGAGCATTGTTTTGCAGAAGGAAGGTGGCCATTCCCATTTGTGGGGTCCCTTTTAGTGTCTGGAGTTCCAATTCCTGGGGCTGAAAAGCAGCCAGGCTTGTCGACAGCAAGTATGGCTCAAGATCTCAATTTGCAGCTGAGGGATTCAAGAGCATTCAACTTAGTGAGTTCCAAACCATTTCTACATGGCGTTTGAGTTTCAGTATCACTATAAGACTACAAAAAAGCATTTATACATCTTTGAGGTTTTTTAAAACTTCAGTTGGGAATTAGAAAATACAATATAAAATTATAACAGTATTGTAAATAAAGCTTGTGAATTTAAAAACAATTACTTTCAAAAGGGTCAGTAGCAGAAGGGATAACTAGATGAATTGAAGGTGGACAGATATATTGAAAGCTACCGAGATGATTGCTTGATGGGCTCCATACCAGTTCAAAATAGTCAAAAACCAGTACTACTGGTCAAACAATTTTTACTGGTACCTGTCATTATCCAGTTTTACCAATTTTGCCTTAAATGTCAGAATATGCTTTCCACTACAGAAGGCAATGTAAGTTGTGCCTGATGTGACAACCTTGTGCAATAAAGGTGCTCCCCTAGTCCTCCCACAAAGGCGGCCTAAGCTGTGACCTATTGTGCCTCTAGCATCCACACACAAATATATTTAATAAATTTGTCTTTTTAGTCAATCACTGTTTGAGACATAATATTGTCAGTCATACTGTGAGGATAAGACCAAAGCAAATTACTTGGTCACATAAAATTCAACGTGCCATTTTCTGCTTTGGGTTGTGGTGCCTAAGACAAACAAAAATTTTCTAACTGGTGGTTACATATCTGAAAACAGACCTGTAAGGCAGTAAATAGTCATTAAAATGTCATGGTCCAGCTTCCTGGAGGCTTTCCTTAACAGAAATAAACCATGGCCAGAACCTTTCACTCTGTGTGCGGGCGCACACCCGACATGCTCGAGCATAAAATACCAGGTGTTGGGTGAGCGTCCCGACGTCATCGCACACTCACACAATATTTCGCTCGGTGGGCACGAGCAGGAGTCGGAGCCGTGCCTGCCATCAATTACAAGGCCAGTTAAGGCCATTAAAAAGGCAATTAAGCTGTATTTTACGTTGCCCGTGTGATTTTGCACTCGTTGCACGGGCAAAACGGGCAGGCGGACAGCTGACAGTTTATAAAACCTCATCCAAGGTCAGGATAAAAAGGGTCAGCAGCATCGCCAGTGTGAGGAGTGAGGAGTTTTGGAGATAGTTTGCTGCTGGTTGCTTATTGGTCCTTGGCAGCTTCTTCTCTGTTCAGGGCTTCATTCTTAACATTACCAGGCTTCATTTCAGGACTCATTGCTGTCTGCCAGACCCCCTGAGTATTCAGATCATGTGTACCCTTCAGAAAACCTCCCATTACCCTGGTAATGGGGATTGTGGTCTTTGCTGGTGACACCTCCTCTGAGGAGGAAGGGAGGGGCAGAAGGGAGAGGAGGCCAGGTGTCCCAATATAGCTTCCAGGAGAGGGACCTGTGGGAGGAGAAGCGCAGGCACGAGGGGTGCAGGACCAGCAGGAAGTCCAAGGAGGAAGGTGCTGCAGAAGACATCACTATCCTGCTGCCAGGGTTTACAGGCAGCGATGCAGCTACCTCAATATGTCTGAAGTGCAATGCTGAAGAAGGCTCCGCCTCTCAAGGGAGACCGTGACCTCCATTTGTCAGATGATTGGGCCTGAGATCAGCTCCAACTGTGTGGGTGGACACCCCATGACAGCGGCTCTGATTGTCACAGAGGCCCTCAACTTCTATGCCTCCTGCTCTTCCAGGGATCAGTGGGGGATCTGTGTGGAGGGTCCCAATCAGCTGTCCACAGTTGCGTCAAGCTGGTGACAAAAGCTCTGTTCAGGCGAGTACTGACCTTTATTCTTTACCGTACGTAGGAGGCCAGCCAGGCTGAGCGAGCCAGAGGCTTTGCCGCGATTGCTGGGTTCCCCCGTGTCCAAGGTGCAATAGACTGCACGTATGTGGCCATCAAGGCGCCAGTGGGTCACCCGGGTGCCTTCGTCAACAGGAAGGGATTTCACTCCATGAAAGTGCAGATAGTGTGTGACCACAGAATGCAGATTCTGCAAATCTGTGCAAGGTACCCTGGCAGTTCCCATGACACGAATATCCTGAGACACACCCAGGTGCTGAGGCTCTTCAGAGCTCCAACCCTACTGAATGGATGGCTGCTGGGTGACAAGGGCTATCCCTTGAAGAGGTGTCTCATCACGCCTCTCTGCCACACAAGAACAGAGGCAAAGCAGCGTTACATTAGGAGTCATGTCTCCACAAGGGTGGTGGTAGAGAGGACCATGGGTCTTCTCAAGATGCACTTCCGATGCCAGGACCATTCAGGGGTGCACTACAAAACCTCCAGAGCAGGTGTCACTGATAGTGGTTGCATGCTGCGCTCTCCACAGTCTGGCACTGGCAAGTGTGGACCCACTGGAGGAAGAGGATCTTGACGCAGGTCCACAGACCACAGAGGATGGATCCAGTGGTGATTCCGAGATGGGCATGATGAGGAGAACACTGAGGGCGTGGAGGCAGACCTCGGTAAGCTCCAGGGAGGTAGGGACACCAGAGACGCCTTGATCCAACGTTCCTTCAGCCAGGCTACCAAAGATCTGCTTCCACCTCATGCCAGGGCTGCTGCCTCCATCCTGGATGTCTGAAATGACACTTTCATTTGCACCCAAATTCCACTCAATGCCTGTATGTCCAGCATTACATACTGGCGTACGCTGCACCAGAAAGAAAAATGGTGAAGCATACTCAGGCCATCAGAACCAAAGCAAATTTAACGTTATTGTCACACTGAAAGCATAATGCCTTTACCATTATTGGTCCACATCAGCAGACATATAAACCAAACATAAATGAACAGAAAATCACCTGTGAACTATCCCTTTTGTGCTCATGGTGCCTTTAACTTACATTTCTGAGTGCTACGTCTTGGTGCATCCCCTCCCCACCCCACTTCCCCCAAACCTCCCCCAATGCTGGCAGCGGCATTGGGTGTAGCCTGCCGACTCTGGTGTCTTGTTGACCTTAATGACCTTGGCGGTCATCCTCTGGTCATTGAGCTTGTGCTGGCCCTGCCTTGGACGGAGTGGCCAGTGCCAGGGCTGGCATCTCCCCAGTCATCGCAACCTCATCAGATGCCATGGTCACTGGCAGGGGGGTGCGGAGGAGCTGCTGCCGTCATCCAGAGCACCCTGAGAGGAGCCCGCAGAGACAACAAGTAGTTGGTGCACCAACATGAGGTCGCCCTGGACCTCCCTGCTCACCATTGATGGACGGGCACCTAGTTGGGATACTGGTGCCTCATCCATCTCCCACACTGGCACTGACCACCTGAGGTCATTGCCTGTGTGAGGGCTTGCAGTTCCATGCACAACCCCAGGAACCCCTCATTCTATTTCTGGAGCTACCTCTCCATGAGAGTTGCCACTCTCTCAATGGAGGAGGCAGTGCGCTCGGTCATGAAGGTCAACACAGTGCTCATGCTCCACATGGACCCCTCCAAAACAGAGACCCTGGAACACAGGCCCTTATGGATCTCTGCCAGATCCTCCCACACATCCCGCCGGACATCCAGCATCTGCCACCTAATGGACAACTCCAGAGGCTCATCACCTACCTTCGACTGAGCATTGTCTTGGTCTCCAGCTGTCCTCCGACTGCCAGGGCCGTGGGCACCCTCTGCCTCCGCCTGCACCTCAATCGAGTGTGAAGTGCCCTCACCAATGCGCACCAACATTCTAGCCGCCGATCTAATGCCCATCCAGGTGCTGGTATTTGCACTGGTGCCTGCTTCAGAGAGCGGGTGTGTCGCAGGTGCAAATGATGCCCAGTGGTCCTCCGATGTCAGGGATGGCCCTTCAGGGTCCAGAGAGTGAGTGTGTGCTGTCGAATCTAAAAGGGAGAACAAGGTCATGTCACTAGTTAAAGCCTTCACACTGTCACTGTGCATGCCAGGCACCCTGGTGAGACAATGGAGATCTGCATCATGGTGCCATTGTCTTTCAATGATCAATGGGGGCTCCAGGTTTGAGGCTCCAATCAATGAAGAGACTACACTAGAATGGTTGCACAATCTGAAACCCTCACCTCTGTGCACTGCACTCTTGCCTTTGTCTGGCACCTCCACCTCCCCACGCCTGGTTGCATGGGAAGCATGCTGGCTCTCTAGCTCTAGGGTGTCCTGCTCGAATCTGGTGAGCAGCAGCAGGTTGGGCTGCCCTCTGCCTGTCCGTGACCTCTCCAATTGGTTATGGCTTGTCTTCTCCTGAATGGACAGAGGAGCATTGATTAGTCTACTCTCTACCTGCAGCGCCATTGCATCCTGGCCAACCCCAGCTGAGGAACACCTTGCAGGGCACATCTGAATCGGGCCCCTCAAGCCGCAAGGCACTCAGTCCAAGCAGCCAGCCTGAAATCACGTCAGGGGCCGATAGCAGGCGGCAAGCCATTTCCTGTCCGCTCCCGGGCCTGCCAACCATACCCGCCCGCCGACCTCAAAATTCTGGCTTATGTTTCTTATTGCCCTCTTCTTCACTTTCTTTACCTTATTCTGGCTTTTTCTCAATTTGACTTTACAATATTTCTTTTTCTATTTCACAGGCCATTTGACCAGGGATACCACGAGTGTTTTTCATTCTCCAGCTGGAAAGTGAGAAAAGAACAAGAGAACATTAAGAACACAAGGCCCATCTCAAGATTCATTAATGATCCTTTGTTTCCTCTCGCTCTCTATGGAAAAAAAACAACAGAAGTACTGGGAAACAGGCAAACTCTAAATGTAGGAATTTGGGATCCTAGAGCACAAGGGTGGCCGGATGTGATCTCCTATATGAGGTTGCTACCAAAATAATGGTAAAACTTGTGGCACTTGGCATCATTTTTGTGTAAAAATGATACAACAATTTCAAGTGAGGAGCACGTGCAGTTAAATGCCAATATCCAAAAGTTGCTGTCTAAGTTGTGCCTTTCCACCAATAGCTTTGGAAAAACAGAATTCTTCTGTCTGCCTCACCATTGACATGCATTGAAAGGTATGGGGTGCTGTAATTGCTTGATGAATATGAACTAAACTCACCACAGTTTAAGATTCGTCATTACAAACATAAGTTCCCTTTTAAAAATTTGATAATAGTTACTGTCTGCCAATCAGCCTCTCTGGCTCTGAAAATGAATTATTTCAAGTGTGGAGCCTCATTCCTTCTGGTATTAAATGTTGTTGGAGATACTAAAAATGTAATTTCTTTTACCTTTCTTTTCTTTCTCTTTTCTGAATCTCTCTCAATCTAATCTTTTCATTTCTTTTTCTGTACCTATAATTTGATATTGAATTTATTCCTGTAATTTACACATCCTTCTCAGTTCTTCTGCTGTTAATTTCATGGTCCTTCAATCTGATTGGGTAAGGAAATACACAGTTTCATGCTCTTTTCACTCAGGTCTCTGGTACTGGGCATCCCTCACTTCAACATTATCAGCTTACGCTTTCAGTAACTTGCCACACAATAATACTAAAAACCTAAAATATGCACAAAGAAGTCTAACTAATGACAGATGCCTTGCTACAGAAAAGCCATTATATATAGAGTTGATATTTTATGTTGAGCACAAAAAGAAGGAAGACTGGATCTTGATTTTCAATCCAAGGTTGGGAGTCCAACACCTGAATCATTTCCAGGTCCTGACCCTGCTCCCTGTCTGCGTCCCTAATGTGACACTATTTTAAAATATGGATCCCCTAATTAGGCTGGAGGCAAACTCGGCTTCCAATTAATGGTGTCAGGTACTGCCAAGAGGCAGAAACTGACTCAAAAGTGCAATGCTCAAAGGCGGATGGGAGCTGTGTCTCGGCTTGCTGTTGACTTACAGAATGGAGGAGACAGGAGATCAGAGGGCCAGCAGCCTCATGACACAGATAAGTGGCCAAACAGTCAATGAACAGGTACTTGACCTGCTCTGTGTAAATATTTCCAACAATTTTACTTCAGCAGAAACATCACCTAATGGTTCCCCTCATTGCAAGCAACAGCTATGCACTAATGAGCACCAGACTGCTTGCTTTTTCTGATCTGTGATTTGAAAATCACCTTCTGGCCCTCCCCAGCCAGCTAACATACCCTACAAGGAGCTTAATTGGCAATTACTTGGAGGCGAGTGGGTTGCTGGCTCCCCCTCACACCAGGCCCTTGCTTTGAAAATTGCAGAGCCTTGCAGAGGCATCAGAAGACTGACCAGGTTCGCTATTTTCAAACCACTCCCACTATAGACTTTGCCCCCTTAGGCAATTGAAAATCAAACCACTGCATTTATATAACACCTTTCACAACTTCAGGACTTCCCAAAGCACTTTACAATCAATGAAGTTTAGTGGTTGTTCTAACATAGTTGTAAAGTGTATCAAGTTCCGGTTTGCTCCACAGGATGGATTTACTTCTTATTGCACTTGGCCATGAAAGATCAGCTGAGTCCAGCACACAGAGAACGTCGACCTGGCAGGACCACATGACGGAGTTTACTTGATTTATTTTCATTACGTTTATTGAGAAGAGAATAAAACAGTGCCCATTATTCTATGTGCAATCTTCCCTGCCCTATTTTCTTTTCGTATGCAGGTTTTGGGCAATTTGTTATGCCCAAGTACTATGAAAGGAAATCCTACCACATAAATGTAGAGTGCTGAGGAGAAGCCATGCCTTGGCCTTGGATTTAGGGGTAGATGGTGGTGTAGTGATAATGTGATTGAACGAGTAATTCAGTGGCCCAGCTAATGCTCTGAGGACACAGGCTCAAATCTCACCATAGCAGCAGGTAGAACTTAAATTCACTTAAAATCTGGCATATAAAGCTCGTGACCATGAAACTGTAATTGATTGTCTTAAAAACCCATCTGGTTCACTAATGTCCTTTAGGGAAGGAAATCTGCCATCCTTACCTGGTCTGGCCTACATGTGACTCCAGATCCACAGCAGTGTGGTTGACTCTTAAGTGCCCTCTGAAATGGCCCAGTAAGACACTCAGTTAAAGCCCAATTAGGGATGAGCAACAAATGCTAGCTCTGCCAGTGATGCCCACGTCCCATGAAATAATAAAAAAACAATTAATGCATTCCAAAACTACTAAGATCTCCTCAAAATCAGAATCAAAGGGCTGGTTTTTACAGCAACCTGCTAGGTGTGTTTTTGGTGGCAGGTGGGGGACATACAATGTGATGGATGACTAGCCCATAAAATGGTAGGCAGGCAGGCATTGAAACCGGCAGCCCACCTGCCACGTAAAAAATAAATAAACAGACACTTGAGGTTGTTCACAATCCAGTTGACATGAATATGGCACTGCCCACACCGTAATGCAGTTGGTTGGGGCAGGCCGGCGGGAGTGGCCAGTCTGTTTTCATAATCCAACTGGTTAAAACACGGAAGAAAAGGTTGTTGGGGGGGATACATCCTTCATGGGGTGACCTGTGCACATCTGCCTTATATGCCTGGGACTTACCTTAGTCCAGGATCTATTGCTCTTTTCATTGAGGACCTGCTTGCAGTCCCAGCAGCGCCCACTACTGAGTTCTGGCACGGCTGGGACTGCTAGAGCTGCCGGCCAGTCAGACTGGCCAACAGCACTTGAGGGCGAGACTTCCTCCCACTCTCAGTTTGTTTACACTGCCCCAGTGTGTCATTGCTGCTGAGGCGGCCTTTTCTAAGTCAATTGTTTTGAAAGTGATTTTTGTAATGGGGTCGGGGGGGGGATGCAAGCAATGCACCAGCCATGTTCCCCCCTACCCCGTGGAATTCAGCGCAAAGTCTCTACTGCAGGATCATGAACAGAGCAGAAACCATTCATACACAAAAGATCATCCTCCTCGTGAAAAATTAATTTTGCAAATCATCTTTTAGTTGCTTACAGACATGTCAGATAACGAGGTGAATCAGGTCGAAATGCATCATAGCCTTGCTTGCTTTTAACATTTTGACAAAAATAATGCCCAACTTATTTGGCACATCGCTTCCCTCCCCTCTCCTCCAAGTTTGTCAGACACTGCTTCATTAATACAGAGTTCTTTTGAACTAGATTTCCAAATTTATGCCAGGGACAGAGCTGAAGTAATTTACCCTCAGCAGCTCTTATAAATCTAAAGCATTGACGCTTTACACATTGCTTCTTCGTGCCTGTGGAATTCTCTTCCATATGGCACTGATGCTGAGAACTCTGCGAGAAGCTCAAATGCACAGGGCTGTTCAGGAAAATCTCTGGCAACCGGAGTGCAATTTCTCCAGGACCCCCTTTCTGCTCAAAGAGCACTGGAGCTAAATTCAAGAGACAGCTGTCCTTGTTAGCTACCTCCACCTGCACCCGGCTGTTATGCCACCTAATAACCAATAAAACATTATTTTTACAGAAATATGTTCCCCTGCTATCAACTGCCAGCTTTTCAACTTTTATGCCATTTTGCAATACTCAGCAGGAAAGCAAAGTATTTCTTCCCAGATGTCCCTCTAAACAGTTCAACTCTGAAATCACATATGAAACAACTCAAACCTTCTTATATTGCCTCTTTGTTGCTTCCACATGGCCAATTGTAGCTTGAAAAGTGTATTTTCACTTCCATTTGCTTTTATATTTTTCTCTCACTTTGTTTCATCTTCCGGCATCAGGAAAGTAGTTCTGATGATAGAAAAACTGTTTGATCTGTTGTTGTGTTGCCATTTTAAGGGTGATGAATTGCCACTTGACAATCACACTGGATACCCCAGCATTTATGGATAACTGGTTCTTTATAGGAGGAATACGATAGATCAAATTGTAATGATGTGGCTGTGGTATGGTTCAAGGTTATTACTAAAAGCAGATTTCAATAGAAGGAAATTAATGGGACCTCTGTTAATTCCAAAGTACAGCAGTTGCTTTTGCATATGGTGTTTAACTTGCTAACACAGGTTTGACAGTACCATGTTGTACAATTAATAATTTGATGTTGTAATGGTATATTTTAATTTAAGCAAATGCCTGGATTTTTGATCTCAAGGTGGGTGCACTGAGGCTGAAAATTTTCCAGTGCACTGAACCCACCTCAGAAAAATCTGCCCCACATAGCGGGATCTTTGTTCCTGTTGGGGGGGAGGGTGCATGCTATGGTGGGTTGGACACTGATTGGGAAGTGGCCACAGGGGCTGATCAGTTTCAAGGCAGGCTGGTTAAAAGTCCCACCTCGGTTTCTGGGACTTCATCCCAACCGTGTTGTTAAACATTAGCCCTCACCCCTCACACTCCCTCAACTCCCCACCCACTCGCCATGCCCCATCCATGCCAACCCATGGCCACCACCCACCCCCAATGGCCCCATACCCTCCATACCACCCATGCCAAACCATGTCCCTTTATAATCTTTCTACCAACTTAATGCCAACTCATGAACCCCTTGATCATCCCCATTGTACCTTACAGCCCCTATGCCTGCTTAATGCCAACCCATGCCCCCACTATCACCCTTTACTCTGACACCCTCCATGCCAACTCACCCAGTATCCATGATGGACAGACCTCAGGAGACATGCTGAGATAAAAGAAAATAAAGTTCTAAGTATCTATTACAGCCTTCGCTGTATAAAAAAAATATTCTCATTGATAATAGCCCATTCAATACATTTAAATTCCCTCAAGTACTTAATCCTATATAGAAACAAACATTTGTATTCATAACCTCACATCAAAAGCAGCTAATCCATTAATCCTCTTGGAGCTGTCAATCCAACTGTGAATTTACAGCCCCTGACTGTGATAATGACAGGTTGTGTAAGCACTCAGGCAGTAATAATGCAATGATGATAGCACTTAAGGTTACGTCAACAAATAGCTTTTGATACTGCAAGCACAGATTTTTTTCAACTCACAGAAACAAGCAGACTTTTTTCAAAATTTAAATAACTTGATATCTTGAGAGTTCTATATACCTTAACTGCCCTTTACAAGCATTTACATCTACTCTAAAACAACCTAAGTCACACACTGCGGGATAAGGTCCTTACTGCAGTGAAAATAGGGTCTGTTTAAACTCAGCAATGGGCTGAATTTTGCCGCCGGCAAGCAGGCAGTAGGGCCCGCTCACCGACGCGCAAAATGACATGGGGTGACGTCGGGGAGAACCCCCGATGTCATCCCGCCCCATTTAAATCTTCAGGAAGGCGGGGGTGCAGCAAAATCAGCTGCGGGCCTGCTGACCTGTCAATGGCCAATTGAGGCCATTGACAGGATCATTAAAACAATTAAAGGACCTGCCCGTCCAACCTTAAGGTTGGGGGGCAGGCCAGGAGCCCCAGCGGGCTTCTGATAATACATGAAACCCCATCCACCGCGGGATGAGGTTTCATGTAGGGATTTTAAAAGTTTAATAAAGTTTTAGTGTAAATTATGAACATGTCCCATCTCATGGTCACATGAGGGGGACATGTTAAGGATTTTGTTTTTCTTCTATTTTCAATGTTTTTAAAACTGTCAGCGATCTCCCTGAGGCAGCACTTAGCCTCAGGGAGATGTGCGCTCTTTCGTGCGCATGCGCAAAAGAGCGCACTCTCGCTTTTGGGGAATCCCCCCCCACCTGCACAGGCTTCCGGCGGACGTCACGCTGGGCGGGCTTTAATTGGCCCGCCCACGTAAAATGGCTGTGGGGCCCGCTTTTCCGGCGGGGATCAGCTCCCTGCCTGCCGGAGATTGGGTCAGGCGCTCCCGCCCATATTCCAAGTTCTCCTAACGGACACCCGCATTAGTCAGGTTAGGAGTATCATGTGTTGTCACGCCAATGCATGATATTCTGTGGGAGATATAGCCATTGATTTTCAGTCACTTCACTGGCAGGAATGGGGCACTTACAGTCTGAAAATCACTGTGCTGTAATTATTGTTTCAATGCCACTCCATTCCCACCAGCCGCCATTCTCTTTGGGGTCTCTGTATGGATGGCCCACGTGACAGTTTGTTTCAACTGAGAACCTTATTCCAATATGCTAATTTAGCGTCCTATGATGTGCATAGTTCCCCAATGCAATTTTAAGATAGTAATGAGCAGACTGTGCACTGAGTGCTCTCTGTCTATCAGTATTAGTTGTTGAGTGGTCTAACCAGTGGACCTGAAAGCAAGCATACTAGGCTGCTTCAAAATCAGATAAGATCTTTTATAAAGTCGTTGTGATAAAAATCTATCATCCCATTATTGGCCCCTGTGCCAAGGAAAAACCTTTCAGTTTGAGTCCAAGGTGGAGCTACTGGAATTCCCATTGTACTCACAACCATCTGGGTTTATGGAAAAGAGTCTCACTCTCAGGTTGCCTTGGGCCTCCTCCTAGAAACTTCATAATGGAAGTGTAAGTGCTGATTCTGCTGACCACCTAATGTCCATCCATTAATAAAATCTACCCCATAACTTTGATTCCCCCACTCTAATAAACTTCTTGGGCCGAATTTTACACTCCCCTGCTGGCGAATCTGTAGGTGGGAGTGAGCGTAAAATTCCTCGGATGGGCTTCCCGCTGGGTACCCGCCCAACCCGACCACTCTGCAATTTTACGCTGGGGTGGGCATGGCCCAACTGAGGCCCTTAATTAGCTAATTATTGACCACTTAAGGGTTGTTTCCCACCCAGCCTCAATTTTTAGGCTGGTTGGAGGATTTCCTGGTTATGGGGCAAGTCTGAAAGCAATTGCGTTCAGGCCTCAGGCGTGAAGGGCGGGGTCATCTCCATCAGCATTCCCTTTTAACATTGGGCAACCCCCCACAAACCCCACTTAAAGTCCAGTAACCACAGGACCTTGACCCCCTCACCCCCAGCACCACCAGCCTCTAAGCTGACATCCCAATTCCCTATTGTCCACATCCCCCTAGGCCTCCCCTACCCTCCCTGCCCTCAGACCCCCAAAATTTACCTGATCCTGGAATCTCGGGTTTTAGGCTCCGGGGGCACTGCATGCAGTACCAGTCCTGTCCACTGCAGCTTCTGGCACTGCAGGGACTAGAGAGCTGCTGGCCAATCAGGTTGTCCGGCAGCTCTGTGAAGGCGAACTTCTTTCCAAGTGAAGGGTGGAAGGCCCGCCTGCAGCCAATTAATACTTGTTGGAGTGTGAAATTGCTGCAGGGCAGGCAGTGCTGGAGGGGATGTGTTCCCCACCGACTCTTCACATGGCAGGACAGGAATCCCCTTAAACCTAAAAATCCTGGCCCTTACATCAGCTGAACTATGCTACATAGCTACTTTGCAGAGGCCAGGAAAGTGGGTGAAATCAGAAAAGATTCAGATTAGGCCAAAGCAAAAGATAAACCACCCCTCTCTGACATCAACTGATTCTTTGGAATTTATTGTCATTTGCCTACTGCATTGTGGATTCCAATATGTTTCATGATATGTCTGGAACTAGTGAAGAGTGAACGCTGACCTGACTGGATAGTATTTAAACTTGGACTAGGAACCCATTGTGATTCATCTCTCCAGTCCCAGGGTTTGCATTATTTATGATGACTAACACTTAGCTATGTGTCATTCTGCCCTCCCACTTCCCACCCCTCATCCCACGACTTCTACTCCCTGGAGTCCTTGACCCTGGGGGAAGGCCAGCCGCAGGCCTGTTAAGTCCCTGAGTGACAGGTAATGCAGCCGGCCTTTCTGGAAAGAGGTGACACGGGGCTCTCATCGGTTCTGCAGATGGCAGCCAAGACCCCTGTCACCTCCGTAAGATTCCAGCCTATGTAACCCTATAAAGATGCAATCAAAGAGCAGAACAAAAACAACACATCAGAATGACACTTCTCCCAGGTCTGCACATTGTTTAAAATGTCTAAAATTGTCAATTTAATGACATATAATTATAATGATATGTATAAATATACCTGATCCTCTATTTCAGTTTGTTTGTCAAAACTGAACTAAAAATAGACGACATAAAATCCTTATTACTAGAAAGAACAAAAAAGGCAAAAGACCACAGTCTCTATGAAGCCTGTAATAACCTTCAAAATAACTGTTGGAACATTTCCAGGTAAATCCCCATAAACATTATTATATTGTTACATTGGAAACATTCACCTATATTTTTATTAATAGACTGTCATGTACAGGGTAACTACCGAGGACCAGGTGATTTTAGCATTATAGTAATGGTTCTCCTGTTGCGTTGAAGATTGGAAGAACGTTTTATAAAGGACTGGATAAGGGTGGGGATAGTAACGGGAAGTGACTGAATTAATTCATTAACTAACAAATGACTAACCATACTGTTATCCTTGGATCCTGGTTGTATCCATTCCTTTGCGGTTTATTTAATTCTTTAATTTGCAGTTGGCACACTCACTCTGAAGCCCGGCTGCGTGCATTCAGAGCGCACTTATTTAATTAAATCAGTTGGTGTGGTCCTGCTATTGCATGTATTGAAGCAGATTTATTGAATGGAAAGCTGGATGGATGATGCTGAAACCTGAGTGCATGTGTGCAGAGCAGAAATTTATTTATTTAATGAATTACTGCCAGCCTTCCTCCTCCTCTATCCACATTGCAGTTATTGAGGCCATTTTTTAACTTAATCACTTGCTCCCAAAGAGCAGTAAAAATGTATTTTAACCACGCACAAAGGAAGGTGGTTGTGGTTGTTGGAGGTCAATCATCTCAGCCCCAGGACATCAGCGCAGGAGTTCCTCAGGGTATAGTCCTTGGCCCAACCATCTTCAGCTACTTCATCAATGACCTTCCCTCCATCATAAAGTCAGGAATGGCATCGTTTGCTGATGATTACACAAAGTTCAGTATCATTTGCAACTCCTCAGAAATTGAAGTAGACTGTGTTCATATGCAGCAAGACCTGGACAACATTTAGGTTTGGGTTGATAAGTGGCAGGTAATATTTGTGCTATACAAATGCCAAACAATGACCATCTCCAACAAAAGGGAATTTAACCATCTCCCCTTGATATCCAATAGCGTTACTATCGATGAACATCCAACCATCAACCTAGGAGTTACCATTGACTAGAAACTGAACTGAACCAGCCATATATATACAGTGGCTACAAGAGCATGTCAGGGGCTGGGAATTCTATGGTAAGCAACTCACCAAAAGCCTGTCCACCATCTACAAAGCACGAGTCAGGAGTGTGATAGAATACTCTCCACTTGCCTGGATGAGTGCAGCCCCAACAGCTCTCAAGATGCTTGACACCATCTAAAACAAAACAGCCTACTTCATCAGCACCCCACTCCACTTTGTTCACAATAGCAGCAATGTGTATCATCTACAAGGTGCACTATAACAACTCACCAAGGCTCCTTCAACAGCTCCTTCCAAACCCATTCACTCTACCGCCTAGAAGGACAAGGGCAGCAGACAAGTGGGAATACCTCCACCTGCAAGTTCCCCTCCAAGCCACACACCATCCTGACCTGGAACTATATCACTATTGCTTCACTGCAGCTTGATCAACAGCCTGGAACCCCCTTTTCCAACAGCACTGAGGGTGTACCTATACCACATTCGCAACAGTTCAAGAAGGCACAGAAGGCACTTGCCACCACATTAATTCTCAAGGGTAACTAAGAATATGCAATAAATGCTGGTCTTGCCAGCGACACTCACATCCCAAGAACAAATATCCTGTCATGCTCAGCTCAATATAAAGATGAATGAAAATCTCATTAGGGCTGCTTTTATTAATATAGGCAGGACTAGTAGGTCCAGGACAAAATACAAAGGAAGCCATGACAAAGAAATGGAAATGGACAGGGGAGCAGCTGAACCAGAAGATGAGAGAATTCAGAAGTCTGGAATGCAAAGGGACTTGGGAGTCCTAGTCCAGGATTCTCTTAAGGTTAACTTGCAGGTTGAGTTGGTAGTTAGGAAGGCAAATGCAATGTTGGCATTTATTTCAAGAGGACTAGAATATAAAAGCAGGGATGCGCTGCTGAGGCTTTATAAGGCTCTGGTCAGACCACATTTAGAATATTGTGAGCAATTTTGGGCCCCGTATCTCAGGAAGGATGTGCTGGCCCTGAAGAGGGTCCAGAGGAGGCTCACAAGAATGATCCCAGGAATGAAAGTCTTAACATATGAGGAACGTTTGAGGACTCTGGGTCTATACTCGATGGAGTTTAGAAGGATGAGGGGGGATCTGATTGAAACTTACAGAATACTGAAAGGCCTGGATAGAGTGGACGTGGGGAAGATGTTTCCATTAGTAGGAGAGACTAGGACACGAGGGCAGCGCCTCAGAGTAAAGGGAAGACCTTTTAGAACAGAGATGAGGAGAAACTTCTTTAGCCAGAGAGTGGTGAATCTATGGAATTCATTGCCACAGAAGGCTGTGGAGGCCAGGTCATTGAGTGTATTTAAGACCGAGATAGATAGATTCTTGATTGGTAAGGGGATCAAAGGTTGCGGGGAGAAGGCGGGAGAATGGGGTTGAGAAACTTATCAGCCGTGATTGAATGGCTGGATGGGCTGAATGGCCTAATTTCTGCTCCTATGTCTTATGGTCTTATGGTCTTATGACACGAAGCAAGCACAGGCTTGTGGGTCAGTCAAAGAAGCAGCATTAGGGGGAGGGTCGGCAGTGATTGCAGGGCAGGCTACAATGAGACAAGAAAGCGGCTTTGGGTAAAGGAGGCAAAATTGGCAGGAATTCTGCTGGGTGTCGTCAGCCCACCTGTCTTACTTCCTTTTTCATGAGAGCATCGACAACAAGAGAGTGGCAGATCTGAGGAGCAACTACCACTCTCCACCTTTAGAATTTCACAAACAACTTAAAGGAGCAGAGAGCCAAAAGAACAGGGTTCTCCCATCTCTGCCCCACATTCTCCTCTGCTGGCCTGGACCACAGCAACCTTATACCAGCAGCGGGCAGGAATGCCCTTTAAAATCTCACCAAGATTCCTGGCACATAAAGGTTCTGGGGTATATGACACCTGGGGGAGAGTGTTTGAGGCATGTTTGCTTCTAATTATACAACTCCAGCTAAACTAATATCATTGAATATCCATAAGTGAAGTCTATTTGTCTGATGATGGCCAATTCTGGTTGAGATTTCATCCATTCCAAGTGGATCAATACTTACAGAATATCACCCTCTAGGTTTTAACGAAAAGAATAACTGCTGTCATCCTGCACATAATTCCAGCTGAAGACTTAGGCTGGAATTATCCAGCCCATTGGCGTCGGGTGTCATGGCGGGCAAGTGGAGGGACAAAATGGCAAGAAGGCCAAAAATTGGTTTCACACTGTCGTGAAACCAGTTTGTGATCGTCAGCTCCACTCGTCAATGTCACTGCACATTGGGAACCTAATTACAAAACTTTAGTATCTCATTATAATCACCAGAATCAGCCCCCGCCAACTCCCCCCTCACCACCCCACACCAACACTGGATCACCAGGGCACATCGGCGTGATTGCACATCGATGTGTTTCACAACTGTGCATAAGTGATGTGGTGAGCTGCACTTCGCTCGGGATTTCGAGGTTTGTTTGTCTACCTTGCTTCAGGCAGCACTTGCAGTCATCAGCGCCAGGCTTCACAGGCAGCACCACATCACTTTTAGGGGGCTCACGGGCAGTTCTCTACTCACCAGACCAGCCGTAAGGTGGGGGCAGCTTTTCAATGGCTGCAGGGATAGGGCTTGCTTGCGGAGAAGTAGCCTCAGGAAAGGGAAGAGGCTGCAGGACGAGAGCTGTACTTGGGAAGGGGGGTATCCCAGGGTGTGTGAGGGGGCACATGTTGATTTGTGCAATTGGCCTCAAGATGGCGAGGGCTGAGGAGGCATTTTTCCAGAGTAGATGAGGCCAGATGGAGATGTGAGGGTGTGGGTGAGAGAGTGAGTGGTGATGTCGCTTGAGTTGGCAGTGAGTGAGATGCCAATGAATATGTGATGGCCTTGTGAGTGTGTGAGTAATTTAGAGTGATGAGATTGTTGCCTTACCCTGGCGACACAGATGAGATCATTCATCCATTTTCTGCACTGGATGGCCAACGTCTTGTATGCAGCATTGGCACTGATCACCACTGCCATCGCTTACCAAGCCGGAGTGGTGAGACTGATGGGCCTCCTTGCAGCCAGAGCAGGGGCAGATGACATCATGATGGCTTCCACGGCATCCAGAAGGCATCCCAGGGATGCATCACTGAATCGGGGTGCTGCACTCTTCTTGGCTTTTGTGGCCATGTCTGCACCGGTGCCCTCCTGGGCTGCTTGCACTGAGAAGTGTGCGTGCAGCTACAGTTTAAATATGGCGCCCTGTGTGAGGAAGCGGCAAGGGAATGGCGTGGCGGGCAAATCGGAGGCTGCCCGCGAGTGAGATGGCGTGTTTCCTGCAGCTGCATAATTAATGAGGCAGGAATGGGATGATACAGCACGAAAACCTGCCATTGCAGCCAATGGGTAAAATAACTTTTTGCTGTCTGCTACTGCACTTAGAGCAAATTTGGGACAATCTAGCCCATAGTTTGACACAATTTCACCTTTCACCTGCATAACCTTCCAGTACCATTGGACTTTCTTGTCATTGACTGATACAGCCAATAAAAATACTACTGTTGGCTGGAAAAGCTGATGAGCCAATGACTCTCTACATATGGGTCGAATATATTTAATCATTCCCAGCCACTTCTGATTTTATCTTTCAAAAGCAGACATAAGCCCCAAAAACTAACAGTACTCATCACCACTTTTAGATATAAGTCCTCAGTGAGCTGAAATTCAGGATTGTGTTACCACCATCCAATGCCAAAGAGAAGGTGGGATTGGACTCTGGACTGAGGGTGGGGTAAAGAGGAAAATAAAGCTTTTGAAGAAGTTGTTTCAATTAATGCATGGCCCAATATTCAACGAATGGGAGATAGCTGCGTTTCAATGCAACCTCTCTGACTATCATGGAAATCCCTGACTCCTGCCTGCAAAGCTGCACTGCCGATATCTCCCTATTATTACTCGGTATGTTATATCATAGGCATTTCTTTAAGTATTTGGAAGAATTTCCCTTTGTCATTCGAAATGTTGATTTAGGCTCATTCTTTGTTCACAGGCAGAATTTTGCACTTGGCGTGCGGGATCGCAGCTGTCTCAGGGAGATGAAGAGATTTTTTTTTATAAATAATAAAGAGCAGAAAAACGTAATAAAACATGTCTCCTCAGGTGACTCTGTCACATGAACAGGGACATGTTTTCAATTAAAAATTAAAGTTTTTATTTCATTTGTATTTGCTTTTGGAAACCTCATCTCACCTGTGGATGAGGTTTCCAAAAAAATGCTAGGGCCGCTTGGCCTTTTCGCCTGCCCACCAACCATTGGGTTGAATGGGCAGTAAAAAAGTAAGGTCAGTTAATAACTTAATGGCCTTAATAGGCCTTTTAATTGATGGCGGGCATGCTGCTGACTCCGGCGTGCTCGGCCAATGTCATCGCGCGTTATTTCACGTTCGGTCAGGTTGGGCGTCCGCCCACCCGCCAAGCTAAAAATTCTGGCCCATGTTTTTCACATTTATTTTGCTGAAGTAACTAACCATTGATCTTGATTTGGAGACAGTGCCTGTTCTGTTTTACTCCCCTGGGACTCAGCCACGTTCCAACTTTGATCTTCATTGGGAGTTGCATGAATGAATCCCCCTGTTGGTAGCAGCCGAGCTAGTTTGTTTCAGTGAACACTTCGCTGGTAGTGATTGAAGTTCCATATGTTGATTGTGCCTCTTCCTGAAGCTGCACTGCATCTGCTTAAGCATCTCTCGCAAGTCCCACTCCAGTTGCTCAGTGTAGCCCTTCATTAAGAGATGCCCATGCTGCAGCTCTCGAATTTTTGCAGTTAATTCCTGGGACTGTCTGCTGTAACTTCTATTTTTGCTGATGGCACTTAGCATTATTTTTCAGGGTCGATTGTTTTTTTCAAATATGAGAATGGTTCAAATCAGTCTCCTTTTGATATTTACAGTAAACCTCACAGTACTGAAAACTGCACCAAAACAATTCTGAAATACTGAAAATTGGATCGTTTTTGTCTGGATTACATTAACCAATAAAAGTCAAATAGACGGCATGCTAAAACAAAATTATAATATCTGGATAAAAATAGTCAGATGTCAGATGTATTTTTCTTTCATAGCTGTTCTTGAGATGTGGGCAGCTTGGCAAAACTGAATTTATTGCCAAGAGTTTATTGCAAAGAAGTTAAAGACAGTATCAAACTTAAAGAAAAAGCATATAACTACACAAAGACGGGTGGCAGGTCAGAAGATTGGGAAAAATAGAAAGAACAGCAAAGAATGACAAAAAGATTATTGAGGGAAAAATTAGAGTATGAGAGAAAACTAGCTAGAAATATAAAGGCAGATAGTAAGAGTCCTTATAGATATTTAAATAAGAAAAGAGTTAACAAAGTGAATGTCGGTCCTATAGAGAGGGAGCCTGGGGAATTGATAATGGAAAGTAGGGAGATGGCGGATGAATTAAACAGGTATTTTGCTTTGGTCTTCACTATATAGGACACGAGTAACATCCCGGAAATAGCTGTAAATCAGGCAATGGAAGGGAGGGAGGAACTCGGGAAAATTACAATCACCAGGGAAGTGGTATTGAGCAAATTGTTGGGGCTGTGGGCTGACAAATCCCCAGGTCCGAATGGACTTCACCCTAAGGTCTTGAAAGAAATGGCTAGTGAGATAGTTGATGCATTGGTTTTAATTTTACAAAATTCCCTAGATTCGGGGAAGGTTCCATTAGATTGGAAAATAGTGAATATAACTCCTTTATTCAAAAGAGAGGGAGACAGAAAGCAGGAAACTATAGGCCAGTTAGGGAAGGTGTTAGAGTCTATTATTAAAGATGTTATAGCAGAGCACTTAGAAAAATTCAAGGCATTCAGGCAGAGTAAACATGGGCCAGAAACTTCGGGTTGGCGTAAAATATTGTACGGTGATGTCGGTCCCGACGTCACCGCGCGTCATTTCGATCTTTAGTTCGGTGGGCTCGCAGCGAAGTCAGCTGCGCGCCTGTTGAACTGTCAAAGGCCTATTAAGGCCATTTAAAAACTAATTAAAAGGAGTAACAGAGCTGCCCGTCCCACCTTAAGGTTGGCGGGCAGGCAAAGAGCCCAGGTGGCCTTCGCATTTATCATGAAACCTCATCCACGGGCGGGATGAGGTTTCATGAAGGATTTATAAATCAAATAAATTTTTTCATTAATAATCATTGACATGTCCCAGCTTATGTCCCAGTGTCACATGAGGGGATATGTCTGAAATTTTTTTTCTTTATTTGAATTTTTAATAATGAAATTAAACTCCCTGAGGCAGCTCTGTGCCTCAGGGAGATTTCTGCGCTCTTTCAAGTGCAGGCCCCAACTCTCCCTCCTCCCCCCGCCTGCACAGGGAGCTCTCAGCACTTCCTGGTGCGCCTCACACTGGGCGGGCCTTAATTGGCCCGCCCACGTTAAATGGTGGTGATCGGCTGCGCGCCCACCTGCGCCCGCTCCGCACCCCCCCCGACAGGGAGAAAATTCTCCACATGGTTTTGTAAAACAGATGAGGTGGATGAAGTTTCCAAAAAATCCACCCGTGGATGAGGTTTCCAAAAAAATGCAAAGGCCAATTGACCTTTTCGCCTGCCCGCCAACCGTTAGATTGGATGGGCAGTGAAAAATTCAAGTTAATTGATTACTTAATGGCCTCAACAGGCCTTTTAATTGTCAGCAGGCGCTGTCGGCTCCGGGGCGTGCCCGCCGACCGAACTATCAGTCGACTGCACGTTGATGTCATTTCACACTCGAGCAGGTAGGGCGTGCGCCTGCTCACCAAGCGAAAATTTCTGCCCCATGTTTAACCAATTTATTGGAGTTCTTTAAAGGAGTCACATGTGCTGCGGATAAAGGGAAACCAGTGAAATACTGTACTTAGATTTCCAGAAGGCATTTGAAAAAGTGCCACATCAAAGGGTATTGCAGAAAGTAAAAGCTCATGGTCTAGGGGGTAACATATTGGCATGGATAGAAGATTGGCTAGCTAACAGGAAGCAGAGAGTTGGCATAAATGGGTCTTTTTCTGGTTGGCAGGATGTGACGAGTGGTGTGCCATAGGGATCAGTGCTGGGGCCTCAACTTTTTACAATTCATATAAATGACTTGGATGAAGGGATGGTTGCTAAATTTACTGACAACAAAAAGATAAGTAGGAAAGTAACTTGTGAAGAGGACATAAGGAGGCTACAAAGAGATATAGGTAGGTTAAGTGAGTGGGCAAAAATCTGGCAAATGGAGTGTAATGTGGGAAAATGTGAAATTGTTCATTTTGGCAGGAAAAATAAAAAAGAAGCTTATTAACTAAATTATGAGAGATTGTGGAGCTCTGAGATTCAGAGGGATCTGGGTGTCCTAGTGCATGAATCACAAAAGGTTAGTAGGCAGGTACAGCAAGTAATTAGGAAAGCTAATAGAATGTTATCATTTATTGTGAGAGGAATTGATTACAAAAGTAGGAAGGTTATACTTCAGTTGTATAGGGCATTGATGAGACCACATCTGGAGTATTGTGTACAGTACTGGTTTCCTTATTTAAAGAAAGGTGTAAATGCATTAGAAGCAGTTTCGAGAAGGTTTACTAGACTAATATCAGGAATGGGTGGGTTGCCTTATGAGGAAAGGCTGGACAGGTTAGGCGTGTATCCACTGGAATTTAGAAGAGCAAGAGGTGACTTAATTGAAATCTTTAACATCCTGAAGGGTCTTGACAGGGTGGATGTGGAGAGGATGTTCCCTCTTGTGGGAGAATCTAGAACTAGGAGTCACTGTTTAAAAATAGGGGGTCGCTCATTTAAGACAGATATGAGAAGAATTTTTTTTCTCTCAGAGGTTCGTGAGTCTTTGGAACTCTCTTCCTCAAAAGGCAGTGGAAGCAGAGCCTTTGAATATTTTTAAGGAAGACCTAGATAGGTTCTTGATTAACAAGGGGGTTATCGGTGGTAGACAGGAATGTGGGGTTGAGGTTACATACAGATCAGTCATGATCTTATTGAACGGCGGATCAGGCTCAAGGGGCTGAGTGGTCTGCTCCTAATTCCTTTGTTTGTATGTTGCCTTGGGAAGGTACTGATGGGCCTTCTCCTTACACTGCCAGGGGGAGATGGTGGCATAGTGATAATGTTGCTGGGCTAGTAATCTAGAGGCCAAGGCTAAGCTCTGGGGGTATGGGTTCGAATCTCATCACTACTACTGAAATTTAAATTCAGTTAATAAACCTAGAATTGAAAACTTGCTTCAGTCATTATGAACAATTGTTATACAAATCCATCTGGTTCATCAATGCTGCTATCCTCGCCTGATTGGACTATGTGTGACTCCAGACCCACTGCAATGAGGTTGACTCTTAATTGCTCTCTGAATTTGCCTAGCAAGCCACTCGGTTCAAGGGCAACTAGGGACGGGCAGGAAATGCTGGCCTTGTCAGTGACACCTACATGCCATGAAAGATTAAATTTTAAAAACTGCTGCAGTCCTTGTGCTGATGGTACTCCCACATGGTGTGAAAAATCCAGGGTGTTGACTGAATGAGATATTTTCATTCAAAAACAACATACTGGAGATGCTGGAAATCTGAAATAAAAACAGAAAATGCTGGAAATACCCAGTAAATCAGGCAGCATCTGTGGAGAGAGAAACAGAGATAATGAGGCAGAATTTTCAGGCCCCACTGAGGTCAAGAACAGAGCTGGACAGGGCCCGAAAATACCGATTTCAGCTGGTGGGCTGGTTTCCCACCCCCTGCCCATGCTGGCCATTTTAGCTAGGGTCCTAACAGGGCTATCCACCCTCGTGAGGCAGGTAGCTAATTAGGCTCATTAAAAGTTCGGAAGTTCTGAAGAATCATATTCAACTCGAAAAGTTTCTCTCTCCACAGATGTTGCCAGAGCTGCTGTGTACTCTCAGTACTTTCTGACTTTATTTTCGGGTCACTAAGAGCCTTGTCAAGGGCACTGAAAAGATGCCGACTGGGATTTTCCAGTCAGCCTCCAGTTCCTGACGTGAAGTGGGACAGTTAAGCACCTGGAGTCCTGCACCAAGTGGCAGGCAGGGGTGGGATGGGGATGGTGCAGCACTCCAGGCAGGCCTGCAGCCCCTCCCTGCCTGCCTGGGTGTGGGTGCAGCCAAAGATTGTCCTTTGGAGGTAAGGACCAGGATTTTAGTGCACACTGTACTGGTGATATTGTGCATGTTGCTCCTGGTGTTGTAGGAGGAGCTGTGCTTGATGTCGCAATGTTGTGTCACTTGCTGGTGACATTGTTGATGTTGCACTGCTTGTTGGTGATGCTAGTAATGTTGTCTCGCTGTTTAATGATGCTGCTGGTGTTGTTGGTGATCTTCCCTGCTTTTCCAGCTCAGGTGTAAGTCATATATGGGCTCTGCTCCTTATCATTTAGTTACCGGTTTCGGTTTCAATGATGTATGGCCTCAAAGTCTCAGCTTCACAAACAACTTTTGCTGGGTTCCAGGGTCTTATGATTGGATCCTGTACGTGTACAGTTGGTGCTTTCAACAACTCAGGCATGCTTGTTGAAATGTTGACCTCCTTCTAATGTGCATCAGTGAGTTGTTGTTTTACTTCCTCCTGATCACTTGGACGGAGTATCTTGCTTGGCAGAATTGTCTTATACTTTGTTCCATGAACCAGCTCTGCAGATGATTTCATGTCCTTCAGAGGTGTAGCTCAGAGTGACAATAAGGCAAGGTTTGGGTCTTCCTTTGTCCTCAGCATTTCATGAGGGTTCTCTTGACCATCAGGATGTGTACTTCAGTAAAACTGTGTCCCCCTGAGTTAGGCAGTGATGAGGTGATGATATTGAACCCACAATGTTCAGCAAATTCCTCAAGTTCTGGAGGTGAATTGGATTTCATTATCACTTTTACACTTTCTGAAATCCTATGCTCAGCAAACAGAGCTCATACTGCTAAAGTGACTGTTATAACTCTCAAATCTTTCTCTTTCCTGATAAAGGGATGAGGCCTGGATTTCCATCCCAAGGCGAGTGCACAGGGTTGGGAAAATTCCCGTCTCAGTGAACCCACCTTGGGATAAATAGCCACAAATGGCCGGATCTTCGTTCCGGGTGGAGGGTGTGGGCGGGTGCGTCCTGGAGAAGGGCCCACAGCCCCCAGAAACAGTTTGGAGGCAGCCATGGGGGCTTCTGTGTGTCAAGGTGGGCTGGTTAAAAGGCCCACCTCAGTGCTCTGGACCTTAGTCCCATTTATAATAAGAGGAGTTAAGCCCTGTAGCCCTCACACCTCATACCCCATCACCCCCCATCCACTACCCATATCCTTTCCATGCCAAGTCATGCCCCCACCCACCCCTCATGGCCCCTCATACCCTCCATGCCAACCTATGCCCCTCTACCCAACCCTATGGCCCTTATAGATCCTATACTAACTTAGTGCCAACTGATGCCAACCCTTCCCTACCCATCACCCTTTGCCCTTACACCCTCCATGCCATCTCACCTAATATCCAGGCAGACCTCAGGGACCATGCTGAGATAAAATAAAATAGAGTTCTAAGTATCAATTGCAGATTTCACTATATATATAAAAACGCTCTCATTAATAAAAGCCCATTCAAATCATGTATACCCTTCAAGTACTTAATCCCTTATAAAAACAAACATTTGTATTCACAACCCCACACCAGTGAATCCCTCAATAACCCCTCTGATCCATCAAAGTGTGAACTTTCAGCTCCCACCGCCCCCACGCCCCCTCCACTGTGATAGTGACAGGTTGTGGGAGCAGCCAAGCAGTAATATTACTATAATGGTAATCCTCAGGCTTATGGCAACAAACAGCTATTGAAATTGCAATCAACCGATTTTTTTCAACTCAGAGACACAGCAGACTGTTTTTTTCAAAACTTAAAGATCAGGGTATTTAAATAACTTGACAGCCTGACAGTTCCACATATCTTATCCATTTTTAAGCACTTTCACGTCAACTCTTAAAAATCATAAGTTACGCACTGCGGGAAACAGATCTCGCTCCAGCAAAACTGGGATCTGTTTGAACTCAACACTGAGTTTAAATGGCCCTGCTGGATTTGGATTTCCTCCACATATTAATCACATGTGAGTACCTTTCCCCTCCCAGCAAATATTGGATTTGTTTGAAATGGGGGCTAAACTTCTGGATCCAGGGTCCTGATGCCATTTTGGATAAGGCACAAAATCTCCATGGGTAGAATTTAGCCCTTGGCGGGTGGGCTTGGTGGGGGCGGTCAGGAAGCCAACCACCGCCCGCAATCAAGACCAGAAGGTGATTTCGCGCTGGCGAGCCTGCCCAGCATGTAACGCGAGCGGCAGCGCTGTGCGGGGGTGGGGAGGAGGGCAAGCGGGGCGAACGCAAACTTCACACATGCGTGCGAGTGCACATTTGAGAATCTCCCTGAGGCACAGAACTGTCTCAGGGAGATGAAGAGTTTTCAAAAAATATAATAAAGAATTGAAAAATGTTATAAAACATGTCCCCTCATGTGACTCTGTTATTAATTAAGATTTAAAATGTTTATTTTATTTTTATTTGCTTTTGGAAACCTCATCCTGCCTGTGGATGAGGTTTCCTAAAAAGTGCAAAGGCCGCTTGGCCTTTTCACCTGCCTGTCACTCGTAAGGTTGGATGGGCAGCGAAAAATGTAAGTTAATTGAGACTTTAACAGTGTTAACAGGCCTTTTAATTGTTGGTGGGCACGCTGCCAATTCCAACGCATGCCCGGCAACTGAAATATCGCACGGCTGCGCATTGATGTCAGGAAGCTCGCCCAATGTCAACACATATCATTTTATGCTCAAGCAGGTGGGGTGCATGCCCACCCACCGAGGTAAATATTTTGCCCCACGGCTCTGAAAACCTGGGCCTTAATGTCTGGCACTATGAGGTGCCAGTCTTCATTGCGTGTGAATAAATCGACTACCATACTATGCCATGGTCTGGCTACATTTCAGTACTTCTGGCATATATTGTATGTAGACACAATTCTTTCCATGTCTTTGTAGGTGCCTATCCAATACACAGCTGATCTGGCTCTGAGCTTACACTTCTCCATTCCTATGTGGCCTTCATGTACCTCCTGAAGAAGTTCTGTCTGCATCATTTTGGGTATGATTATTCTGGATCTGGCCAGCAGTATAGCATCTTCTAGTGAGATATCATCTCTGATTGGCCAGTACTGGCGTATTGCTGTATCTTATCAGGCCATTCCTGGATCACTTGTTGAGTGAACATCTGTAACTCTTCCTCTTTACTGGTCTCATCTCTAATTTGACTCAGTTTCAGCAGTATTATGTTCACTAGGTGATGGATCTACACCTACATTTTTTATCTCATCTTTCTCATGCAGATGCAATAGGGCATTTCTCTTCCTGGCAAGTATTTCAAAAGGGAATTGTAACTGCGAAGCCTCAAGAGTAACCTCTGTGATCTTGCTGGTATTTTACATCATTTTTCTTGTGGATCTGCTCTAGTAGATGATGATCACCCTCCACTATGAGCTTTCTCCCATAGAGATTTGTATGGCATTTCTCACATCCACACATAACTGCCAAACATTCTCTTTCTACGTTGGTATATCTGGTCTCAGCTGATGTTAGAGCTTTGGCTGAAATGCTATTGGTTTTCCCTCTTGTACCAGGGCCGCTTCCAGTCCTTTTGTATAAGCATCTGCTTGTAGATTGACAGGTTTCTCTCTGTTGCATTATGACAAACTTGTCTCCTTGCATACTACTTCTTTGATGCTGAAACTCCCCTCGTGTGACTCTGACCACTGTACTCAACATCCCTCTCTTGTAGGTTTGAGCTATGTTCTGGCATGTGAAGTATGAAAGAACTCATGTGCTGGATCAAATAAAGGTAACTTCTCTATTCTTTCTTGTCTCTTGGAACTTCCATCCTAGAGATGGCTGTGACGTTTTCAGGACTTGCTTGGCTGCATCAGGTGTGTACATCATATCGAAGAGTCAACATTCCGTCACCTTCAAAATGCATTTGTCTCCATTTAGCTTGATTCCAGCTTTCCTGGTTCTCTCTATGGCTTAGTGTAGATGGTGGTCATAATCCTATTCATCCACACCACTGATCTGGATATCATCGGCAATGCCACTGCTCCTTTGCATCCTTTATATGTCTCCTCTACTTTCTGCTGGAACTTATCATGGCTCACTTTAAGACCAAAAGGTAGACACAGGAATTTGTTATATCCAAAGGGTGTATTGAATGTTGTCAACAACGAGCATCTGGTGGTCGTTGACTGCATGCGCTAAAACCTGCACCAATATGGCACCCGTGCAAATTGTCCCACATATCTGTGCATATGCCACAGAGGCCATTTTGACCACTAAAAGTATTTATAGCAGCCAAAAAAACAGCCACAAACGATCCCAATTTCTCACTCTAGGTTTTTCTACACTTGGCTGGGTTTTTGAAGAGGACATTTATTATCTTTTTCAGCACTTCAGACCTAAAAAAGATAATAAACTAAATTGCTTTCATGTATCAGATTTCTGAATTAAGGAAGAGACATTTCACTGCAATTAATGAGGATATTCTCTTGTGCATTATCTTGCAAATTACAACCCACATCATATTCTATAGTCTGCTGGTTTCTTTAATACTGAGTTTGACTTTTAACAAAGAGGCAAAGAGGAAAAGACTTATATTGCTTACCAGGCGTCCATGTGTTTCCCAGATGCTATATGATCTGCGTGTATAAAGACATGAAGCAGGAAATGGGAGGATGGGATGGGGAAGGTTTAGCCATATCGGGAGAGCTGAAGGGAACTGAAAGTTTAAGTGAATGAAAGCACACGAGCAGAAGTGGCATTATATATTAATGGTCACATTTGAAGGGGAAATAAGCAGCGGGCGGAATCTTCCACTCTGAAGCCTAAGTTCAGTGGCAGGTGCAAAAGTAGGAGGGACCTCCACTCGGGAGCGGGACAATTTTGCGCTGGTCAGCTTATTAAATATGCATTTGCGAGGAGCTCGCAGGTTCTTGCAGTGGGGGCAGTCAGGAAGTCGCCATCCTTACCATTACATCATGGGTTCGAAGGTCCAGACGCCATATTTAAAGGGCACACCGACAGCTTGCACTATCCCTTTCGCCTTTGCCCAACCACTGCTCCATTCTTCTCCCCTAACCCTTCCTTCCTTGGTCATCCTCCATGCAATTTGCACTGTCACCACCCAGTCTCAAGCATGGGCTGCCATTTACATATGCTCCCCAAAGTGGTCAATGCAGCGGCAACTCACCGTTAATCATGGTAAAAGTCTACCTTGCCTGATGCACGCCATTTATGTACAGCTGTAAAAATTAACATTCTAAGCTCCCCGGTAGTCAGAAATTAATTTGGTGGGGAGAATCTTTATTCAGGCGAGGTAGCATTTTAATGAGCATGCATGACATGCTAATGAATGCTAAAGGGTTTCCCGACATTGTTCGTCAGGAAGCTTGACCTGCTTATAATGTCCCGAGAACAGAATTCCAAAAGTTCATCCTGATGTTGGGAAACTGATTTTTGGTCTTATGCCAAATTTTTGGCTTCCTGCGGTTAACGGGACCGGAAGACTCCACCCAGAGATTCAATAAACAAGGCTGACTCCCGGTCGACTGCACCTTAGTACAAATCTGCTACTAAATTGGAGATACTTATCAAGTATAAAAAACAAACACTTTGAAACATGGGGCAGAGTTTCAGATCAGCGGGCAGGCGCGATTGGCACGCCCGGGATCAGCCGGGAAATGGGCCGCTGCCCTCAATCAGCCCAATTAAGACCCGCCCAGCGTGAAACGCAGCTCCCTAATGGTCGGGAAGGGGTGGGTGGGGTTGTGGGGGGGGCCTGTCAGCCGACGGCTCCAATGGCAACCCGCCGGCCAGTTTAAAAAGGGCACAGGCAGCCCCTTGAAGGCTCTTCTGCATTTTCAGTAATCAAGTTATGGAGTCAAGTGCAGCTGGACACGACAGGTGGGAGGGCAAGTCAGGCGGGCACTCGGCCTCCGGCTTCACTGATAAGCGCCTCGCCGTACTCCTGGAGGAGGTAACTGCCAGGAGAGACACCCTTGACTCCAGAGATGGGGGGAGGAGGCTACCGCACCTCACAAGGAGGGCATGGGAGGAGGTTGCAGCACTGGTTAGCAGCCATGACGTGGTGCAGCGCACCTGGTTGCAGTGCCGGGAGAGGTTCAATGACCTGCTGCGCTCAGGAAGGGTGAGTACTGTATTGGCATGGGTCAGTGTGCAGAAGTTTTAAGATCTGGATGTCTCCCCCCCCCCCCCCCCCCCCCAAGCCTGGTGGACCTCAGGGGCGCTAGAGTCTGAGTGTCAACTGTCAGTGACGCTGGAGCTGGCCAAGGGGGTGAGCCCTGGCTGCTTGGACTGAGTGCCCTCCAGCTCGAGGGCTACAACTCAGATGTGCCCTGCGAAGTGTTCCTCAGCTGGGATTGGCCAGGCTGCAATGGGGCTGCAGGTAGAGAGTGGACTAATCAATGCTCCTCTGTTGTTTCAGAAGAAGACGAGCCATAACCATTCAGAGGGGGCGCAGACAGGTGGAGGGCAGCCCAACCTGCTGCTGCTCACCAGATTCGAGCAGACACCCTAGAGCTAGAGAGCCACACTCCACATGCAACGTGGTGTGGAGAGGTGGGGGTGCCAGACGGAGGTAAGAGTGCAGTGCACAGAAGTGAGGCTTTCGGATTGTGCAACCATTCTAGTGCAGTCTCTTCATTGATGGGAGCCTCGAACCTGGATCCCCCATTGATCATTGAAAGACGGTGGCACCGTGATGCAGATCTCCAATGTCTCACCAGGGTGCCTGGCACGGACAGTGACAGTGTGATGACTTTAACTAATGACATGTTGTTGTTCCCCCTTAGATTCGCCAGCACACATTCCCTCTCTGGAACCTGAAGAGCCACCCCTGACACTGGAGGACCAATGGGCTTCATTTGCACCTGCGTCACACTCGCTCTCTGAACCAGGCACCAGCGCAGATACCAGCACCTTGGTGGGCATTAGATCGGCGGCTAGAATGTCGGTGCACATTGGCGAGGGCACTTCACACTTGCTTGAGGTGCAGGCGGAGGCAGAGAATGCCCAGGGTGCCAGCAGTCAGAGGACTGCTGGGGACCAGGAAGATGCTCATTCGAAGGTTGATGATGAGCTTCTGAAGTCATCCATTAGGCGGCAGATGCTGAATGTCCAGCGAGATGTGCAGGAGGATCTGGCGAAAATCCATGAGAGCATGTGCGCCATGGTCTCCATTGTGGAGGAGTCCATGTGGAGCATCAGCATTGCGTTGACCTTCATGGCCGAGCGCACTGCCTCCTCCATTGAGAAGGTGGCGACTCCCATGGAGAGGCAGCTCCAGGGACAGAATCAGGGGTTCCTGGGGTTGCGCTCAGACCTGCAAGACCTCACACAGGTGCTGAGCTCAGGTGGTCAGTGCCAGTGTGGGAAATGGATGAGGCACCCAGTATCCCAGCAAGGTGCCCATCCATCAATGGTGAGCAGGGAGGTCTGAAGCGACCACACGTTGGCGCATGAGCTGCCTGTCATCTCTGTGGGTTCCTCTCAGGGTGCTCTAGATGACAGCAGCAGCTCCTCCGCCAGTGACTGTCGCATCTGATGAGGCTGTGGTGAAAGCGGAGATGCCAGCCCTGGCACTGGCCGCTCCCTCCCAGGCAGGGCCAGCACAGGCTCCATTGGCTAGAGGATGACTGCCAAAGTCATCTAGGCCAACAGGACAGCAGAGTCGGCAGGCTGTTTCCGATGTCTGTGGCAGTGATGGAGTGGGGGGGAGGGGCACCAAGGCATAGCACTTAGAAACGTAAGTTAAAGGCACCATGAGCACCAGAGGGACAGTTCATGGGTGATTTTCTGTTCATTTATGTTTGGTTTATATGTCTGCTGGTATGGACATCAACACTAGTAATGGTCATGCATTCAATGTGACAATAACATTAAATTTGCTTTGGTTCTGATGGGCTGAGTATGCTTCCCCTTTACTTTAGGTGCAGGGTACACCAGTACGTATTGCTGGACGTGAGTGGCTCGGTACTTTATTGCACAAATACTGAGTGGACTTTGGGTGCAAATGAAAGGGTCATTTCAGACATCCGGGATGGAGGCGGCAGACCTGGCATGCGGTGGAAGCAGATTTTTGGCAGCCTAGCTGAAGGAGCATTAGATCAAGGTGTGCCTGGTGTCCCTGTCTCCCTGAAGGATACACAGGTCTGCCTCCATGCCCGCAGCGTTCTCCTCACCGTGCTCCTCTTCTGACTCACTACTGGATTCATCCTCTGTGGCCTGTGGAGCAGCGTTAAGATCCTCTTCCTCCAGTGGGTCCAATTGAGGAGAGCGCAGAGTGCAACCACTATCAGTGACACCCGCTCTGGGGGGTATTGTAGTGCATCCCCTGAACAGTCCAGGCATCGGAAGCGCATCTTGAGAAGACCTATGGTTCTCTCTATCACCGCCCTTGTGGAGCCATGGCTCGTATTGTAACACTTCTCTGCCTTTGTTCTTGGATGGCAGAGAGGTGTCATGAACCACCTCTACAATGGATAGTCCTTGTCGCCCAACAGCCATCAATCCAGCCGGGCTGGAGCACTGAAGAGCCCCGGCACTTGGGAGTGTCTGAGGATGTAGGCATCGTGGGAGCTGCCTGGGTACCTTGCACAGACTTGTAGAATCAGCATCCTGTGATCACACACTATCTGCACGTTCATGGAGTGGAAGCCCTTCCTGTTGACGAAGGCACCGGGCTCACCTGCTGGCACCTTGATGGCCACATGTGTACAGTTTATTGCACCCTGGACGCGGGGGAAGCCAGCAATGGTTGCAAAGCCTCTGGCTCGCTCAGCCTGGCTGGCCTCCTCCATAGGGTAAAGAATAAAGGTCAGTATACACCTGAACAGAGCTTCTGTCACCAGCTTGATGCAACTGTAGACATCTGATTGGGAGACACCACAAAGATCTGGAAAGAGCAGCAGGCATAGAAAGTGAGGGTCACAGTGACCTTCAGCGCCACTGGCATGAGGTGTCCACCCACACAGTCTGAGCTGATCTCAGGCCCAATCATCTGACAAATAGAGGTCACTGTCTCCCTTAAGAGGCGGAGCCTCCTTCGGCACTGCACCTCAGACATATTAAGGTAGCTGCATCGCTGCCTGTAAACCCTGGCAGCAGGATAGTGGCATCTTCTGCGGCCCCTTCCACCTTGGACTTCCTGCTGGCCCTGCGCCCCTTGTGCCTGCGCCTCTCCTCCCTCTGGTCGCTCTCCTGGAAGCTCCATTGGGACACCTGGCATCCTCCCCCTTCTGCCCCTCTCTTTCTCCTCAGAGGAGGTGCCACCAGTGGAGACCACAATCCCCATTACCAGGGCAACGGAAGGGTGTCTGATCCCTGAAAGGATCCACATGGTCTGAATCCTCTGGAGGCCTTGGAGACACCAATGAATCCTGAAGTGAAGCCTGGAAAAGCGAAGAATGAAGCCCCAAACAGAGATGAGGCTGCTGAGTACCAATAAGCAACTGGCAGCAAACTACCTCCAAAACTCCTCACACTGGCAATGCTGCTGACCCTTTTGATCCTGACCTCGGATGAGGTTTGTGAAATTGTCGGCTGTCTCCCTGCTCGTTTTGCCCGTGCGACGAGTGCGAAATCGCACGGGCAACGTAAAATCTAATTGCCTCTTTAATGGCCTTAATTGGCCTCATAATTGATGACGGGTGCGGCTGTGAATCCCGCACGCACCCAGCGACCGAAATATCGCAGAGGCGCGCAATGACGTCGGGACGCTTGCCCGACATCAACACGCGCTATTTTACTCTCGAGCGGGTCAGGCACGCACCTGCCCATTCAGCGAAAAATTCTGTCCACGGCCCTCCCCTCCACCAGGTCTCCTTCCTGCTCAATTGATAATCTACATGCGTGATGATTGCATAAGTACAATTTAATATAAACCAATGGTTCTTCCTATCTGATCCCTATGATTGTAACCACATGGGCACATATGGGGAGAAAGCGGGAGCAAGCTATTGAGTTGGATGATCAGCCATGATCATAATGAATGGCGGAGCAGGCTCGAAGGGCTGAATGGCCTACTCCTGCTCCTAGTTTCTATGTTTCTATATGGTATAATTGAATTGATATCAGTATGGCTCATATGAGGGGGAATCTTCCACTGCTACCCACAACAGCCTTGAATTGAGCAGAACAACCATGTTGCCTGCCTGATGCCTGAAGCCAACATCAGGATGCCCGGGGACCAGAGCTCATTTATACCTCCCGAACTATGTGCTCAAAATAGGCTCAGTGGGTGGGTGTTGTCGGGTGGGGTGGCATGGGTCACGCAGGGATCAACTTCAGTTTGCAGTACTTTTGTGAGACCAGGCTCTTATCCCTGCCAAGATATTTTTAGACTCCGCAGAATTAATAGGTGCTAATTTGATGGTGCGGCAGTTATTAGGTTATACGGCTGTGACCATAGCAGCAAGGTCAAAATTGGTGCCATACTGCTGATGACATTTGACAGGCCCTGGAAGTTTGAAATGCTAATAAGAAGAATGACCAAAAATAATTTAAGGCTATGTTGGGCAGCATAGCATTGTGTGCTACTGTGGTCACTTTTGGATGGATAATTAAAGAGAATAACAATGGGCAGTATTTTTCCAGCTGAAAGCTGGCAGGAGTGGGGGCGGGGGAGGGTCGGGAGAATAGCATTCTCACCGCCGGGGGTATTTCCCTGGGGCCAGCTGGAATGTGGATTAAATGTCGGCTGCATTGCATCAGGCAACAAATCTGCATATTTATGATCCAAGTAGGAGACATTTAGAGCGCTCGCCGGCATTTTGCCAGTGGCTGGGCGGCCCACCCACCGCGAGCGTTGGTCGTCAGCTTAATTTAGGCAGCCTCCCTGCAGCAGGCCAGAGGGCCCTCGGAGCCAGAATCTACTCCCCCTAAAGAGGCCCAAACATTGCTGCCAGAGGGAATCCCCCCCTGTCAGAGGGGCCTACCAGCTTGGCCCCTTTAAAAAATTGAATTATTTTCACCTTTTCGAGGGTTCCTTCATTTTGAGGTGCCTTCACATCCTCCTATCTGCCTCAGCATCACTCACCTCTCTCAGTGGGGCTGCCGAGGCTCTCATGCTGTCAGCCCTGTGATTGGGCGAGCAGTATCGGGAGCCCGCCTGCCATCCTTAATAGGACACCGAGCTTGGAGGCGACTAATAGGAAGCCCCTCTGGGAAAACCAACTCCCCAGGTCTGGATCCCAGAAAGTGCGGACTCAGGACACACATTTGGTTCCGGCATCGGTGACACAAAGCTCATGGGACAATCCTGCCCAATAAGATTAGACCTGTGTTTCCATATGTTAATTTGTTAAACCTTTGTTATTTTAAGATGAAGTTATACTGTGTTGGATGATGATACAGCTTTTCCCTCAGTATCAAATACTTCCAGGTTTATTGGGGTACATTTAAGTGCTTCCCTTACACTGCCCAGAATAATGTCGCTGGCTTATGTTTCGAAGCCGATGCAGTGCCACCCAAAAAGGGGTGAAAATTGCAAAATAAAACCTTCCTCAATCTCCTTGCCATCATTGTATCCAGTATAATTTTGGAGAGAGCCTTGAAATAGATGGCTCATATTCTCCTGGCAACAGCTAAAAGGGGAAGATATAAAAGGATTTCCCTGAGTTTTTATAAACCATAAGGTTCTGAAATTCATGAATTTTATAAACCAATCAGGTGACACAACTGCCTCCTGAGGCCATTCAGAAACGGCTTTCTTCCTGCAAATGTTGTCCATCCCTTGCTTCTGTTAATATTTATCTTGGTTATAATGCTCCTCAAAGAAGATACAGTTGAAAAGATACAGGTTTCATTATTTACTTTATTTACTTTTTAAATATTAAGCCACTGGATTGTGGTCCTTAGATCAGAGAAGGTTAAAGGGAGAATTAACGGAGTCATTAATGAAGAATTTTGATGGAGTAAACAAGGAGAAACTGCTTCCAGTGACAGAAGAGCTGATAACCAGAGGACACAGGCTTAAGGTAATCAGCAAAAGAGCCAGAGATGAGCAGAACATTTTTTACGCAGCGTGTTATTATGATCAGGAATGCACTACCTAAACAGTGGAGGAAGCAGATTCAATAGCAACTTTCAAAAGGGAATCGGATAAATACTTGAAGGGAGGAAAGTTGCAGGCCCATGGCGAAAGAGCCTGAGATTAGGACGAAGTAGATAGCTCTTTCAAAGGGCCAGCACAGAATGGCCTCCCTCTGCGTTGTAAGTTTCTATGATTCTATGGTGTAACTCTGTCCCTTTAACTGGGATTATAATCGTGACATGAAAAAATACATTTTTTGTATCACATTTTGACTAGACTCCATGTCTCTAACTCTCAGACTCAAGACTTTCATCTGTAATATTCACATGGAGTCTTCCGGGTAAAAATAAGATCATGGGAAATACGTGTTTCTTCACATTGTGCCTGTATATATTTAACAGAGGATCATGCATGTGCTAGGCATCATAAATCACAGAGACATTCACAGGAAGTATAGGTTAGTTCAGAGTGAAATACAAAATAACACTCCTTTGGGCAATGAAGCTCACTGGGATATTTTCCCCGCACAATGTCTGTTATAGTTATTTCTTGGCCTGGGTTGCTTAGGGCATGCTCATGGTCAGCCTGGAAGTATGGTCTGCTCAGAGCAAAGTCACAAAATAAGCAAGTATTTGATGTCTACATTGATCAGAGTGCATTGCCAGGCGTATATTGCCAAGTAATTATAAACAAATTGCTTGAATTCCCTACAGATTAAAAAGACCAAACTTAAATGACTTAAAAATGTTTTAAAGAAATCCTAAAAGAATAACTGGGTGACAGCATTTCAATGGAGTCTACCACAAAGTCAATAGCCGGGTTTTCCCTGCCCCTTTGAGGATGGCATTGGAGGTGGGGTCTGGGGGAGGGGAAATCATGTGATGGCAGCACTGACCTCCAAAGTCATCATGTTGGGTCCAGGTTGGAAGCTACATATATTAACACACAGGGCCCTGTTCTTTGGAGACAGAAAGAACATGTTCACACAGTGCGCCTGTTTCAGCTAAACAAAATAAGTGATAGCCATTCACTGACTCATTCCCCAGGCCAATGTCTTGACCAATCAGAGCCAAGCTACTAGGTTTAAATTTCAAACTATGCTTGGCAGTGGTCAGTCACCATCAAATAGTGCATACTCCATGGCAACGCCACTACCAATCAGAGTCCACTTGCCAACCAATCAGCACTCTCTTCTCATACAGTATAAAGTTGCTGTTTCCCCCAACATTGTTATTTTCTTGTGAATTGTCCTGAAGAGTGCAAGAAAACAGAAAAAATATTTTTCAGCAATACTTAAGTCCAGGGCCTTGGGCAGGGAGGGATTGGGCAGGTTAGGGAGGGGGATGGGGGTGGTGGGTTTAAGGATGCAGGCGGGTAGGAAGAAAGAGCGGGTTCTACCATCAGGATACATCCATCAATCGACAAAGGGCAGCTCCCGAAGATAGAACGCCAGCCCCCACTTCCCATCCTTTGAAGAGGTTATATAAAAAGTCAGGTTGCCCACTCCCGCCCAACTACACACGCCAAACATTTTATGGCGTGGGCAGTGTATTATCAGGGTCACTTAGCCTGGTAACAAACATAACTGACCTTTAATTATCTGTTTAAATATGGCAGGCAAGCCGTCAAATTTCAGCGCCCACCTCGCCCTCATATTATGGGTGTGAGCTCGGGGGTGGGTGGGGAGGTGCTGGGTGGGCTCCCGCCCTGGGTGGGCTCCCACCCTATTTTACCTGTCCCCCCCTGAAAACGCACCCAGCGAAGGCAGGTAAAATGCAGCCCATTCACTCACTCTTACACACACTCACTCACTCTCACACTCACTCACTCACACTGTCATTATTACACACTCACTCACGCTCACACACACAATCATTCACTCTCACACACACTCACTTGCTCACAAACACACGTGCTCACTCACACACACATACACATGCACTCAGTCAATCTTACACTCACTCACTCACAGTTAATCACACTCACGCTCAATCTAACACTCACTTACTCTCACACACATTCACTCTCATACTTACTCACTTATACTCACTCACTCCCCCACACACTCACTCACTCTCACACTCATTCACTCTCATACCCACTCACTGTCTCACACACACTCTCGCCTGCACACACTCACTCACATGCTCACACACACTCATTCAAACACTCACTCACTCACTCTCACATTCCCTCTCTCACACACTCACTCACCCTCACACATACTCACTCACACACTCATTCACATGCTCACTCATTCTCACACTCACTCACTCTCATACACACACTCTCTCGCGCACTCTTACACTCAATCACTCACTCTCTCACACATTCATTCTCACTATCATTCATTTACTTTCATACACATTCACTGACTCACACATTCATCCACAGACTCACTCAATCTCACACTCACTCTCGTGCATAACTATTCTCTCACACACTCACTCACTCTCACGCTCACTACGCCTTACACACACTCAGTCACTCTCACATACAGTCACTCACTCTCACACTCACTCACACACATTCACCCAATCACACACTCACTTTCACACTCACTCTCACACATACTCATTAACCCTCACAATCACTCACTCTGACATACTCTTTCACTCTCACTCACTTACTCTCACACAAACTCACACTCACTCTGATACTCACTCACTTACTCTCACACAATATCATTAACCCTCACACTCACTCACTCTCACACTGACTCACACACACTCACTCACTCTCACAGACACTCACTCTCACACTCACTCACTTACTTGCACACTCACTCACTCACTCACACCTCACTCTCATACACTTACTCTCACACTCATTCGCACACTCACTCACACACTCATTCTCACACAAACTCACTTACTCTCACACACAATCACTCACTCCCTTACACACACACTCACTCTCATTCATTCATCCACACACTCACTCACACTCACTCACTCTCACACACACACTCTCACAATCACCCTCACACACACTCACTGTCTCACACACACTCACTCTTTCACACATTCACTCACACACATACTTACTCTCACACACATTCACTCACTCACACACTCACTCACACACTAACTCATTCACATACATACACACTCACACACACACTCACTTTCACCCTCACTCTCTTGCACACTCACTCACTCTCACACAAACACTCTCACACTCATTCACACACTCTAACAAACACTGACTCTCAGATTTGCTCACAATCACACTCACTCACTCTCACACACAATGACTAATGAACTCTCTCACACACTCACTCACCCTCACGCTCACTCACTCTCACACTCACTCACACTGTCTCACACACGCGCTCATTTTCACACACTCTCACAAACTCACTCACATACTTAGTCTCACACTCGCTCACTCTTTCACACAATCACCCTTTCACGCACTTACTCTCACACACTTACTCTCACACACATTCACTCGCTCACACAGTCACTCTCACACTAACTCACTCATATATATACACACTCACTCTCATTCACAAAGACTCACTCTCTTGCACACTGACTCTCATGCAAACATTCTCACACTCACTCACTCTCACACATAATGACATACACACTCACTCGCCCACTCTCTCACTCACCCTCACACTCCCTTCCTCCAACACACACTCTCACTCTCACACTAACTGACTCACTTGCTCTCACACTCTCACTGACACACTCACTCACACTCACTTACTTTCAAACACACTCACTCACTCACATGTTCACTTTCTCACATACACTCACTCACTCATTCTAACACACACTCCCTTTCACACACACTCACTCTCACACACATTCACTCTCACACACACTCGCTCACTCTCGCACTCACTCACACACACTCACTCTCACACTCACTGACAGGCAGACTCACTCACTCTCATGCTCACTCACTCAATCTCTCTCACACATACTCAATCTCTCACACTCAGTCACTTGCATACTCACTCACGCTCACACGCATGCTCTCATACTCACACACTCTCATACACATTCACTCACTCACTCTCACGCTCACTCACATACTCACTCACTCCCTTATTCTCACACATTCACTCACTCACTTATTCACACACGCTCATTCTCACGTACACTTACTCTCACACACTCACTCTCTCACATACATTCTCACACACTCACTCACTCTCACACTCACACTCACTCACTTACTCTCACATATCACTCTCACACACACTGATTCTCACATTCACTCATTCGCACATACACTCATTCGCACATACACTCACTCTCACACACACTTTAACATTCACTCTCCCTCACAAGCACTCACACTCACACAATCTCACTCACTCACTCTCACATACACACACACTCTCATATTCACTCACACACACTCACTCACACACTCACTTTCACATTCACTCTCCCTCGAATGCACTCACTGTCACACAAACTCACTCTGACACTCACTCACACACTGACTCTCACACACACTCACTCTCACACTCACTGACAGGCAGACTCACTCACTCTCATGCTCACTCACTCAATCTCTCTCACACATACTCAATCTCTCACACTCAGTCACTTGCATACTCACTCACGCTCACACGCATGCTCTCATACTCACACACTCTCATACACATTCACTCACTCACTCTCACGCTCACTCACATACTCACTCACTCCCTTATTCTCACACATTCACTCACTCACTTATTCACACACGCTCATTCTCACGTACACTTACTCTCACACACTCACTCTCTCACATACATTCTCACACACTCACTCACTCTCACACTCACACTCACTCACTTACTCTCACATATCACTCTCACACACACTGATTCTCACATTCACTCATTCGCACATACACTCATTCGCACATACACTCACTCTCACACACACTTTAACATTCACTCTCCCTCACAAGCACTCACACTCACACAATCTCACTCACTCACTCTCACATACACACACACTCTCATATTCACTCACACACACTCACTCACACACTCACTTTCACATTCACTCTCCCTCGAATGCACTCACTGTCACACAAACTCACTCTGACACTCACTCACACACTGACTCTCACACACACTCACTCAGTCACTCTCTCACACACTCACCCTCACACACCCTCACACTCGCAATCACTCACATCTCACTCACTCAAACTCACGCTCACTCACTTATTCTCATACATCACTCTCACTCACACTCACTTATCCTCACATGTCACTCTCATTCACACACTCACTCATTCTCACACACTCACACACACACTCACTTACTCTTACTCACACTCACACAATCTCACTTACTCGCTCTCACATACACACACACTCTCACATTCACTCACACACACTCACTCACACACTCACACTCACTCACACTCACACTTTCACATTCACTCTCCCTCGCATGCACTTACTGTCACACAAACTCACTCTGACACTCACTCAATCTCACACACTGACTCCCACACTCACTCACTCTCACAATTACACATTCTCACACACACTGACTCTCACACACACTCACTCAGTCACTCTCTCACACACTCACTCACTCTCACACACTCTCACTCTTGCACTCACTCACTCTCACACTCACTCACACATCTCACTCATTCAAACACATTCTAATTTTTCACTCTCACTCACTCACACTCACTTATCCTCTGACTCACTCACACTCACTCATTCTCACACACTCTTACACACTGTCTCTCACACGCACTCACTGTTACACTCACACAATCTTAGTCACTCACTCTCACATGCACGCACACATTCACATTCACTCACACATTCACTCACACAAGCACTCCTACAGTCACTCACACTCTCAAACACAGTCACTCACACTCGCTCACTCTTGCACACTCATTATCACACTCACACTCTCTCACAAGCTCTCACTCTCACGCACACTCACTCAACTCACTCACTCACTCTGACACTCATTCACTCTCATACTCACTCACACACTCTCACACTCACTCTCACACACATACTCCCAATCACTCATACTCACACTCACTCTCTCTCAGACTCACACTCACTCTCACTCACACACTCTCACACTCACTCACTTGCTCTCACACATCACTCTCACTCATTCACACTCACTCATTCTCACACACTCACTCACACTCTGTCTCACACAGACACACACACACACTCACTCAACTCACTGACTCTGACACTCACTCACTCTCACGCTCCCATATACCTTCACACTCACTCACACACTCTCACACACTCTCACACTCATTCTCACACACATACACTCACACTTACTCATTCTCACATCTATTGGAGGAAAACTTAATGGACCGCTGTTAGACCCCCTGCTTTGAACACTGATATCTGTAACAATGATGACAGTAGTCTGAGCCTGCACGGCAACAAGCATAGATCTCACCACCCCAGTCAGAGCTTCCACTGCAGCACTGAGACATTGAACAGCTTCTGCCTGTGCTGCATTAGAGGTCGAGGCACAGGCTACCAGATGCTGTGTAATGGCTGAGCCGACAAGAAGATGGTCGCCACTTCCATGGTAGATAGGATGGGCATTGTGCCAAGTTTGAGACGGACTCCTCCATGATCCTTGACAGCGAAACGGTCTGCCAATGCATCAAGCATCTCAGTCTGCATGTCCATCAATGTTCTCCTGCACACTGCGCCATTGAAGTCCTCATCTCAGTCTCCTGTAGCAGAACTTGTATGCTATCTTGTTCTGAACTTTCATTCCCCCAGCCTAGCTGCAGCCCACTCAAGTCCAATAAAACAAAACACATAATTTACACAGTGCCTGAGCTGGTGGCTGTATATCAGATCAAGTGATGGTACTTTTTCACGACAATTCAGCTATAACTCTTGCCTTTCCTCAGACATCTGAAAGTAAGTGCACGCTCTGAACATGTGGTGATGCGTCAATGCTCTTCAGCGATGAAGACAGCACTGGTCGAATTCCTCCTGGCGCCCCTTCCCATTGGCTGGTCCTGGCTCTGGCCATGTAGGATGTGAGATGGCCATGTAGCCCATGTTGTGCGACCAAGGCCCTCCTCTTGCAAATACTCTCCTCCACCACCTGAGGTTGCAAGAAGATTGGAAGTATGAGATCCACAAAGTGAACTGCGTGAAGAAGGCAGGCAATGATCTGAGCACCTCTGTTGGCATGGCCTTCATTCTTCAAGCAGCTGCAGTTAACCAATGGGAGTGCATGACCTTCCCATGGACTACACTCAGAACACCTCCCATCCTACATCAACCTCCTCCCACAACAACCTGACCTCCTGTTGGGTAAAGGATTCCCAGCGACACCTGATCTCCAGCAAGGTAGCAGTTTTTTAGCAACCAAATTGATGGACACTAACACTCTGACCCTGCCACTGGAGCTGCCCTGATTCAAGATTGACACCCCTTCCATGACTGTACGCCCAGCATGTATGGTGCAGCTGCCTCCCTTGGACACATAGACCAGATGACTGCAATGAAAGACCCTGCCCTATGGGCTGGAACGTTGCCTCCTTCGCTCACGTCCTCCCCTCCAAAAAGGTGCCAGTGCCTTACTGTGCTGCCTCTTAAGGATCCGAGCATAAGCTCCAACTTCTTGCCAGCCCAGCTGTTGGGCCATTCGAGGGCCCGAGCACCACACTCTCCCACTCTCCACCCCCACCTGGCCCTTTCCGCTACCTTCCCCTCCTAACGTGCCCTGTGCTGCCAAGTTAGACAAAGACAAAACCTCACCTCAAATCCAAATATTGAACAACCTCATCTGGTGCATGCCACCTTTGAGCTGTCGGAAAACAGGAGGAACAGCTTTCCTGTGCGCCTCTGACTTAATCTTGAAGGTAGGACTGAATTTGGTGCGCTTCCCAACTAATGAGTATTCATGGCATTAAGTGTATTATTGGCGGAAACCTGCCACAGGACAACGTGAGGCCCACACACCACATACACGCTGCCGACTTCACTGCTGCATCTCAATCGCCAGCGGGAAATTGAAATTTCAGCTCCTACCCAATTCAGTCACCCCACACGCCACGTTTCACGTCCTTGCAGGCTCCATAAAATTCATCCCCCATGAGTCACAGAACAAACAAAATAATAGATAGTTTCTAAGCTGGGACCTCAGGATCCCATGCCATTTATTATTTAAACTTGCTAAAAAAATTGCACTCAGGAGATGTAACCACAAAAATTTAATTTACAGAACAGATGTGAGAAAACATGTTGTAATAGATTGGGAAAATCTTTTATGAAAAGGTTAAATGTGGTTTAGTCTTCTTTGTTTGAGTTCTTATTTCATGGTAGCAACCCTGAGTTCACCATTCAATGAACCACTCTTTTAATCAATGGAATATTTTAATGCTGCTCGGAACTGAAATCCTCACATTGTCTGTGTTGTGTTATAAAGGCTAAAGGAAGAGTCAAGTCTACTATGTTACAAGTCTACAGAAAATCGGGGTGACTTTATTAAATGTGGAGGAAGAAAGAAGCCTGCAAATTTTGGGAATCTCAAATGAAAACTGTAAGGGTGGTATTTAATGGCTGCAACAAACAGGCTCTCACCCGCCCGCTGGGGAACCGGCGAGAGCCCTGCGTCATCTGCTTTGGGGAAAACCTGCCACATTAAATGCCCAATCAGGCATTCAACTGGCCAGCAGTGGGTCTTCCCAAGAATCACAGGGTCCCCTGAGATGGACGACCCACCCACTAAGAACTGCCAGCCAATCAGAGGCCAGCAACTCTTCATTGATTGTCAGCACCAGTGGGGAGGTGGTGGCTGCTGCCGGTACTACACCCACCCGAGGCTCAGGATCACCACGAACCCAGGCACAGGTGAATAATGGCAGAAGCAGGGTTCACGGGGTGGGGGTCACAAGGGAGCAGTGGGGAGTGGGGTTAGCAGTGAGTGCAGAGGGGGTTGGCTTTCAGTGGGCCTCCTTCCCAATGCTGTGTCTCTCAATCAGGCATTGAGTGCCTTTGAACAAGGGATCCCCGGGAAGCCCACATTTCCAGTCTCCCTGTATGGTGAGTCCCCTGCCCACCATTGGGTGAATACCAGCAGCAGACAGGATGAGGCCCTCAAGTGGGCATCAAGGGCCTCAATTGGCAGCAGGGCAGGAAGGCTGTCTACGGGCTTAATCGGGGCAGAGGTGGGAAGGAGGCAGGGACACACCCGCCACCCTCCCGGCTGTTTCAATTTCCCCCCGCTACCAAACTTCCCACAGGGGTGGGCGTTAAATTCTGTCCAAAATATGGGAACCGTACAACCAGCTCCTTTTTACAGAAAAGAACAAAGCTATTGTGGTCTTTATAGACCATTGTCTCTGTGTTGGCTTTCTGCTAGAACAATTTAAAACTAATTTTGCAAAAGACCATCAGCACATGAAAAGAGCATTAAAAGTTGCTGCTTCATGTAAAGTGCGTGGAGTAAAATTTCACCTTCTCCCCCTGGGGAATAATCTGGCAGAGTGGATCACCCATCTGATTTGCATTCCATTGGGTGGGTCCTACAAAGGGTAGGCCATCTGCTCCACCAGGTTGCCAGCCAGGAGGTGAGGATGAAAATTTAAGCATAAATAAAAGCAAAATACTGCAGATGCTGGAAACCTGAAATAAAAACAGAAAAAGCTGGAAAAACTCAGCGGCCGGAATTTTACATCTTGTGGGCAGGTGCGTGGTCACCCTAATGGGTGTAAATTGGGCAGGATGACGTTAGGCGAGTGTCCCGACGAGAACTCGCGCGATGTTTCACTCAGCGGGCGCTGACAATTAAGCCCATTAACGGCCCAATTGAAACCAATTTTTCATGGCCCGTCCAACCTTACGTTTGGCGGACGGGCCAATCGGCCAAGCAGGCTTTACATTTTTGATGAAACCTCATCCAAGGACGGAATGAAATCTCCGTTAGGATTTAAAATAAAAAGAAATATCTGGGGACTTTTTTTTTTAAATGAAGTATGCTTTCAGGTGCTTGATTGTGCTGCATGGACATTTTTTGGAGCATTTTTTCACTTTATTTTATTATTTGGAGGCCTGCAGCTCCCTGAGGCAGCTGTCTGTCTTCAGGGAGCTCAGTGGGAGCGCTCACCAGCACCCACAGTGACGTCGGGGCCCGCCCTCTTCCCACCCTCAATGGCAGTGCTGAGCCTTTCTCTGGGCACGTTTCATGCTAGCTGGCTGTTGATTGGCCGGCCAGCGTAGAAGCGCATTCACAGCACAATCTCGGCCGGGAGTGGGTTTTACGTCCGCTTCCAGCCGTGCCGACTTCGGGCACACACCAATGGTAAAATCCAGGCCAGCAGGTCTGACAGCATCTGTGGGCAGAAAAACAGAGTTATTGTTTCGAGTTGGCATGCCACTTTTTCAGAGCTTCCAAGGCTTCAGAGATGAAAATTTTCCCCTGCAAAGTGATCTTAAGGCATCTCTGCCTTTGCAGCCTGTGTGACTCTTGCACAATCAGATTACGTCAGGGTAATAGTTGCACCTGCGAAAGTATGGCAGGAACAGAACTTCAATCTTCCACTTTGCCTTGTCACTGACTCCATCCCAAATACCAAGGATGACTTCTTTTAAATATTTAGCTGGGTGCTCATGCCTGTGGTATCATAAAAGGTGCGTTGGACCCACAGAAGAGGCAGAACCTGGAGCAGCAACCTGCTCCTCTGGGAGCGAGGGCCCAGGGCGTGAATTAGGCTGAACAGAAAGGTAAATCATTTTTAAAACTTCTCGGTCCTGTAATATCTGGCTTATGCATACACAACATTTAGTACTTCCAAGATCTGTTGCTATTCACCCTTGCAAATGCAGGGTCCTCTATAAACTAATTTCACCAAATGTAGGACCCACTGGGCCTAAGAGGGTTGGGGAGGAGGGAACAAAGGTATCGGGGGGGGTTACGTTGGCAGTGGGAGAACAAAGGTGTTGGGGGGTGAGGTTGGGAGAGGGAACGAAGGTGTTGGGAGGGTGAGGTTGGAAGGGAGGAACGAAGGTGCCGGGGTGGGGGTGAGGTTGGGAGTGGGGAAAGAGTACGGGGGAGGATGGGGTAACAGGGGAGAATACATCAACTAGGGAGGAAGGTGTAAGGGAAGGAGTTCGGAGGGGGGAAGGAGTTCCAAGAGGGGAAGGAGTTGGGGGGGAGGAATGTCCAGGTGAACGTGCAAGGGAGGGATCTGTGGAGCCGATGACTGCATCCTGGGGAGGGAACTGAGGGTGGGCATGGTAGGAGGGAATGGTGAGAATGACGGAGGGCAGAGTGAGGCGGGAGGGAGGGTCAGTGTGCAACGGTAGCGGTAGAAGGGACAGCGAGGGTGGTTAGTGGGGACTCGGAGGCAGACATGGACCCTGGGGATGGGAAGGAAGATGTTGAGGAGGTTAATATGGATGGGGGTGTGATTTTCAGGAAGATAGGGAATGTGCACGTTCACCTGGACACCCCCGAAGGAAAAGGATGCTGGCTGGTATGTGGCAGTTGGAAGGTGATGCCAGGGGGGTCAACAGTAATGGGGGAAAGGACATGGGTGACTGGGGGAGGAGAAAGGATGGGGGAGCTGAAAACATGCTGTACCAGTACCATGCTTGTTAAATTGAAAGTGAGTGAAGCCTCGTGTTGGGCGGGAACAGGTGCAGCATGGGAGTGTGATCATTGGGTGGCGGAGATGCAGGTCAGCTCAGATAGACAACTGAAAGTGAACCCCAGCAGGCAGCATTGAAAATGCTCAGGACATTGAGTGTGAACCATGAAGGATTCGCATTGTGGGAGAGTGCTTGCACAAAGCTCCGAAAGGCCCTGCTCCACGCACACACTTGTCCCTCCAGAATCACTCATGGGCCGACTACGTGCAGCTGAACTGCTAGTGGAGAGGGGGGGATGCAGGGGGATGACTTGCAAAGTCTGTGGTTGAAGCTGAAAGACACCATTACACATTATTTAGTGAAAGTGAATATATTTTCAGATTATAAAGTGACAAAATGTGTTCACTTGTGCAGCCACTTGTGATCAGCATTTCTTAACTTTTCTAGGCCTGACCACTTTAAGGTGATGCCCTGACATCCGCAGCAGGGGTGGAGACAGTCTCTGCAATGGTTAGCCCTGTTGCCTCTGATGCCTTCGGTGTGGGTCCTCTGGAGAGCTGAGGCCTTGGGGGCTCTGGTTTCCTTTGACTGTCCTCCTGTGGACCAGCTGCTCCCTCTGCAGTGACAGAGGATGAGTTTGAGGGGGTCACAGGCAAAGGGGGCTTGGAGGGAGAGGACAGCCACTGCGATTCCTAAGTGGATGACCTAGGGGTGTCCAGCTGCCGCTCCTCCTCCCTTCAGATGCCTGAGGGCCCCAGCCTGACTCCTTGAGGAGTAGGAGGACCTGGAGAGACGTTTCCCCCTTGCATTGCCACTGCAGGAACTCACCCATGGCTACTGCCATAGAGTGCAGTTCTGCGTGCATCTCCGCCTTCTGCTGGACCAGGGTCTCTATGGCATCTGCCATCTTTCCCATGCATACTTGTGGGCACCACTTCATCAGAGAGCAGGCGGACACACTCCTCCAACTCAAGTTCACTCTGTTGAGGGCTTCCAACAGCGCTGCATGATGTTTCCCTGTTTTCTGCTGACTCTCCAGGATAAGTTGGAAGGCCAAATCCAGAGGCTCATCATCTGACTTTGTCCTCACAGATTCCTCTTCCCCAGCAGTCCTCCGAGTGCCGGTGAGCTCAGCTACTGCTGTGGACACATGTCCGTGCGGTGACCACCAGATTGTGAAACCCAGCCTGCTCTAGATCTAGGTCCCATTGAGGTGTGTGTGCAGGGTGGGGTAAGTGCTGTGATGGGTCTTCCAGGCTGCTTATTTCCAGCTCTTCAATGGAGGAGGAGTCCTCTTGGCTGGAGGTGAGGACATGGGTGGAGATTAGGGACTGGCTGGCTGAGGATGTCGGTCGCTTGGCAAAGCTCCCTGTGAACCAAAGTAAAGATAATTAGTGCATGGCAGCAGAGTCAAAAGCAGGAGAGAGAGCACTCACAGTTGTGTTGAGAGAGGGATGATGTGGTGCAGGATTCTCACGTGAGTGTTCACTGCCGACATCACCATCGCCGCAGGCATGGTCCACGTCCTCACCAGTCAGCATGATGGCACACTCCTCAAAGCAAGTGAGGAGCCTAATGTGGGCCACTCCACCCCCGGTCTGGGACCTCTCCCTGCTGATGTGAGCAGGCTTGTCCTGCATGAAAACAGATGGAGAATGTGTGAGCAGGACTCATGGCACTGCGTGGAATGTTTGTGCGGTGACCCATGGGCTAGATGAGGACTTGAGCTCCAGAGGATATGAGTCTGATGGAGATGTGAGGGTATGTGTGAGAGTTAGTGGTGTTTTCCCTTGAGGTGTGAGATCCTTGTGGATGTGTGATGGGTTTGTGAGTATGTGAGTTGAGAATAATGAGAAGAGTGACTTACCCTGGTGGAACGGAGGAGATCATTCATCATCATTTGGCACTGGGTAGCTGTCCTCTTTTGCAGGACGGTGGCACTGACCACTGCTGCCACTGCCTCCCTTCCTGGATTAGTGATGTTGCTGCCCCTCCTGCGGCCAGAGTGAGGGTAGAGGACATCATGGCGAGCCTCCACAGCATCCAAAAAGCGCTCAAGGGACGCATCACTAAACTGGAGGAGTCTGTAGTCTTCTTGCCTTTCAGGGCCATGTCTCTTTGCAGCAGTCCTGGGCTGGAAACACAGAGGTGTGCGTAAGGCTGCACTTTAAATATGGCAACCAGCATGATGAAGCAGCGAGGTGACGGCGGGCGAATTGGATGCCGCCCGCCATTGAAATGGCATGTTTCCTGGGAATGGATGATTAATGAGGCAGGACTGGGACAATATGGCGTGAAAAGCTGCCATTGTGGCCGCAGATAAAACATTCTTTTTCCCAAATCTGGGACAATTCTGCCCCTAGTCTCAATTATTGAGTCAAGAAAAGGGACTTGACAATCAGTTCCAAACACAAAAGGAGAGAAGAGTGAGGATAACTCACTGCAAGTCACTCTTGCACACCTCCTCAGAAGGGGTCCCAGAACACAAAGAAAAGTACTGAAGCTCTCAGTCAGTGTCAGGGAATTCAAACAGCATATAAAATTGCATGAAAATAATTATTTAATTCATAATTCCATTGCTACTGCAAAATATTCTTTTTGTTAAATACTAGATCGTCTTCTGCAAAAGCACCTAATGATTATTTTTCACAGTTACAGCTGTAAAAATGTTTAGAAACAGATTTAGGTTGGATTATTCAGAACTAAACCCATGAAGATTTTCTTAGGCAATTTCTTGACACAGTAAAAGTCTTTTGTAAATGCTGCAGAGGTTATAAATTTTCTCATTAATTACAACTGAAGACTTTCAAGCAAGGCTGAGTGAAGCTAATAGGCATGTTTGATTTGGGCAGATTTGGTCTGCAGAGACATAGCAGACAGAGATACTCTGTAGCTCCTTCATCCTGAACAAGATACCCACTACATCATATATATTTAATATTTTTTGGCGGTGCCTGGCCCTTGAGAATGGTAAGTTTTGCTTGTGCAGGTGCTCTCCTGTTAAGTGCCTGCCTGTGGATGAAGTAGCATTGGTGGGTGGTAACATTGACCCAGCTGGCAAATCCCATGGAGTACATGGTGGGTTTGTAACCAATGCCAAGAGTCACTTTCACTGGAATAGCGGCAGGTTCACAACTTGATGGTGAATCCTACTGTTATTTCTGCAGGACTGCAAGATGGCACACAACTATTACTAACATATTGACCCCAAATTACCATGGTGGTTTGCACCATTTCTTCAGGGACTCAGATTGAGACAACCCCTACAGAACTTAAAGGGCTCTATTGACAATCAGAGATGCTGCTATACCTATGGCCTTTGTAACTGAAGTTGCCACGGCAAATACCATGTAGTGCCACTGGCAGACAACTGCTCATTCAACATAACTAGATCATCATTCAGTGTCTAGTGGATATAGATTCCTAAATATGGAACTGATGTTGTACCAATTTTCTGTGAAAGCAGGACCAGTAAAATTCCATACGATTCAAGAAGAGTAGTCAGCTTAGGGGACGTTCATCCTGCCTCTATCCTCTATCAACCCACATTCATAGTTCTTTGTTGGCATAACGTATCAGTGCCAAACTCTGTACCTCCTTTTCACCATCACTGTGATCTTCACTCATTATGTATCTGTGCCACTGGTGCAAAATTGGAGCTGAGATGAATGTTATTCTTTAGGCATCACAATTGTATAAAGAAGCCTAATAATTTGTATCGACTATTATTATTTACACTATCATGCACAGTCAATCTGTATGGTCGCAATAATGTGCCAAACTATCAAAAACACCAAGGGTTTGTTTTTATATGCCATTTTATTGGTGTAAAATAGTCCAGGGCTCTTTAGTGTAACAAAACAAATTTTGACACCAAGCCACATAAGGAAATAAAAGCAAAATACTGCAGATACTGGAAATCTGACAGTATCTGTGGAGAGAGAAACAGAGTTAACATTTCAAGTCCGTATGACTCTGCTCTGAAGTAGAGCCATAAGGACTCGAAATGTTAACTCTGCTTTTCTCTCCACAGATGCTGTCAGACCCACTTAAGGAAATATTAGGTCAGATGACCAAAAGCTTGGTCAAAGGGGTAGATTTTAAAAAGTATCTTAAAGGAAGAGAGAGGGGTAGAGAGGCGGAGGGGTTTAGGGATGGAATTCCAGAACACAAATCCTTGTCAGTTGAAGACATGGCTGCCAATGGTGGAGTGATTAAAATAGAGGATATACAAGTGGTGAGAATTTGAGGAGAAAACAGAATTTATGGTTAGGGTGGAGCTGCTGCAGCAGCATGTAACTTTCCCTCCAGAATAACTCAAAACATTTTTTGCTCAATTGGAAAAATTGCACCTCATTATGCCCCCTTTCCAAGTGGAAAACAGGGACAAAAATGAATAACTTTACAAGACCATATCCTGCATCTCCAAGGACATGTCCAAGAGCCATAAAAATGTCTGGGATGTACAGCCACCTACAACAGGCATTAGGGTCCCTTGCCTATGCTAATGAGGAGCCTAATGCCTGTTTTTGGACCCCTCAGGAAAATTGAACTGCCCTGAACACTGGACTTTCTCTGCTGAGGTTTTGCCGACATGCATGGATAGTGATGTTAGCAGATTTGAAAGGGAGAGGGTCATTACCAGAGGAGAGGGATTCATTAACAAGAGTAGCTAGCACCGGGACCAGGAAGGGAAGTTGGATGGCTGTCAGCTTAATGGGAAAAGGGCCAAGGGAGCAGGAATAGACAAGGTGAGCTCAGAAAGGGCATGAGGGGGCATAGGAGAGAAACAAGGGAAAATGTGAGTTCACAGTCAGGATGGGGGGAAGCTTGGGGAAGTTTGGCTTGACCTGAACTGTTTCCTCTCCATTGCCTTTGTGCTCCTTATTACTCAATTTTGTTTCTTACCTTCAGGCAGATATGATTAAATCTCCAGCAACTCCGCTGTAGTTCAGTACTGGAAAATTGATGTGCTCTCAAACGAGAACTGTGCTGTAAAGAGATTTTTTTGTAATATTGCTTTCATGTTTGTAGTAATTGAAGGTACAGTCTTCCCTACTGTCTATCAGGGAGTCACATGATTGTTCTTGGAGACTCCAACTAATGAGCCCTAAGCACAGATAATCCAGGGCAGGGGGACAGCGTATGGCTTTCGAGTCGAGGACCTAGATCAAGCATGTAGCTTCTGAAAAATTCTCTGTAATAAAGTTCTCTGTTTCAAGTAGAAACCTGTCCAGTATGTCAAATTATTACAATGTTATAGCCTCTAATGCACTAGTACTTGTGTATCATTACTAGTACTTGTTTATTCAGTTTTACTTGCAAATCAAGGGGACTTATTTCACCAGTCCTTTCAGCCACAACTATGAGTGGAAGGAGTCTTCCTTACTGAACATGATTTCTAAAACCATTCTTGAGTTATCCCAGTTACATCTATCATAGTTTCCAGTACAAAGGCTGTCAGAGTACGGTAGTCACTTTTTAGCAATAATGTAAAGCCAAAGCAATAACATTTTATTTGAAGTAAAACAAAACAGGACAGGAAAATAAATCTGAAATGTGAAGCAGGCAGTTTGTTAAGGTCACTGAAGCTTCACTACTTTTCAATGCTAATTAGCGCCAATTATAAGGCCAGTTTTGTGCAGCTGTGGACATATGCCTGCAGGGAATATGACTGAGGACAGCCAAATTCATTTCACTCAGGACCCTTAATAGCCATTTGAGAGGGAAATAGAAAGATGTTCATATTCATTTGGGCTTGATTCAAACTCACATCCCTGAGGTGAAAAGAATTTTTTTTTTCTCGATTTTCCCACTTCTCATATTATCTTCTCATTCCCTCCCCCAAATTATCCTCCCACATGTTGCTGTCATGAGGAAATGAAATAGGATACAGGCATAGCCATGCATGTTACTAAGGCAAGACCTTGATGACTGCACAGGAAATGCACTGTGTAATGGGAAAAGTTAATGCTTCCTCTTTCCAGCTAATAATCCTGTTAAACTGATGACACTACCACAAGGCTAAAAGCTCATTGTTCAGGCTGGACTCTGGGGTTTGGTGTTTGGAAAGCCAATCAGAAAATCCAATCACATTGATCATCCTGAGGGTCTCCCTGTGGGGATCAAGAGTATATCATTGTTCTATAACACTGGGAAAAATAGACACATGCTCACCACAACATCACCAGTGGTTGATTATAAGCCATCACCCAAAGCAATCTGTCTAATGCCAGTCAGTAAATACGTACTTCAACCACAGTCTAGCAATTTATCAAATGTTTCTTCCCTCAAACAGCTATGTAATAAACAAAGCCTCTAGGCTGTTTTCAGAAAACAAGGGCTCCAGACAGAACCTGTACATTATCCATTCTGACTGACATACATCCAACAAATATTTCACCCACATATTTGTTGAGTGAGGTTGCCTTTTGCCAAAATTGTTACTTTTTGAACTAGCAGTGACCATTGTAGGGTGAGATTCACTCTCCGGTAAGTGAGACACAGGCCTGACATGAGTCTGTAAGAACTGAAGGTCCAGTGAATCATCTGTGATCTCTTGGACTATTATAATAAATTGTTGAATGCAGGAGAAAAACTAGCTCAATGAAATTAACTGTGCACACCCAGACCACCCCAAGAAAGATTAAAAATAGATCAAACTCAGAATGAGAAGGCAAGTTAACATCAAACCCCTCAAATCTTTACAAAAGCCAATGCCCCAAGCCTCCAAGGCCATTCTCTATGTCAGAAAAGCATTTGAAGTCCAAATGGCCCAGCTGAAACCTAGAGACCGCAACCAAGTTAATTGATCCCCAAACCATTGTGCTTAATGATTACACAATCAAACAAACACCCCAATGTGTCAATGTATATTGCTGTGAGTACCATGTACCATACTGTGTAGTGGCCACAAAATAAACAGAAGTATTTTGTGAACTAATGTAATCAAAAACATTTTTTTAAAAATTGAAACGTATCTAAAAATTGGCAATATTTTAACTCCAGCCTTAAATGGCAGCCATTCCAGGAGAGTTATGCTGCGATAAAGAAGATGGCAGCCCACACCCTGAGGATATTTCCATCTCTGTAAACATGCAGCGCTCTTTCGATTCTTCCTCACAATACCACAGCTGGGAAAAATGTAAGTGATAAGAAATTAGCCCAAAGTTCGATCACTTTGAGTTTTGAATTCAGCTCCTCTCTCACTTCAAGTGCCTCAAATTGTAGTTTTAATAATTTGTAAAAGAGATTAAATGACTTCCATATGGCACAAGAGCCGTGAGTGTTCCATCATGCACAGAGGGGGGAACATCAGCTGAGCAACAGCTGCTTTCTTGTTGTGATGTCACATACCCCAAAGCATATTTTCTCTTTTCTAGAGATATTTTTGTATAGAGGCTGTTTCTTGTACAAGTCTTTGGAAGCTGGTTCATATGTTTATCACAGATAAACTTCCGTTGTAGTTTCCATGACAGTCGTGACAAGGATGCTCTTGGCAGCTCCAACACATCCTGAATGAATGCAGCTGAATGATTTTGGCACAAAATAAATGGAAAAAAGATAAATTAATCACTGGTCTGTGTTCTACTTTATCACCCACTTGGCAACGCATTTGAGCTATTGCACAAGGTTCCTGAAGACCACTGAGCGAAAAAGACTCATTTCATTCTCCAACTGGCCAACGCTAATTACGAACTTCCTTTTGTTAGTATCGCAGCAAAGTACTAAGTACACTAAGCTTTGTATAAACGGAAATAAGAATACATATACTGGGTCACAGGATATTGAATTGATGCAGAAACCTAGGTTTTCCGATTGGGTGTCAGTCTAACTGGAAGTGGGGTGGCGAAAGAATTGCACCTGCTGACTGTTCAGCCCACCTATCTGCCCAGATTCAGCTCCACATGAATAATGTGGACAAGCTCCAGGTATGGGAAATGTTTGTAACTGGGAACTTACTCTTTGGTGGGCAGGAAATTTCCTGCTGCTGCATAATGTAAAGTTCTACAACAATGGGCCGAAGGGCCTGTTTCTGTGCTGCATAACTCTATGACTCTATGACTATGAGTTTGAAGTGGTTGGCATTGAGGTTTGCAATTTTGAATATAATCAGCTTCTAACAAAAATAAACTAATGGGTTCCAAAATCTTTGAGCCCACTGCCAAGAAGATAGTGCAGGTTGGAGCACTGAAAGCCCAGCGAGGACAAAAATTGGGGTATGACATAAGGGTGCCAGGTCTCAAAACCAAAGACTTGTGTCTTCCAATTTGTGCAGAGGTCTGGGCTGTGCAGAATTTATGTTTGCCCAAATGTGGCCCATGATTTTGGAGAAAGCATGGCCAAGGGGAGGTCTTTCCAATGTCGAGAATTTCTTTGAATTTCACTTCTCTAATGCCCACCAATCCAGTTGTTGGGAACAAACACAACATACGGAACATCTTGTGGCGGGGGGGGGGGGGGGGGTGGGGGGGTGAGGGGCATGGCGGGAGTAGAGTCCATGTGTGCCTGGAAGACCCTAGAAATGCTGCCTTAAAATTTCTAAGTTTAGCTCTCTGATGAAGCTGGCCAATCAGATGGATAACTAAACTTTGGGGGTGGAAATGCCAACAGCTCTGCCAAGTGGTCATCTGACACTGTATATCTGCTCACTTCTTCTCTAGCAGGTTCCCAAGTTAGAGCAATATTGGCCCAAGCACTCGCTGGCAATATTCTAATCAGCTGATGCCAGCCTGACAATGGATTTTCTCACGGGGTCAGGAGGGTCTGTTCCATTGCATGTACTCCAACAAAACAGGATTGAGGATTCTTGGCTAATTTCTCAAAGGAGTGCAGGAAGCAGTCCATGTCCATATGCAGCAAGACCTGGAAAATATTCAGGCTTGGACTGATAAGTGGCAAGTAACATTCGTGCCACACAAGTGCCAGGCAATGACCAGCTCCAACAAAAAAGAATCTAACCACCTCCTCTTGACATTCAATGGCATTACTATCACTGAATCCCCCACTAACAACATCTTAGGGGTCACCATTAGGGGAAACTGAACTGGACCAGTCATATAAATACTGTGGCTACAAGAGCAGGTCAGAATCTGGGAATTCTGCAGAAAGTAACTCACCTCCTGGCTTCCCAAAGCCTGTCCATCATCTACAAGGCACAAGTCAGGAGTCTGCTGGAATACTCCCCACTTGTCTGGATAAGTGCAGCTCCAACAAACTCAAAAAGCTCACCATCATCCAGCACAAAGCAGCCCGCTTGATTGGCACACCATCCACCTCCTTCAACATTCACTCCCTCCATCATTGAAGCACATTGGAGCACATCTACTAGATGCACTGTGGCAACTTACCAAGGCTTCCTCAACAGCACCTTCCAAACTCACAACCTCTATTATCTAGAAGGACAAGGGCAGCAGATGCCATGGGAACACCACTACCCGAAGGTCCCTTCCAAGTCACTCACCATCCTGACTTGGAACTATATTGCCATTCCTTTACTGTCGCTGGGTCAAAATCCTGGAACTCCCTCCCTAACAGCACTGTGGGTGTACCTACGTCACATGGACTGCAGCAGTTCACTTTCTCAAGGGCAATTAGGGATGGGCAATAAACGCTGACGTAGCCAGCAATGCCCACATCCTGTGAACAAATAAATAAAAAAGGAGGAAAGACAAACAGCAATTGACAGCCCTTGTTACATCTCTCTCGAGCTTCATTTCCATTGACTTCCATTGGTCCAACGGTAGAAACAAAATGGAGCCGAAAAATCACCTAAAAGAAACGTGTCTGTCAGATTCAATTGACCAGAAATTTTGATTGAGCTCTGAGTGGAACTGGGACAAATCACCCAAAGGGGAAAGCTGGAGAATGGAGAAGAGTCAGTCCCAGTCTACTGGAGCAGCTGAAGAGTTTTCCAGTGGGCAGGATGAGGGAAAATCTTCTGCGTGCATATCATTTCAACTAGGGGCGGGGAGGGGGGGGTGGGTGAATGGTGAAGGTTGGGGTGGTATCTGCAGCTATTCCTGGGAATTCTATCAAAGTTGCCTTGGCAGGCTTCTGTATAACTCACACCTGAAAACTGCCGTAAATCCTGCTGAGGCCCAGGGAAAGGCCCCAGATCTTTTCCAAAGGTGATTGATCCAGGGGTAGAATGATTACATTAACGTTAGCAGCCTAACACTCCCTTAGGAGCAATGCATCAATTCTGATGCCTCCTTACCTTCAGGCCATCGGGTTCCAGGGCCACCAATCAACCATCCAATTTTCCAGGCCACTGTTGGAATGGGATGGAGTGGGAGAGGTGGTGGAACCAGGAAAAGCATCTACATATACAGTCAGACAATTTTAAAGTATACTTAAGGACAACATGACATATGCTCAACAGGACAATGGTGCTCTGAGCAATAAATCATCATTAAAGCAATTTCAAAAATCCCACAAATCATTCTCAAATGTCGCACATGGTACGGATGTCTGCAGCAACTGATCTTGCGCCAAGGAATACCAGCTTTGAATTCTGATTTGTGGTTAGAAAATATTGTAAATAGAACAAAAACCATGAAACAAGTTGACCTAGCATCATAGTTAATGTTGCTGCAGATTACCAATTGTACATCATTGTCCTTTTCCAAAGGTGGTGATGTCCAGCTGTTGGTTATTTTTCTAATGTTGGCTTTGCTGTGAAGCTTCAGGTTGATCTCAGTTTTTACATTGGCGGTGTGAATAAATCCTGCCTTTGGCACCCTGGGCTCTACCTAAACCATTGCAGATGACTTGCTGGAACTGCTGCAATGTTAGGGAGTCATGAGGAGGGCTGCCCTCCCTAATGAACAGCAATTAGCATGCCTGACATTGATGACACACTACCCGCAGGAGCTTAGAGGAAGCTAGATCATCTTAAAAACACTGTCAGCAGGCTACCTTTTACCAGGTCATCTGGCAAGGTGGTACACCCAGGATAACCTTCCTGCTTTGGATTCTGGAGGGATCGGGTAACCCTCCAGGAATACATTCATAAACTTGTAGAACAGAAATAATAAGCTGGGCGACTCCTGAACGAAGCTGCTGAGCAATTAAGGCAGTGAAGGGAATAATGAACCACAGACCTCTGTAAGCCTCGGCAGGGGGGGATGCACCTGAGGTGATGGTCTGGTGCCATTTTTCATTTGCCATACACATAAGCACACAAATGTCACAGAACTAGTTTACAGGTACTAACTCCCCAGGCAGATTGCCAGTGAAGCTGAGGCATATTTTGGGCCATTGAATTGCTAGTAGTGCTAATCAGGTGCATCCTGGAATCAAGGGAGTGACGATGTGGGAGCAAGAGGAAGGGAGGGGGAGTAGTCAAGAAGGAGGGGGTGATTGGGAGGAAGGGGGAGATCGAGGAAGAATGGACAATTGAGAAGGAGGGGGATGATCAGGGTGGGAAGGGTTAATTAAGAAGATGCGGGCAGGCATGATCAAGCAGGAAAGGGGCACATTTGGAAGCGGGAGGTTTTGCTAGAAAGCCGAGTTGTGGCTGGCAAGGATCTTCAGAACTGCTGAGGGTGGGAGGAACACCTCCATTAGTTGGTTTTTAGTTCCTGCGTTTATTGTGATAATGCTCCTCCCAGTCGTCTAGATTTTATAATCAAACCTGCCCCTGCACTAATGTAAATAAAACAGCTGAGAGTAGAAAATAAACTGGAGTTCCATTCCATTGGAATTTCACTTAGTTCAGTATTCACCCTAATTCCTGGCTCTCGTGTTGTATTTAAGAAAAACAGTAGATTAGATGAGAGAAAGGCACACAAAGCCACCCAGGGAAAGCACAGAAAGATTATATTGTGTTCACTTTGGGCCTGTACTGAAATAGAATGCTCACGGTCATGATTATTCATTAGAAGCTACATTCATGCAGGAAAGGGGACTTATTCACTCCATTCACAAAGGAGCAAAGGGGCCCGGGCTGGTGTGTTGTTATGGTGGACTGCCTTTATTGCAAAGTGCGAGAGTTGGAGGTAAATTGATAGTCAAAAGCAGACCTGACCCTGTTACCAAGAAGGGAGGGATTAAGTGATGAGATGTGTAAATCCAACTCTTCTTGAATGGTAAAGTTGTGAAGAACTATAATCATTTGTGAAGCACACTGCAGAGCTCCCCCAGACCGGACCAGGCATGCGAAAACATGCCTTTCAAACCCCAATGGCTTCTCAATGACCCTTTTTGGAAAGGCATGTGGCCTGTTTTTAGAACTCTGCTGCTGTTGTTTGGGCCAATTTTAGTGGGGTCATTAACCATGAGCGATAGGGGTAGGCACTGTCAACAAGAAACCATTTGTTGATGTGTTTTCTTCTCAAAAGAGGGCCATCCATCTCTCATGCTCCTCCTCTTCCATCATGACATTCAAGGGGTGTGTCCACAGGGAATGCTATATCTGCTCTTGAGAAGCCCTCACAGTAGGTGGATGGCTTGAATTGGGGGAGGGAGGGCTGAGAGGAGGGGGGGAGGGGGTCAGGAGGAGGAGGAGGTGATGGGACAAAAACCTTCTAGTGTTGTGACCATGTCAGGAGCAGTGAGAAAAAAGTGTATGTCTCTAATCAGAATGGCAAAAGAAAAATTGGGGATAGGAATTGAGAAAAATACAGTTGCTTCAGCCACTATTTGCAATTCTCACTTTCACCTGTATCAGTGAATCATGGCAGCTGTCATGCCTTATAAATCTGCATTTAAGTTACTCAGAGCGCACCAGGATTGTAAAACTAGGAAATTCAGAGTTGCACCTCAATTGATGCTGACTTTGTCATAAACAAATGAGGTCCAGTCAAGACTCAGTGGGCAGAACACAGAAATGTTGAAAAACCCATGGGAACTGGAGGAACTGTTTCAAAGGTGGAAATTTAGTGGAAACAGCTTCTATTTGATTTCTCTGTTTGACAAATTTCTGTGTCATTTATGTAATTGTATATTAATTGTGTTTAATTGTGTGCAGGTGGTAGGCATTAACTATGGATTCACTTGAGCCCCTATAGGTAGATACTAACTAAAACAGTTGTTGTTGGGTTAGGAGGTGTATGCTTGTAATGTAAGTAGAATGCAATTCTGTGAATAAATATAAAAATGTGTAAGGATTGGCTCCAAATCTATCTTTAACCAATTGGAATTCTGAAGCTGATCATTATGTGCCACTAATGTGTCTTTCTGTAACAAAGTGTTTGTAAAGATTAGCTAGTTAAACTAATAATAACAGTCACTTGGTACTACAGAGCTTGAATATCGCTGAAAAGAGAAACATGTTGCTGAAGCTCGGTTGTTTGTAATAGAGTACAGATAGAACCCTACCAACCTGCACTTGCAAAAGCCAAAACAATACATCTACTGTTAGATGTGATTCCGCAATTGGGCAGCACTTGTTGAACCATCTCAAGTAGCTACAAAACTATAATTACACTAATAACCAATTTAAGATAAGCAGTCAAACTTATAACGTAGCTCATTTAAGCTTGCTAGAGGCGACATACTTTCATACTCAGGGGCCTGTTCTCTGCAAACAAAAGGAAAATGTTCAAGCCTTGCGCCTTTTTTGAATTACCTGGGAGCTTGGGGAGTCTATGGTTCCTTGTTGCTCTCTCCATGTCAACACTTTGGCCAATCAGAATCAATTTGCCAACCAATCAGCACTCTTTTCTCCTCTTATATAAATTGTCATGATTGTTTAAAATTTGCCATTCTTGCATTTTTCCTGATGAGTGCAAGATGAAAAGCTTCAGCAAACTGTCTCTCTTTTCAGCAATAAGAATAATAATAAATTGGTTCTTTTACTTTGAACTTAGGTTGGGAAGCAGGGTTATAGAGGAGGCCAGTGGTATTCATATGGTGAAGGAGCTGTTTGGCCCCTATAACCTGACCACTGGCTTATGTGGAATTGTCTTCTATCTTTAATTGGGGAGCTGTTGCTGCCTGTTGGAGATAGTAAGGGTGCTAGTGAATTCAGTTGGAGACTGGAAGAGATATTGCAGAGGCATTGGAAAGATGGAGCATAGATTAAGATGCCTAAGGCACTGGGTAGCAACATGAGCTGGAATGACCAGGCCAGTGAGGACAGATACAGCGGCAGAAAGGTTAAGGTGATTGGACGGAGTAACTGCACTGGGCAAGGAGCACAGTTTGGGATGATTGAGTAAGTGAATACAGCAGACAGGATGGTGAGTGATTATGAGGGGTGGTGGGGTGGAGGAACAGCAAATGTCAAATTGACCTCTGAGGGAAAAACATGGTGTATAAAATGTGCCCATTCTTCATTTCCTTTGACCTTGACTTGCAAAGAAATGTTATAATCATTGCTACAATAACTGTAATAATTTAGATGAAGTGCTGGAGTGAGATTATGAGACTTGGCTGCATAGGACAGACTGTTGGGGAGGATGTGTGGCAATAAAGGAGTTAGTAAAAAGACAATAAATTTGAGAGGTCTGGATAGTAAAAAGACTGACCTTTATATATGTAAAGTTATACTTTTGTAATGCACTCATTTGAAAATGAAAGAGGTTATATTCCATTTAATTTTTATGGTCATCAATTCTGATATAATTTATTAAATTCAACAGCATATGAAAGAATTATGATTAGATGAAGACTGAATGTTATTACAGTTTAATGTCTTTGATCTTTCCAGCAATAATTTAGATGGAAAACAATGAGAAGCCTAAAGACAGACTCTAAGGGTTATTGTGGGTTCTTTTCTGTTCCTTTTAGATCTAATCATACTGTATTCAGATTTTTATGGCTTTTATTCCTGCTTTCAACTTTTTGGCAGAAGCAACTTCTGTAAGATGTGTTTTCATTTGTTTTTCTCTTTACCCCGTCAAGTCTTCCAATATCTCACAAAAAGAGGCAAGCAGGTAATCAAACTTGACACCCAGATCCCCTCTTTTAATCCAGATGATAAATTAGTGTGAAGGTCATACTGGTGTATGCAACATATCTATGCAGGATTTGTAGCAGCAAGTTTCCTGTGCTTAAATCAAATCAAGCCACCATGGGTTAATCCTCTCTCTGATCCCATGCTTCTCGAGGATTTTAATTTAAAATGGTGTCTCATATTTTTCTGGGGGCTTCTTGATCCTTTATTGACAGTTGGGTTTATGTGATTTAATTAGGGGAAGAGTGGTAATTAAAAAGACAGACATATGCTTAATTCTGCAGTAGAACAGAAAGAATTAATTGACAGTCTCTGAATAAACATATTTGATCCTATTGTTCATCGAGGACTATTGATTTGGAAGAGTTGTATTAAGATTGCTGTGGGTGGAGATGAGAAATTGGAAGGACACGCTAGCCTGGAAATTCGATGATGCTGCATCTGTTTTATGGGCAGAAAACAGGTGGCAAAGCGTCTGACATTGCGGGCAATCGGCTGGGTTTTACCAGACTGCTAGGGACAGGCTGGGAGGCAGGGGGACCCATAAACTGGCAAGGGGGTGCCCTGTCTTGCCTTCCCGCTGCCATGGCATTTTACCAGTGGTGGGGAAGATGGAGGATGGCCCTCCCACACAGAGACCAATTGGACCACTTAAGTTGCCAATTAAGGATGTCCTCCCACCACATCTGGCATTTTACCAGCCATGGGTGGGATCCTGGTACATGACCTGCTGAACCCTGGCAGCCTTCCAGCAGGCTCAGGAGACCTTGATTGGGCAGTGTGGCCCTGGTGGTAATGGCCACCCCCGCAGCAACAACCCCCGCTATGCCCTCACCAATCACCGCCCCCCAGCCCCGCCCCAACCCCCCAACCTTCGCCGGGGCATGCCTGACTGGCCCTGGTGACTCCTGACTCCACTCACCTTATTGCAACTGTGGAGACCAACACTGCATTCACTCTGCTAGGCGCAGTCCCAGCTATGATCATTGCTTCCAGTGACGCTGCTGAGACTGAAGAGCTGCCTGCCCTCCGATCTCTTGGAGATCCAATCCTTTAAAGGAACAGGAGGCCTGACACTAACTAATTAGTGGTCGGACAACTGAAAAATCTGGCTGCAAATCCCATAAACGGCCGAGGCTTGGTTAGCCACAGCTTTGAGGCCCTTCTTCAGGGGCCCTGCTGCCCTGTGTAAATTCAGCCTGGTGTGTACACTTACATTCTGAGTCAGAAGGATGCCTCTCGCCATTTTAGTATAGGCATTGAAAGAGCCCTCCAAGCTCGTGCCTAAAACAGGGGTTAGGCAAATAAGAGACCTAACATCTGTTTGATGCACCTTTTACCAAATTGGTTTGTTCTGAGCACAATCCTGTCATCCATCTCTGGAGCAATGGCAGTGGCTCAAATTTCAAATGACTTTTGCCAGCGAGTTTCCTGGAGATGTCCAGCAGATGTCAGATGGATGTAAATGAGGCCCAAGGGTAAATATCTGGTGAGTCTTGGGTCCATCTCTTCTAGCACAGGGATTGACATCTTGACAGTGCACACTGTCAGCATTGATGAAGGACTAGAAACTAGGTTATTCTGCTGCTTTCACAAAATCACAAGATCATTACAGATGAGGAAGGCCATCAGCCTATCTTACTTCATCCAACCAGAGAGATCTTAATTGTTCCTTAAATAATTTCAGAGTTTTTGCCTGCACTGCTATATATGGACTTTTACTCCATATGCTGATTACTCCTTGTGTGAACAAAAAATTCCTGTCAGCTCAAAAATGATCTTTTACTGGCTTGAGTCTCTGTCCCCTGGTTTAATTTCAAGTAATAGAAACAGAAAATGCTGGAAGAACTCAGCAAATCTGGCAGCATCTGTGGAGAGAGAAACAAAGTTAACATTACGAGTCCATATTCAGAGCTTTTATCTTTCAATTTCAAATAATATGGTTAACCTTTTCTTAATCCTTAAAAATCTTATACAGTCTATATAATTACCTCTTGGACATCATTCCAAGCTGAAAATACAAATATAGTGGGGTAAATTTTACAGGGGTGGGGGCATATTGCTCAGGAGACCTTGATTGGGCAGAGTGGCCCACGGTGAAAAGCCGGTCTCAAGCTGACTGCCCCACCAGGGGTGGCCTTAATGGGGTGAGTGGGACTTCCGTCCCTCAGGGAAACGAGGTCCTGCCCTCAAAAGTAGTTCCAGCTGCGCCAGAATGTCAATGGCCACTGCTAGGACGACAAGCAGTCCCGAGGAGAAGGAGCATGCATGCCGGACTGAAAGGTGATTCCGGGATTTTTGGTTTGGGAGGGATTGGAGACCCCAGGGAGGGGCTATGGGGTGTGAGGGGTCGGCTCTTGGAGGCACAAATTGAGGGTACCATCTTGGTGGGTGGGGGGGGGGGGGGGGGGGGGGGGGGGTTGCCCCTGATGGGCACCCCACAGGTAGCCCCACCCTTCCTTCCTGCCTTTTAGCCCAGGTTGGTGAAGAAGTGGGCTGACCTCCTATGTTCTGCCTTCCCCAGCTGCATGTATTATTGCGGTGCAGGCAGAGTCAGGCCCTTAACTGACCAATAAGTGGCCAGTTATGGGCCTCAATAGGCCTAAGGGCAGGCGGGCCGACTTATCCGCCCACATTATTTTGGGGGACAGCTTAGGGCTGGTGAGTAAGGTAGTGGACCAGCCACCCGTTCTGTTTTACCTGACCCCCTCTCTTAAATATGCCGTTGGGAGGCGTTGTAAAATTCAACCCATTATAGCTTTCCTAACTCGACCTTTGACCTAAATTATTAGCCTTGTGAGTCTTCCTCTGATTTCAACATTTCTTAGTGACCCAGTGGGTGCAGTACTCATGGTGCAGTCTGTACTGTTTGATCAGCATCACTACTGACTTATATAAAATAGTACTTTATTTAATTCAGCATCCTACAGGCATTATTACTGGCTGTTCTGCATTGGTTGGACAAAACTACCATTGATCTACCAAGAAAGAAACAGAGTCGGACTCGAAACATTAGCCCTGTTTCTCTCTCCACAGATGCTGTCAGGACTGCTGAGTTTTTCCAGCATTTTCTGTTTTTGTTTCCGATTTCCAGCATCTGCAGCATTTTGCTTTTGTTCTACCAAGATTCATAGGTGTCTTTCTGCCCTGTTCTTAGATATTTGAACAATATTCATAAAGTGTGCACCATGCCTATTTTTCCTTCCCACAGGGAGCCTTGTATGCTGTCTGCGTTGTCTGCTATCATCCTGCCGTCTGGCATATTTTGTACAACTTGTGTAATTACAACTCCACTGCTCCTCCTGGATTTGGTATTATCTTCAAATTCTGAATCATCAGATTTTCACTTACACGATATAAATAGTGAATTCCTTGGTGCATCAAGATAAATCCAGTACAATTGGCAGAACTAGGTTGAACTGAAAGAATTGGTTGCCCAATTTGAAGCCTACTCAAAAATTGTGACCAGAGGGCATGAGATTTGATTTTAAATTTTCATTTGCCTAACACCTCATTTTCCAGTGTGAATGCAGCAGTAAACAGACCAAAATCCCACCCTCCTTATATTCAGTCAAATTCCAATGAACACAAATGCATGGATGTTTTTCTTTATATATGTAAAAATCATCTTAGCCATTAGAAAATTTGAAGAAATCCAACTTACGTGTACAGCATTTCGGATTATTTTGTTCTACTAAACCCCAATTTCTAACTCTTGAATACATATGGTTTTTGTACAATGATTTGCAACCCTTTGAAACAATCCCAGTGCCATTATTGAATATTAACAACCTTCATTTTAATGTGCCCAGTTATGAATATGAAGCATACATACTCTTTCTTTTATTGATAGATTTGCAGTGTGCCATATTTGCTTTCCCATAGCAAAACTTGGTGTTCATGGATCTAGCTCTGTATATTTACTCTGTAATTTAAAAATTGTCCACAATTTGGTGTCTGAGAAAGATTGTATGATACAGCATTCTAAAGGAATGAAGAATGTGACAGACAGGAAAGCAATCAATAACTGATGGACTCGTTTACTCCACTTTAAATATTCTACACTTTTATCTTCCTTTGTTGATTAAATACACAACAATCTCACATCATTTAAAAGCAGTTTTCAATTTGTGGAATAGGTTTCTTCACTTTGACAGAAACACAGATGTGAGGGGGAAAAACGTTATAATTCTTCCTCCTTTCAGCTATTCTTTCTGCAATTTAAGATGGTGAAGTATTAAGTTTTATGGTTGGAAACTGTAATTAGAATCAAAGCTAGTGTTTTTCTGTAAATTAATTCTGTATCTAGTCTCTATTGTAAAGAAGGCTTTAACCGCTTTATTTGCATATGCAGCAATGATTAACTCAGATCTAACTGGTCATGTTACTGTTTTGGAAATTCAGTAAAGATTGTAGTGGCTGAAGATGATTGGGGATGTGTATGATGTGTTGGGGGCAGTGGTAGGGAGGTTGGGGCGTACAGAATAGAAAATGAAATATGAATCAGTTGTGAATCAACACTGCCATCTTTTGGCAAAGGTGCTGCAATACAAAAGAACACTCGATACTTACAAACATAGAAGTTAATATTAGCATATGAACTCTAAAATTTATGATAGTCCTCAGTTCACTGCTTTACCTGAAACGCTAATCCATTTATTTTAAACATGTCAAGTATTTGAATGCTAATATTGCGAAATGTAATTTCTAATTTCTAATCCACATTTGGATAAGTGCAACCTGAAAGATGCTTTACCAGATATAGCAGTGCAATTAATTCATCAGAGATGTTATCACATCACCAACTGCATCTTTTGCTCACTTCAGGACCAACAAAACCCCCGGAAGCGACGGCCTGCCGGCGGAGTTGTATTCGGCTCTGTGGGACTTGATCGGCCCAGACCTGCTAGAAGTGTACGAGAGTATGCTCCTGGCCGGCAGCATGTCAGAATCCATGAGGAAAGGCATCATCACCCTCATCTACAAGCACAAGGGGGAAAGGGAGGAAATTAGAAATTGGCGACCCATTTCACTGTTGAATGCGGACTATAAGATTCTGTCCAAGGTCATCGCCAACCGGGTCAAATCCGCTCTGGAATTGGTGATTCACCCTGACCAGACCTGCTCTGTGCCAGGCAGGAAGATCTCTGACAGCCTGGCGCTGCTCGGGGATACGATTGCCTATGTACAGGACAGGGGTGTGGATACCTGCCTCATCAGCTTGGATCAGGAGAAGGCCTTTGACAGAATATCGCACACCTACATGGGGGATGTGCTCTCCAAAATGGGCTTTGGGGAGGGAATTCGAAATTGGATCCAACTGCTCTACACTAACATCAGTAGCGCAGTCTCAATCAATGGGTGGGAAACAGATAGCTTTCCGATTAAATCTGGAGTCAGGCAGGGCTGTCCTCTCTCGCCTGTCCTTTTCGTGTGCTGCATAGAACCCTTTGCCGAGTCCATCAGGAAGGATCCGGGCATAAGAGGAGTGACGATCCCAGGCAGTGGAGGCACTCAGGTAAAAGCCTCCCTGTACATGGACGACGTCGCCGTTTTCTGCTCGGATCCGCTGTCGGTGCGCAGACTGATGCACGTCTGCGACCAGTTCGAACTGGCCTCGGGAGCCAAGGTAAATCGTGGGAAGAGCGAGGCCATGTTCTTTGGGAACTGGGCTGACCGATCCTTTGTCCCCTTCACTGTCAGGGCTGACGGCCTGAAGGTGCTGGGGATATGGTTCGGAGGGACCGGGGCATGCGTTAGAAACTGGAAGGAGCGAGTGGCTATGGTGAAAAGGAAACTGGGCATGTGGGAGCGACGCTCCCTCTCCATTGCGGGTAAGAACCTGGTCATCAGGTGTGAGGTACTCTCGCTGTTGCTGTACGTGGCGCAGGTCTGGCCCATTCCACACTCCTGCGCGATGGCGATCACTCGAGCCATCTTCCGCTTTATCTGGAGGTCGAAAATGGATCGTGTCCGCAGGGACGCGATGTACAAGCCTCTAGATAAAGGGGGAAAAAACGTGCCCAACATCGCCCTCATACTGATGGCCACCTTTGTGTGTGGCTGCATCAAGCGGTGCGTAGACCCTCAGTACGCAAACACCAAGTGTCACTACGTGCTGAGGTTCTACCTGTCCCCGGTGTTGCGAAGGATGGGTCTGGCCACGCTGCCGCGGAACGCTCCAAGTAGTTGGACCGTGCCGTACCACCTGTCCCTGGTGGAAAAATTTATGCAGAAAAACACCTTTGGACCACAAGTCCATCAGGCAGTGGTCAGCACGTAACGTCCTAGAGGCCCTGAGGGAAAAGGAGAGGGTGGACCCTGTGGGATGGTTCCCCGAGCAGACTGTCAAAGTCATTTGGCAGAATGCCTCATCGCCAGAACTTTCCAACAAGCACCAAGACGTAGCTTGGCTGGTGGTGAGAAAGGCCCTCCCCGTCAGATCCTTCCTACACGCCAGGAGTCTCACCCCCTCTGCACGTTGCCCTCGAGGTGGCTGTGGTGGGGAAGAGACCGTTGTTCACCTCCTTGTGGATTGTGCCTTTGCAAAGAAAGTCTGGAGAGAGATGCAGTGGTTGCTGTCGAGGTTCATCCCGAGCAGTTCTGTGACACAGGACTCTGTGCTCTACGGGCTGTTCCCAGGGACACACACCGAGACAAACATCGACTGCGGCTGGAGGATCATCAACTCGGTGAAAGACGCGCTTTGGTCTGCCCGAAACTTGTTGGTCTTCCAGCACAAAGAGTTGTCCCCGACCGATTGTTGCGGACTGGCACAATCCAAAGTCCAGGACTACGTGCTGAGGGACGCACTAAAGCTTGGGGCAGCTGCCGCAAAGGCGCAATGGGGAAGGGTCGCTGTCTAAGACCTTTCTACCACAGCGCACCGAGAGACTGGGAACTGTTTAGAGCCCCTCGGGCTGTACAGATCAAAATGAAAGGCTGTAAATGATTGTAATATTGTTTGTACTGATGCACCTGGTGATACATTTTGTAAAAGTTTAACCTGGATTGTACCCTTGTAATGTTGTTTTTGAAATGGTTTTGAATGTGATTGAAGATTTTTTATGAATAAAGTATATTTTTACAAAAAAAAAAACCAGAACTTTCCAACAAGCACCAAGACATAGCTTGGCTGGTGGTGAGAAAGGCCTCCCTGTCGGATCCTTCCTACATGCCAGGAGTCTCACCCCTCTGCACGTTGCCCGTGAGGTGGCTGTGGTGGGGAAGAGACTGTTGTTCACCTCCTGGTGGATTGTGCCTTTGCAAAGAAGGTCTGGAGAGAGATGCAGTGGTTTCTGTTGAGGTTTGTCCGAGCAGTTCTGTGACACAGGACTCTGTGCTCTACGGGCTGTTCCCAGGGACACACACCGAGACAAACATCAACTGCAGCTGGAGGATCATCAACTCGGTGAAAGACGCTCTTTGGTCTGCCCGAAATTGTTGGTCTTCCAGCGCAAAGAGTTGTCTCGACCGAGTGTTACAGACTGGCACATTCCAAAGTCCAGCACTACGTGCTGAGGGACGCACTAAAGCTTGGGGCAGCCACCACAAAGGCGCAATGGGGAAGCGTCGCTGCCTAAGACCTTTCTGCCATAGTGCACCGAGGGACTGGGAACTGTTTAAATCCCCTCGGGCTGTACAGCTCAAAATGAATGTAATATTTATTGTATGTATCAATGGATTTCGTGATACGTGTTGTAAAAGTTTGAACCTGTTTGTATTTTTGCTTTGGTGATTTTGAAATGTTTTGGAATGTTGTTTGAAGATATTTTGTGAATAAAGTATATTTTTGCAAAAAAAAAAAGCTTTGACCACAAGTCTCTGAGATTGAGGCTGAGATGGCCCGGACACAGAAGAACAAAGCAACAGCTCACCATTTGGGGCTTCTGAAAGCTCGTCTGGCCAAACTACAGTGAGAACTTATCACCCCTAAGGGTGGAGGTGGAGGAGGACCTGGTGAAGGATTTGATGTTGCAAAGACTGGAGATGTCCGGATTGGGTTTGTGGGCTTTCCTTCTGTTGGAAAATCGACATTACTGAGTAACCTGGCTGGAGTATACTCTGAGGTTGCAGCCTATGAGTTTACCACCTTGACCACGGTACCGGGCGTGATTCGCTATAAAGGAGCTAAGATACAGCTGCTAGATCTTCCTGGTATCATTGAGGGAGCTAAAGACGGTAAAGGCCGAGGGCGTCAAGTTATTGCTGTGGTTCGTACCTGCAATCTGATCCTTATTGTACTGGATGTGCTGAAACCGCTGGCATGCAAGAAAATAATTGAGAATGAGGTGGAAGGGTTTGGAATCCGGCTTAACAAGCAGCCGCCCAACATTGGGTTCAGGAAGAAGGACAAAGGAGGCATTAACCTGGCATCGACGTGTGTGCAGAGCGAGTTGGACATGGATACTGTTAAAAGTATCCTTGCTGAATACAAAATCCACAATGCAGATATCACATTATGCAGCGATTCAACAGCAGATGATCTAATTGATGTGGTTGAGGGTAATCCGGTATATATCCCATGTATTTACATTCTAAACAAAATTGACCAGATCTCTTTGGAGGAGCTGGATGTCATTTACAAAATACCGCACTGTGTGCCAATCTCTGCACACCACCACTGGAACTTTGATGATCTACTGGAAAAATTATGGGATTACTTGCAACTTGTATGGATTTATACCAAACCCAAGGGACAGTTACCTGACTACAGTGCCCCAGTCGTGTTACCACATCGAAAAACCACAGTCGAGGATTTCTGCATGCAAATTCACAAAAACCTAATTAAAGAATTCAAATATGCTTTGGTGTGGGGTTCCTCTGTGAAATACAACCCGCAGAAGGTTGGCAAGGACCATGTGCTGGAAGACGAGGAAGTAATTCAGATGGTCAAGAAGTAAAATGGGAAATTTCCATCATTGGATGGAAGCTCCTTTCTCCTGTTGGTGCCAAACTCCATCATACCAAGCATGATAAACTTCTAGTCACTGCAAGAATTTGAATAAGAACCTGTTTGATTAAACTGCAGAGATATTGTTTCGTCCAAAATGGTTGCAAAAGGAGAGATATGAGAATCTTGTGTTTTAACATGCAGTTGCTATGGTATAATTTAGCTAATAAAGACTGAGACATATTCTGAGGAACAGAATTGAACATCAAAAAAAAAAAGAGCTTTGACCACAAGTCCATCAGGCAGTGGTCAGCACATAACGTCTTAGAGGCCCTGAGGGAAAAGGAGAGGGTGGATCCTGTGGGATGGTTCCCCGAGCAGACTGTCAAAGTCATTTGGCAGAATGCCTCATCGCCAGAACTTTCCAACAAGCAGCAAGACGTGGCTTGGCTGGTGGTGAGAAAGGCCCTCCCCGTCAGATCCTTCCAACATGCCAGGAGTCTCACCCCCTCTGCACGTTGCCCTCGAGGTGGCTGTGGTGGGGAAGAGACTGTTGTTCACCTCCTGGTGGATTGTGCCTTTGCAAAGAATGTCTGGAGAGAGATGCAGTGGTTTCTGTCGAGGTTCACCCCGAGCAGTTCTGTGACACAGGACTCTGTGCTCTACGGGCTGATCCCAGGGACACACACCGAGACAAACATCAACTGCAGCTGGAGGATCATCAACTCGGTGAAAGACGCTCTTCGGTCTGCCCGAAAATTGTTGGTCTTCCAGCGCAAAGAGTTGTCCCCGACCGAGTTTTGCAGACTGGCACATTCCAAAGTCCAGCACTACGTGCTGAGGGACGCACTAAAGCTTGGGGCAGCCGCCACAAAGGTGCAATGGGGAAGGGTCGCTGCCTAAGACCTTTCTGCCATAGTGCACCGAGGGACTGGGAACTGTTTAAATCCCCTCGGGCTGTACAGCTCAAAATGAATGTCTGCAAATGATTGTAATATTCATTTATTGTATTGATGCATTTCGTGATACACGTTGTAAAAGTTGAACCTGATTGTACTTTTGTGATGGTGATTTTGAAATGGTTTGAAATGTTGTTGAAGATATTTTGTGAATAAAGTATATTTTTGCAAAAAAAAGCAGTGAAGCACTCAGTGCACCCCAGCTCCTGGGAGCAGCAATGCCCCAGAAGAGGAGAGGATTGGAGAAGCTTCTCCAACAGAGGACATTTCAAATCCTGTTCTCTGCACAAACTCCCAGATGCCACCTGAGCAGAACATTGCCAATGGGGAGGTTCAGGACAGTTTCCTCAGCCCATCCAAAGTGAGGCAATTTGTGAAGACTATGGGTATGCAGGAGCAGACCAAAGGTCTGGGACTCTCAGAGGTAACAGGTTTGGTAAGAGACTAAATGCTTTAAAATGGGTATAAAGATTGTATCCATAAATGTGTGTAGCATTAAATCTACTACGCAAATGTGTTGCGAACTTGGACTACCTTGCCAAGGTCAAAGCTGACCTGTTGTTTCTGCAGGAGTGCGCGATACTGCACCTCAGCTCCTACAGGCAATGGTCACGATGGTGGTCCCATGGGCCATCGATCTGGTCGGGCGGAAACGACTCTCGTTCCTCCGGCCTGGGTATTCTGCTGCGGGGAGGCAACTTCACCGTCTCCGAGGTTAAATAGGTGGCGGGCGGGCGCCTCCTCGTAGCAGACATAATGTACAAGAGTGCTCCACTCTGGTTAATTAACGTGTATGCCCCAGCACAAAATGGCAAGCGGCTGGCGGTCTTTCAGCAGCTCCCACTGCTGCTGGCGAACTCCAGGCCAGTCATTCTGGGCGGTGACTTCAACTGCATCATCGATGCGGCTGGACGATCCGGCAGGGCCGACAGCAGATTGGACGCTACGTCCAGATCCCTGATGGAAACAGTTAAGGATGCCAAGCTGCGCGACGTCTTCAGCAAAACTGCAGATGGAGCGCAGCGTGGATACACCTGGTTGCAGCCAGACGGGTCCATCCATTCCAGGATAGACTTCCTGTTTGTGTCCCGTGCGTTCGCAGTCAGATCCACTGACGTCAAGCCAGTGTTCTTCTCTGACCACTGCCTCCTACTGGCTGACTGTCACTTAGAGGAAGATCAGAGGGTGGGCAGGGGGGCATGGAAGCTAAACGTGCAACTGCTGACCCCAGAGAACATTGAGAAGCTCAAGAGGGATTACAAAGGTTGGAGAACCATGAAACCCCTGTTTGAGTCCCTGACACGCTGGTGGGAAGCAATCAAGGGAAACATCAAGAGGTTTTTCATCCTCAAAGGCACCCAGAAAGCTAGAAAGGAACAGAGGGAAATGTCCTGACTCCAGAAAAACATGCAGAATCTGCTCCGGCTGCAGTCGATGGGGTCGATGTCAATGAGGAACTCCAAGAGGTGAAGAGCCAGCAAGCCTCGCTCTTTGCCTCGGAGTCCTCCAAGATCATCTTCCGTTCCAGAGTCCGCTCCGTGGAGCAGGATGAGACATGCTCACATTTCTTCTTCCAAAAGGTACACAGAGAGAGCTCTGTGATCAGCAGCCTAAAGGAAGAAGACGGCTCAGTAAAGTCATCGCAGTCCAACATTTTGAGGATCAGCAAATCCTTTTATGCCGGATTGTATGACGTGAAGCCCACAGACAGCACGGCCTCCCAGTCCTTCCTGTCCTCTATCACAGAGGTCTTAGACGACAGTACACGGGGAGAGCCTGTACAAACCGCTAACTCCTGACGAACTGACTAAGGCCCTTGAGTCCTTCGAGAAGAGTAAGGCTCCCGGAAGCGACGGCTTGCCGGCAGAGTTCTATTCGGCTCTGTGGGACTGGATGGGCCCAGACCTGCTAGAAGTGTATGAGAGTATGCTTCTGACCGGCAGCGTGTCAGAATCCATGAGGAAAGGCATCATCACCCTCATCTACAAGCACAAGGGGAAAAGGGAGGAAATTAGAAATTGGCGACCCATTTCACTGTTGAATGTGGACTATAAGATTCTGTCCAAGGTCATTGCCAATCGGGTCAAGCCCCCTCTGGAATTGGTGATCCACCCTGACCAGACCTGCACTGTGCCAGGCAGGAAGATCTCTGACAGCCTCGCGCTGCTCAGGGATACAATTGCCTATGTGCAGGACAGGGGTGTGGACACCTGCCTCATCAGCCTGGATCAGGGAAAATCGAAGCAATCATTCCAATGTACAGAAAGTTCTCCAGTATAGCCCGGCCAGAGTGTCACACATCTTTTTGGTTTGCTGAATGCCATACAACTGTACTGAGCAAGGTGGAATAAACATGTGCCTACTGGAGGAAGAGGACCCTTGGGTTACTAAGGGGGAGGACATGGAAGGCACTGAAGAATCTGAAGATTCTGGTCAATAGTAGTTGGCAAGAATATTCTTCAAGATCAGTTAAGAAGTCCTTCGTACAATGGGACCTCAGCCCTTTGCGCAGAGCTCCCACACATCAGTATTTAATGGAAGTGATGGGGGTCAGTAGCTGATGAGAGCCCCACATCGCCTCTTTTAGGGATGGCCCACTGAATTAAGTACCACTTAGACACTTAACTGGACGGTGGCAGGTCTTCCCCAGGATCAAGGGATGGAAGTCCTGCCTGCCAAAAACTGACCTACCTGAGTCCTAGTATCGTCACTGGATCCCAGGCCACAGGTGAGTGGTGGCAGGGTGGGGGTTGCACAGGAGGGGACTGAGAGGAGGGGAGGGGACGAGGGTCAGCAACAATTGTAGAGATTGGCTTTCTACAGGTTTCCCCCCTTCCCAATGCTGGGTCCCTCGATCAGGCACTAAGTGCCTTTGAATGAGGGTCCTCCCTGAGAACCTACAAGCAGTTCCTCACCAGTTTGCTTGTCATGCTTCCCGCATGGTGAGTCCTCTGCCCGCTGCTGGAGTAATACCAGTGGCGACAACATGAGGCCCTTAGGTGGGCATTAATTGCACAGGCTTAATTTGGCTGGAGGCATGAAGATGGTGGCCCACTGTCCGAGTAGATGCCCCCCCCCCCCGCTGCCAAACTTGCCACAGGGGAGGGCATTAAATTCCACCCATCATCACCATTCCCTGGAAATATGCACCACAATGGAGAAATGGTCCACAGCTTATGGTTATTGTAATGGTTATGATATTAGAATACAATCTCAATTAGTTCAACAACGCACTTAAGTCAAGAAACTTCCACCTTCACTGGGCAGCTAATGATGGTGAATAAATGTGATTTTATCAATGCTGCACCCAAAATGGAAGTTACTGATTACTGCCATGTGTCCAATCTGAAACCTGTGGAAAATGAGTGGCAAGGCTTCTACTGCACATTGTACTTTGGCTGCGTCTCCTGCTGAGATATCAGTGTGTATGAAATGCAATGAAAGAGCTGTAAAGTTGTAAAAAGCAAGAACACAAAAGATTGCAAGGTGCTATGTTGGTCCTTCGTTCTGTTGATCAGTCTCATCATTCCCAAATGTACTGTCTTCTCCTGTACCTATAAACTGCAGGTACTGTAGACTGTGCTCAAGAAAACATCCCATGCCACATTACAGAAGTTTATATCAGACAAAAAAAAATTAACACCAAGCTGAAGAAGAAGGTATTAGGAAGGGCAAGGGTTGGATTTTCAGGATATTAAAGAAGGAGAATAAGATAGGGAGATGGAGCATTTTAGGGAGGGAATTCTAGAACATAGGGATTAGACCATTGAAAGAATAGCCATCAGTGATGGGGCAAAAGTAGAATCGAATGCATTAAAGTCCAGAGTCAGAGGAATGGGGAGTTCAGGGAGCAATGTTATAGGTTTAGAGAAGATTATCGAGATTTTGAAGGGTGAGGCCATGAAAGGATTTAAACACAAAGATGAGAAGTTTAAACTGCAGGCATTTGAGGCACTGGGAGCACATGTAGGCAGCAAAGGCTTGGATCATAGGTGAGCAGGAGTTGGTGTGAGTTAGGATATGGCAGGAAGAGTTTTGGATGAGTTTAAAATGCAGGGGGTGTAATTTGGCAGGCCAGCCAGGAGGGCATTAGAAAAGTCACATCTGGAGGTAACAAAGACATAGTTAAGAGTTTCAACATCAGATGGGCTGAGGTAGGACCGAGCTTATAATGTTACTGAGCTGGAAGTAGGCTGCCTTTGTGATGGAGAGGAAATGGGGTCAGAAGCATCTAAGGGATTGATTTGACATCAAGATCACAAACAGTCCAGTTCAGCCTGAGATGGTGGTTAGGGAAAGGAACAATGGGGTGATGCTCAATGGAAATGAAATGAAAATGAAAGAGTTTGGATGGATGACAGTTTGCCATTCAAATACATAATTTGCTAAAGGCATAAGGACAGGTAGATACAGACAAAAAAGATCAATTGCAATTTGTGTTTTATAAATAGGGGAATAGAGTACAAGGGTAAAGAATTTAACGATAATTTTGTACACCGCAATAGGTAGGTCATAGTTAGAGCACTTTGTGCAGTCTTAGACGCCACCATTATAGAAAACACATTATTGGATCATTAAGTTCGTCCATTCAACAAACATTAAGACACGCACAGCAATAACAAATTTATCTTAGTGACAGCCCACACGGATTAATGGATGCCTTTGATACACTGCTAAATTTATCAGGGTTTGGTTGGGTTCATGGACGAAGAAGGCAGAAGGTTTGAGCCTGCTGACTGCTACATACTGATGTCTGTGATGACCTTAGCAGATGTCCTCTGGTGGCTGGAGGCCTGGAGGGACCCAGCCTGATAAGGGTCTCCTGCTCAGGGGCAGATGCATCCTCCTCGGCCTGAGCAGCTGGAGTGGATGGGGGGTCACAGGCAGAGGGAAATTGGAGTGGCTCGACATGCTTGGTGTGTCCTGAGAGGAGGCCCCCGGGGTATCCAGCTGACATTCATCCTCCCTGTGGGTGCCCAATAGCCCCGACATGGCTCCTGCAGGAGATGGTGCACTTGGAGGAAGGTCAAGGTGCCTTGTCACCTATATCTTGATGGTGCCCGCCATGGAGTCCAGGGCCGAGCGCAAATCCGGCAAGACCTGCTGGACCAAGGTGTCTGTGGTGGTCGCGATCTCGGTAGCATCCTCCTCAAATTGCGTGAGGACAGTGATGTCAGCCATCCCTCCCCTGGTCTGCAATATTTCCCGCCTGTTATGAGCAAGTTTGCCCTGGATGCAGACAGAAGAAAGGCATGTGCTGAGATGGGATGGAACATAGGTTGGGAAAAATGTATGCCCCCTGTGTATGGTGAGCCCTCCCCAGGAAGGGCTGAGGATGGAGTGTGAGCAACATGATGGATGGGATGGTGGTGATGTGAAAGTTTCCATGAGACAATTGATGGTGATATGTGTTCCCTGCTTATGATTGTGTGAGATTCCTGAAGAGAGTAGCCATTTGAGTACATGATGCCATGATGAGAGTTTGATATTGGAGGGAGCTGAAGGATGACTTACCCTGGCGGAGCATGTGAGATCCTCTTTCTACACTGGATGGTATTTCAAGTGTGTCTGCCAGCCACACTGACACCCCCTGCGATGGCCTCCCATGTCGGAGAAGGGAGGCTGGTGTGCTTCCTGGATCCATCCCTGGGATACAGGACATCTCTGTGCACCCGCACTCCTCTGACCAGGGCCTTGAGGGTGTGGTGGGCGAAGTGGGATGCTGCCTTCTTCTTGAGGTTTGCAGCTGTCTCCTTCTGGATCGACGACATCTCTGTGCATGTCCTGAAGACAGGTGGGCTGAAGAAAGTGAGATGTGTGTGCTCGGGTGGCATTTAAATATGGAATCATATTTAACTATGATTCAGTCCGATACTCACCTGTGCATAATTAATGATGTCCAAGTGCGGAATCGGGCGCGAGTAACCGCTATTCTGAACAGCAGGGTAGGCACTACCAAACCTGCCCACCACCACACTTAGTCACCTGTAGTCCCAATTTACCTGATTTACCCATCACTTTTTTTAAAAAGGAGTTAATGAGCACAGCATTAATTATTTTGCCAGCGGATAGCTTATTCCACATATCTAATGTTCCAGGGAAAAATTAAAACCCTTTACCCCTCCATTGTTCTTTGAAGCTTGGCATTTATGTCCTCAAATCGTGTCATTCAGAAACCACAACAGAGTTAACATTTCGTGTCGATGACGTTTTGTCAGAACTGAGAAAAGTTAAGAGGTGTAAGAAGTTTTACTGAAACAGGGAATGATTTTGGGGGGAGGAAAAGAACAACAGGGAAGGTCTGTCATGGGGAGATGACAGGAGAGATTAACTGACAAAAGGAATGATGGTGTAAGGCGAAAGGGGATGGTTATGGAACAAAAGCAGAATCATCACCAACAACTGTCTGCAAAATGGGAGCAGAAGTTCTGATCTGTATTGTTAAACTCAATGTTGAGTCTGCAAGTCTAAAGAACCTAATTAAAAATTGATGTGTTGTTCCTCGAGCTTCCATTCAGCTTCATTAGAGCTGCGTAGGTCAGAGTGGGAGGGGAGCAGAGAATTAAAATGACAAGCAACAGAAAGCTTAGTGTCACGCTTACAGACTGAATGGAGCAAGGCAATCACCTAATCTGTGTTTGATCTCCCAGCGCAGAGGAAACCACATTGTGAGCAGCAAATACTAAATTGACAGAAGTACAACTATCTTACCTCACCCTATTTGCCCTTGAGAAGGTAGTGTTGAGCCACCGTCTGGAACCGCTGAAGTCCATGTGATGTAGGTATACCCTCCAGTGCTGTTAGGAAAGGAATTCCAGGATTTTGACCCAGCAACAGTGAAGGAACGGCGATATAGTTCCAAGTCAGGATAGTGTGTGACTTGCAGGTGGTGGTGTTCCTGTGTGTTTGCTGCACTTGTCCTTATGGGTGGTAGAGATATTGGGTTTGAAGTGTGCTGTCGAAGGAGCCTTTGCGAATTTCTGCCGTGCATCTTGTAGATGGTAGACACTGCTGTCATTGTGCGTCGGTGGTGGAAGGAGTGAATGTTTAAGGAAGTGGACGGGATACCAATCAAGTGGGCTGCTTTGTCTGGAATGGTGTTGTGCTTATTGAGTGTTGTTGGAGTTTCATTCATCCAGGCAACTGGAGAGTATTCCATCACTTTCCTGACTTGTGCCTTGTAGAAGTTGGACAGGCTTTGAGGAGTCAGGTGGTGAGTTACTTGCCACAGAATCCTCAGCCTCTGACCTGTTGTTGTATCCACAGTATTTATATGGCTGGTCCAGTTCAGTTTCTGGTCAATGATAACCCCAAGGATTTTGATGGTGGGGATCTCAGCGATGGCAATGCTGTTGAATTTTGAGGGGGGATGGTTAGATTCCATGTAGGCACAGAGCTAAACACTGCAATCAACAGCAAACAACCCAATTAAGGAAAGGTCACTGTGGAAGCAGCTGAAGGTGGATAGGCCGAAGACACTACTCTGAGGAACTCCTGCAACAATGTCCTGGGCCTGAGATTATTAGACTCCAACAACCACAACCATCTTGCTTTGTGTTAGATACAATTCCAGCCAGTGGAGAGATCCCCCCACCCCTCAACTCACTCCATTCCCATTGACTTTAATTTTATTAGGATTCTTTGATGCCACACATGCAAGACCTGGGCAACATTCAGGCTTGGGCTGCTAAGTGGCAAGCACCATTCATACTACACAAGTGCCAGGCCATGACCCTCCCCAGCAAAAGCGAATCTAACCATCTCCCCTTGACATTCAACAAATGCTGCCTTGATGTCAAGGGAAATCAAGGGCAAATGTTATCGGGCCCATAACCTTTGCTCTGTCCAGTATGCTGAGTCTTTCCCGTTATCATGTGGAATGAATTAAATTGGCTGAGGCTTGACATCTGTGATACTGGGGACCTCCGGAGGAGGCTGACACAGATGATCCACTCGGTGCCTCTAGCTGAAGATGGTTGAAAATGCTTCAGGTTTGACTTTGCTGAGCATGCTGTGCTCCCCAATCATTGATGACGGGGATATTTGTGGAGCCTCCACCTCCCATTAGTTGTTTAATTGTCCACCACCATTCACAACTGGATGTGGCAGGATTTCAGAGCTTTCTTATGTGGGACCACTTAGCTCTGTCTATAGCAATGCTACCTCTGTGGTTCAGTATCCAAATAGTCCTGTGTTGTAGTTTCACCAGGTTGGCACCTTATTTTTAGCTATGCCAGATGCTGCTACTGGCACGCTGTCCTGCACTTCTCATTGAATCAGGACTGATCCCTTAGCTTGATAGTAATGGTAGAGTGAGGGATATGCCAGGCCATGAAGTTACAGATTGTGGTTGAATGCAATTCTGCTGCTGCTAATGTCCCACAGCCCAATTTTGAGCCGCTAGATCTGATCTGAATCTATCCCATTTAGCACGATGGTAATGCCACACAGCACAACAGACAGTGTCCTCAGTGTGAAGATGGGATTTGCCAATGCTGTCATGAACAAATGCATTTATGACAGGTAGATTGGTGAGGACGAGTTCAATTCAGTTTATTCTTCATGTTGGTTCTCACTGCCTGCCACAGGCCCAGTATGGTAGATGTGTCCTTCAAAACTCTGCCAGTACAGTCAGTAGTGGTTCTACTGAGCCCGTCTCGGTGAAGTACCTCACCCAGAGTACATTTTGTGCCCTTACTACCCCAGTGCTTCTTCCAAGTGGTGTTCAACATGGAGGAGCACTTATTCATCAGTTGAGGGAGGGTGGTAGGTGGTAATCAGCAGGAGATTTCCTTACCCATATTTGACCAGATGCCATGAGACTTCATGAGGTCCAGAGTCAATTTTGAGGACCCCCTGGGTCAGTCCCTCACAATTGTATAGCACTGCGCCTCGACCTCTGGTGGGTCAGTCCCTCACAATTGTATAGCACTGCACCTCGACCTCTGGTGGGTCACTCCTGCCACTGGGACAGGACATAACCAGGGATGGCAGTGGGGATGTCTGGATCATTGGCTGTGAGGTATGATTCATTCAGTACGACTATATCAAACTAGCTTGTGGGACAGCCCTCCCAATTTTAGGGCAAGGCCCCAGATGTTAGTGTGGTGGACTGTGCAGGTTTGAGTGCGCCTTTGTTATATCCAAAGCCTAGGTTGATGCCTGATGGTCTGTCTAGTCTTATTTATATTTGGCTTTTCCGTTGGGGTTTGACATAACTGAGTGGCTCGCTAGGCCATTTCAGAGGGCAGGTAAGAGTCAACCATAGCAATGACTTTTATTTAGAGGAAATAGTGGAGTTCAAGCAGATGTTGTTCAATGTGAGAATATGGGCGGAATCATGTTGAGGCCTCAGGCTGAGAGCCAGTGAGGGACCGGGGTGCCTGTTTTCCGGAGGGTGCGCTGAACCATATGCCAAACAGGCAGTGGCAAGGCCAGCGGCTGACCTTCCTCTGGAATCAGGACCCGGGGGCAGAAGTCTTGTCTAGCGAGAGAGGCCGGCAGCTCTTGCACTCAGCACCGCCATGTGAGGGCCATGGCTGCTGCCAGTAGAACACCCCTCAGAGTCCCAGGATTATGAGGTGACCCAGGACAATGGTAGTTGATTTGGTGGCGGAGGGGGGGTGAGGGGTGGGTTTCGCGAAGTGGTGGTCACTGAAGAGGGTTGCAGGGGTTTAGAAACAAGGGAAAGTGGTGCTCCTCAGAAGCCCCACCTTCCCAATGTCCAGTCCCTAGATTAGGCACTGTATGTCTTTAATCAAGAGAACCCCCCCAGAGGTGACAGGCTGCCTGCATAGTGACAGGCCCACCTGCAGCTGGGTTAATCCCAGCAACAATGGGATGAGGCCCTTAAGGGCCTCAATTGGCAGTGGGGTGGGAAGTTCTACCATGGGCCTGCCCACCCAGAACTTAATTTGGGCGGTGGCAGGGTGCAGGTATGCCAACATCCTATCTAAGTATCTGTCCTTCCCATCTCCAAGCTCGCCACCAGAGAGAGAACAAGATTCCACCCAAGTTCAGCCAAGCAGAGGAGCGTAATGGTGGATGAAAACTGATTGGGCCTCTGTTCAAGGAGGAAACAGAGAACTCTCAGACCATCCTGATGGGGACGGATTTGTAGAGGGATTGGGTGTCCATGGTATAAAGGACTCCTGACCTGGAGGTGATGCTAAAAGTGTTCAGCTTTGGTTCAAGCTCGTAATTCATTGAGGTGAAGGCATGAGAGGATGAAGCTAAGGCCTTTGCTGTGGACAGATCATTTAGGGTCAGAAGTGAGAAATCAAAAGGCAGAGAAAATACAGCAATGGATGAAATTGAAAGAAAGGATGGGATCAGAGAAAGCAGGTGTCCACTTTGCAGGATACCATCCTTCAGTCCGTAAGTGTGATCCTGACTTTCCAGCAGTCTGTGATTTTAATTCTATGCCCCATTCCCGCACTGACCTCTGTCCTCAACCTGCTACTTTGTTCCAACAAAGCTCAACGGAGCCTTGAGAAATAGCATTTCATCTTTTGACCGCAGGATTTACAGGCTTCCAGACTCAATTTTGCATTCAACAATTCCAGATCATAACCACTGCTCCCATTTATTTCAATAGAAGCTATTGATGATTCTGCTTTCCCATTTAAATCACTTAAAGTTTAACACTTTTAACATTTTCTTTTGCCTTGCACCATCATCCCTTTTGACATTTAAGAATTAAGCCAGAAACAAAATACTGCGAATGCTGGAAACCTGAAACAAAACAGATTTGATAGGGGGCGTTCAAAATCATGAAGGGTCTGGACACAGTAGATAGAGAGGAATTGTCCGCATTGCTGGAAGGGTTGCGAACCAAAGGACTCTGATTTATAGTGAATGGCAAAGAACCAATGGTGACATGAGGAAAAACATTTTTACACAGCAAGTGGTTAGGATCTGGAATGCGCCGCCGGGCAGTGTGGTGGAGGCAGGGTCAATCAGGGCTTTCAAAAAGAAATTGGGTAAGTACCTGAAGAGATAAAATTGCAGGGCTAGAGGGACTGGGTGGGGGGAGTGAAACTAGCTGAGTTGTTCTTGTAGAGAGCATGACAGGGCTGAATGGCCTCCTTCTGTGCTAATTCTGTGAATCTTTCCTGCCTTCCACACTACGACATAACTTCCCCTTTGTCCTTTCCCCACCCACCCCCACTTTCCTTGAAAAACTCAGCAGATCTGGAAACTCTGAAGAAGAGTCATACAGACTTGAAACGTTAACTCTGTTTCTCTCCCCACAGATGCTGCCAGACCTGAGTTTTTCCAGCATTTTCTGTTTTTATTTCAGATTTCCAGCATCTGCAGTATTTTGCTTTTACCCCCTTTTCCTTGCCCCTGTACCTGCTTAAAACCTGTGTTACTTCTCCTGTTCCGATGAAAGGTCTTGAAACTTTGGGCTGAATTTTCCTGGCAGGTTTGGAGTTGCGGGGTGTGGGAGCGCCAAGAAAATAGGGGGTGGGGGGCCTGCATCGGGATGGCTTCCCAATGCATTCCCGCTGCATGAGAACTTTCCCGCGCAGGGCTGGAAAACCGGCTGGAGAGGCTGCCCTCTCCATGGATGCAGGCAGTTAATTTGTATAGCTAATGACCCAATTAGAGGTGATTTTGTGGCCTCGTCAACATTTTCCCAGTGGCAAACTGGCCATTCACCTCATAACGAGGCCATCAGCTCAATGCAGGCGGCCTCTCTGCAGCAGGCCCAGGATCCTTTGGAGTCGGACCCGCCATGTTGCAAAGAGGGAGCTACATTCATGAAAGGCCACAATCGTGGCCAAGACCAATCTATCAGAGGGGTTTCCTCGCCATCTCGATTCACCTACCTGTCTATATCCTGACTATTTAATTAACGACATGCAGGCCTGCGAGGTCAGCCCCATGCTGAGAAGGCTTCTCAGTCCCCGACCTGCCTCAGTAGCGCCAACCTCTCCTGGTGGGGCTGCCAAGGCTGTAAAACTGCGAGCCCGAGATTGGGTCGGCAGCATGGACAGGACAGCACGCTCAGTGGCAGCCAGTTCCGATGAGAGTCTGGACTGTTGGACTGGAAATGTTCATTCTGTTTCCCTTTCCATAGATGCTGCCAGACCTGCTGAGTTTTTTACAGCACTTTCTGAGCAGAATTTTTCATCCCACGGGCAATCACACGCCCGACCGGGAGTAAAATAGTGCGCGGTGACGTCGGGCGAGCGTCCCAACATCATTACACACTCGCCCGATATTTCACTCGGCGGGCGTGCATGGGAGCCGGTGCAGCGCCCTCCATTAATTAAGTGGCCACTTAATGCCCTTAACAGTCCAATTGACTGAGATTTTTCCCTGCCCATGCGATTTTCTCGTTGCACGGGCAAAACGGGCAGGCAGCCAGCCAACATTTTCACAAGCCTCATCCAGAGCGTGGTAAAAAGGGTCAGCAGCATTGCCAGTGTGAGTAGTGAGAAGTTTTGGAGATAGATTGCTGCTGGTTGCTTATTGGTACTTGGCAGTTTCACCTCCATTCAGGGCTTCATTCTTTGCATTTCCAGGCTTCACTTCAGGACTCATTGCTGTCTGCCAGGCCCCCGGAGGATTTAGGCCATGTGAACCCTTCCAGATATCAAACAGTCTTCCATTACCCTGATAATGGGGATTGTGGTCTCCGGTTCGAGGCACCTCCTCCTGAGGAAGAGAGGGGCAGAAGGGAGAGGAAGCCAGGTGACCCAGTCCAGCTTCCAGGGGAGGGACCTGCAAGAGGAGAGGTGCAAGCACAAGGGGTGCAGGGCCAGCAGGGAGTCCAAGGTGGAAGGGGCTGCAGAAGACACCACTATCCTGCTGCCAGGGTTTACAGGCGGTGATGCAGCATCCTCAATATATCTGAGGTGCAATGGCAAAGGAGGCTCTGCCTCTCAAGGAAGACAGTGACCTCTACTTATCAGATGATTGGCCCTGAGATCAGCTCCGACTGTGTGGGTGGACACCCCATGCCAGTGGCTCTGAAGGTCACAGTGGCCCTCAACTTCTATGCCTCCGGCTCTTTCCAGGGCTCAGTGGGTGATTTGTGTGGAGTCACCCAATCAGCTGTTCACAGTCTTGTTAAGTTGGTGACAGAAGCTCTATTTAGGCGGGTACTGACCTTTATTCTTTCCCGTAATGATGAGGCCAGCAAGGCTGAGTGAGCCAGAGGCTTTGCAGTGATTGCTGCGTTCCCCTGCACCCAGGGTGCAATTGACTGCACACATTTTTTATTCATTCGCGGGATGTGGGCTTTGCTGGCTGGGTCAGCATTTATTGCCCATCCCTAGTTGCCTTTGAGAAGGTGGTGGTGAGCTGCCTTCTTGAACCACTGCAGTCCATGTGCTGTAGGTACACCCACAGTGCTGTTAGGAAGGGAATTCCAGGAGTTTAATCCAGCGACAGCGAAGGAACAGCGATATATTTCCAAGTCAGGATGGTGAGTGACTTGGAGGGGAACTTCTGGGTGGTGGTATTCCCATCTATCTGCTGCCCTTGTCCTTCTAGATGGTAGTGGTTGTGGGTTTGGAAGGTGGCCATCAAGGCGCCAGCAGTCAGCTGGGTGCCTTCGTCAACAGGAAGGGCTTCCACTCCATCAGCGTTCAGATAGTGTGTGATCACAAGATGCAGATTCTGCAAGTCTGTGCAAGGTACCCAGGCAGCTCCCATGATGCCTACATCCTGAGACATTCTTGGGTGCCGAGGCTCTTCAGTGCTCCAGCCCGACTGAATGGATGGCTCCTGGGTGACAAGGGCTTTCCCTTGAAGCGGCGGCGCATGACGCCTCTTCACCACCCAAGAACAGAGGCAGAGAAGCGTTACAATAGGAGTCATGCCTCCACAAGGGTGGTGGTGGAGAAGACCATAGGTCTTCTCAAGATACACTTCTGATGCCTGGACCATTCAGGGAGTGCACTGCAATACCCCCCAGAGTGGGTGTCACTGATAGCGGTTGCATGCTATGCTCTCCACAATCTGGCAATGGCAAGGGGGGACCCACTGGAGGAAGAGGATCTTGATGCAACTGCACAGGCCACAGAGGATGAATCCAGTAGTGGGTCCAAAGAGGGGCACAGTGAGGAGAACTCTGAGGGCAAGGAGCCAGACTTCGGTAACCTGCAGGGAGGCAGGGATGCCTTGATCCAATGTTCCTTCAGCTAGGCTACCAAAGATCAGCTTCAACCGCATGCCAGGGCTGCCAGCTCTATCCCGGATATCTGAAAGGACCCTTTCATTTGAACACAGAACACTCAGTGCCTGTGCAATAAAGTTCAGAGCCACCTATGTCCAGCATTACATACTGGCGTTCCCCACACCAATGGAATAAAAAGGTGAAACATACTCAGGCCATGACGATAAAAACATAATTTATGTCATTCTGACAGTTCAATAATATTTACATAAATGTTTCTGTTATTCAACATCAGGCCAGTAAACAAACAAAAATTAACATAAAATCACCGTGACCAGTCCCTCTTATGTTCATAGTGCCTTTAACTTACGTTTGCGAGTGCTACATCGAGATGCTCCCCCCTCACTGGCACCAGCATTGGAGACAGCCTGCTCACTCTGCTGTCTTGTTGGCCTTGATGTCATTTGGCCAGTGGAGCCCGCTCTGGCTCAGCCTGGGAGATACTGCCATAACTGGTATCTCCCCAGTCACTGTAGCCTAAACAGATGCCATGGTCACTGGCAGGGGGGCAGAGGAGCTGCTGCCGTCATCCAGAGCACCCTGAGAAGAGCCCGCAGAGACAACCAGCAGCCCTGGTCCCCAGCAGCCCTCTGACTGCCAGCACCCTGACCACTCTCTGCCTCCACTTGCTTCTCAAGCGATTGTGAAGTGCCCTCATCAACATGCACCAAGATACTAGCCGCCGCTCTGATGCCCACCGAGATGCTTGTATCTGCGCTGGTGCCTGCTTCAGAGAGCGGGTATGACGCAGGTGTAAATGATGCCCACTGGTCCTCCAGTGTCAGGGGCGGCCCTTCGGGGTCCGGAGTGCAAACGCCTCCTGGCGAACTTAAAAGTGAGGTCAAGGACATGTCATTAGTTAAAGCCATCACACTGTCATTGTGCATACCAGGCACTCTGGTGAGACCATGGAGATCTGCATCACGGTGCCCTCGTCTTCCAATGATCAATGGGGAATCCAGGTTTGAGGCTCTCATTAATGAAGAGATTGCATTAGAATGGTTGCACCACCTGAAAGTCTCACCTCTGGGCACTGCACTCTTACCTTTGTCTGGCACCCCCGCCTCTCCACACCCGGTTGCACATGAGGCATGCCAGCTCTCAAGCTCCAGGGCATCTTGCTCATACTTCGAGGGGATTATGAGGCTAGCGGGGCCTTTGCAACCTTTCTATATTGTTGTGGGCCGTCTTCTCCTGAAACGTTGATTAGTCCTCTCTGTACCTGCAGCGCCATTGCAGCCTGGCCAACCTCAGCTGAGGAGCACCTGGCAAGTACATCCAAGTTGTAGTCCTCAAGCCAGAGGGCACTCAGTCCAAGCAGCCAGGGCTCACCCACTTGGACAGCTCCGGCGTGATTGACAGTTGGCACTCAGACTCTAGCACCCCTGAGGCCCACGGAGAGACGGCCAGACCTTAACACATCTGCAAACTAACCCATGGCAACACGGTACTCACCCTTCCTGTGCGCAAGTCATTGAACCGGTAATGCACCAAGGAACACCGCACCACGTCACGGCTGCAGATCAGTATTGCCACCTCTTCCCATGGCCTCTTGGTGAGGTGCTGTGGCCTCCTCCTCCCATCCCTGGGGACAAAGGTGTCCCTCCCAGCTGCCACCTCCTCCAGGAGGACAGCGAGGCACTCATCAGAGAAGCGGCAGGGGGGGCCGAATGCCCACCTGACCTGTTTTCAAGGAGGAGTTAGATATAGCTCTTGGGGCAAAAGGGATCAAGGATATGGGGAGAAAGTGGGAGCAGGTTATTGAGTTGGATGATCAGCCATGATCATAATGAATGGTGGAGCAGGCTTGAAGGGCCGAATGGCCTACTCCTTGAATGTTATGTTATCACAGAATCACAGAGCAAAAGAGGCCCTTTGGCCCATCGAGTCTGCACCGACACGTGAGAAACACCTGACCTACCTACCTAATCCCATTTACCAGCACTTGGCCCATAGCCTTGAATGTTATGACGTGCCAAGTGCTCATCCAGGTACTTTTTAAAGGATGTGAGATAACCCACCTCCATCACCCTCCTAGGCAGTGCATTCCAGACCGTCACCACCCTCTGGGTAAAAAGGTTTTTCCTCACATCCCCCCTAACCCTTCTGCCCCTCACCTTGAACTTATGCCCCCTTGTGACCGACCCTTCAACTAAGGGGAACAGCTGCTCCCTATCCACCCTGTCCATGCCCCTCATAATCTTGTACACCAAGATCAGGTCGCCCCTCAGTCTTCTCTGCTCCAAATAAAACAACCCAAGTCTATCCAACCTCTCTTCATAACTTAAATGTTTCATCCCAGGCAACATCCTAGTGAATCTCCTCTGCACCCCCTCCAGTGCAATCACATCCTTCCTATAATGTGGCGACCAGAACTGCACACAGTACTCCAGCTGTGGCCTCACCAAGGCTCTATACAACTCCAACATGACCTCCCTACTTTTGTAATCTATGCCTCGATTGATAAAGGCAAGTGTCCCATATGCCTTTTTCACCACCCGACTAACATGCCCCTCTGCCTTCAGAGATCTATGGACACACACGCCAAGGTTCCTTCGTTCCTCAGATCTTCCTAGTGCCATGCTGTTCATTGAATACTTCCTCGTCAAATTACTCCTTCCAAAGTGTATCACCTCACATTTCTCAGGGTTAAATTATAACTGCTCATTTGACCATCCCATCTATATCTTCCTGTAGCCCAAGGTACTCAACCTCACTGTTAACCACCCGGCCAATCTTTGTATCATCCACAAACTTACTAATCCTACCCTCCTCATAATCATCTATGTCGTTTATATAAATGACAAATAATAGGGGACCGAGCACAGATCCCTTTGGTACGCCACTGGACATTGGCTTCCAGTCACTAAATCATCCTTGTCATCACCCTCTGCCTCCTACAACTAAGCCAATTTTGAATCCACCTTATCAAATTACCCTGTATCCCATGTGCCTTTGCCTTCTTTATAAGACTCCCATGTGGGACCTTGTCAAAGGCTTTGCTGAAATCCATATAAACTACATCAACTGCACTACCCTCATCTGCATACCTGGTCACCTCCTCAAAAAATTCAATCAAATTTGTTAGGCAAGACCTCCCTCTGACAAAACCATGCTGACTATCCCTGATCAAACCTTGCCTCTCCAAGTGGAGATAGATACTCTCCTTCAGAAATTTCTCCAATAGTTTCCCTAGCACTGACGTGAGACTCACTGGCCTGTAGTTCCCTGGCTTCTCTCTACAACCCTCCTTAAATAGCGGAACCACATTAGCTGTTCTCCAGTCCTCTGGCACCTCCGCTGTGGCCAGAGAGGAATTAAAAATTTGGGTCAGAGCCCCTGCGATCTCCTCCCTTGCCTCCCTCAGCAGCCTGGGACACAAATCATCCGGACCTGGAGATTTGTCCACTTTTAAGCCTGCCAACACCTCCAACACCTTGTCACTCCCTATATCAATTTGCTCAAGAACCTCGCAGTCTCTCTCCCCAAGTTCGATACTCCTGCTCCTATTTTCTATGTTTCCCGCCTGCCATGTCCAGCTGCATTTGGATCCATACTACCGGCTCAGGGAACGTCCTCCGTGGCAGCCTTCCAGGGGCTGCGTGAGCTGCTTTTAAACTGGCCGCCGGGTCGCCATTGGACCCAGCGGCCGACAGGCCCCTGCTCGGCCCTTCCCAGCCAGTGCGGAGCCTCATTTCACGCTGGCTGGGCCTTAATTGGCCCGCCAGCCTGAAATCACGGTCGGGGTCCAATCACAGGCGGCGCTTCGTTTCGCGGCTGCTCCCGGCCCACCCGGCGAAGGGAAAATCCAGCCCCCTGTTTTTATTTCAGGAGGCCGCCTCCTAGAAGATTGTGATGCCGACCTGGGGCTCAGGATCCCCATTTGGGCCCAACGCAGGAAAATTCTGCCCATTAAGTATCTCTTGTCACAGAATTTGCCTGAGCTGCTGAGCATTTTCAGCACCATCTGGTGTACAGGAATACAGGTCACAAAGGTTTTCTTTTAGTTTTAGGTTTTCACCATCCGCAGTCTTTTGTTTCTGACTGAACAGAAACATCTTAGAATTTAAACGCCAAAACACCTGGGTCTGGTGTTCCACTCCTGTGTGTCTGCCACTGATTCTGGGTGCAATCCACTGCCAGGCTGGGGGATATGTCAGGCTCGTGTTCATGGTGGCAGGTGCCACACATTTTCAAGGACCTCTGGGTGACCTACTCCTAGGGTGGGTGGAGGGTGGAGTGGGGTGGGGGGGGGGGTGTTTAAAGGGGGCAGGGGTAGCAGGAATATCGATGTTCTGCTCTTTCCAACTGACTGTTGAGAGAGGATAGAGCTTGTTCCCTAAGTTCAGGCGAGGAACTGAAGGATTTTGCATCCTCGCATCATGAAATGTTCTACCTGAATCAGGAACTGACTACAATGACAGAGAATGAGATATTCCTTCAGTCTCAATGAATATAACATTCATACATATGAAAGAGTGAGGCATTCTACACAATGTGAGCAGATGCAGTTTGATATATTTGAATGCTATCCTTAGTTTACAATTCTGTTTGGGCTGAGCTGAAATTATTGCATTTTCTCATCTAAATATCTCAAATCCTTATCCCAAAATACAATTTTAAGCTACTGGCATCTAGCAAGAATATGTAGCTCACACATGCCTGGTATGTTCCTTACTTTCTTTTTTTAAATAGACTGGGATGACTATCATTCATTTCAGTCAGAATGAATATTATACTTTAATATTTTGACATATACAACTGTTTAAATGAATTGAAATATTTTCCAAAGTCTATCTATATCTATCTTTCCCCACTCTGATGTTAGATATCTGATAATCGTCCTTTGTCACTGCCAATAAAAGCAGGAAACAGAAAAGACATGCAGATTTGTTTAGACTGGTGGTTTTTTTTGTGTGATTTTAGCCAGCGCTGAATCTGATCTATTTTGCAATAAGTAGATGTATGTCCATTTAACAACTAGCTTTGCAGCTTGTTAATTCCATGTCTTGAATTCAAGTGGCAATTCACTTTTTAAAAATAAACTGGGTGAAATATAACCAGTAACTGAATGGATTGCAGAGAGCCTCAAACTATCATCATTGTTTGTTACTAACCATTCCAAAGGGGCAATTGTAAAATCCACCATTTAATTTGCCACTTTATACGATCTTCCTTGTAGAAAGAAGTTCAAATTGTATTCGCTGATGGCTCGACCTTCCAGTGGATGCCACACCTTTGCTGATTTTAGCATGAGCAGCAGCTGGAATACCTAGATCTGCCCCATTGCTTCCATCAAGGTAACACACAAAGACAGGTTCCTTAAGGAATGGGCATACACAACAGTACAGCCTTAACATGTTCCAAATAACGCCCCATCTCCACAAATAGCAATAAAGCAAAAGGGGCAATAAAAACATTTCTAAGAAACAGCAACAGGCAAAATATGATAGAAGGGTAAACCTTTATGAGAAAAGATATAACAATCTAGAAGTTTGGTTAGACAGGTTTTCAGGCACTAATTAAGAGTGGCAAGTGATCCCTGCGACTGAGGACAGAAGCCAGAGGATCACTAGAAAGTCCTTAGGCCTGACCTGAATCATTGCAGTGAGCTGCAGGCACTGTTGTCCATTTACAAACAGCTCACCTGATTGAAGAGGTGGCAACCCTCGGATACCTGCTGGGGTAGGACAGTGGAAGAAGAGGGGGCCAGTGGAGGGAGAGAGATAGGACAGTGGAGGAAGACTGGGAAGATGGAGGAGGAGGAGGAGAGTGCAAGGAGGGAAAAGGACATTGGAGGGGGCGCTCCTGTTCCTCATCACTCCATTTGGAGTTTTTAAAACTTAAACTTTTGGTGGCAGTCACTAGCTGGACCCAAATCCATGGCTGGAACCGCCGAGTGGACCAAGCCCAATGTCCTCCATTCAGGGCAGCCCTTGAGGCTTCCTAAATAAAGTGTTTATCTGATGCTCTAGGTGGTTACCCAGGCTGCTTAAGAATTGATCAATCTACTTTCAGGCCTGATGTCGTTCCCCTCCCCCCCCCCCCCCCCACTCCCCCTCTCACCCCCCAAGTGTCTTTGGGGCACAAAACATTGGTCTGTAAAAATGGGTCTCATCGTGCCCCTTTATACCTGTAAAATGATCAAAGCTCCACTTTTCAATCCCACTTAAGGGAGTCTCCTATGCAGGTGACGAATATCTATAAGTTCTGTTGAGGCACATTGTGGAGAACAATGCTCACTATTCATGTCTAATGCATGATAAGTGCATGGCCTCTGTGCACCACAGCTTCCTCCGAGATGTATTATTGTACATTCGGCATGGGGACGTTGAACAGGCCAGACCTTCAGCACCTCAGCACTAATAGTGGTAACTAACTTGCATCCAAAACCCTCATTTCCAAACAACACATGAAGATCTGCATTGAGGGGCATTTATTTGTATTCTTCCAAACACATTACATGACTTATCACACAATAGTCAACAGAATATTGATATAGCTTTACTTCATTGGTCACAATGCATACAATAAAATCAAGACATATGATCATATTGATTCATCATAGAAAAGTATTTGATAGATAAGTTTCTAAAGTATAAAAATGTTCTGGAAAAAAGAAAGCACACACCATGAAAAAATGTTTAGCATTATTTTCAAGCATTAGCCAAAACACTGGACACAATACTATAGTTTAAAGTAATTCTTTCTTTTGTACTTTTAAATATAGCACAAAATTCTTGAATGTTAATATTAAAACCATCTGAATAAATCTAGATCTGCATCTGGTTAAGGACCCTGCTAAGTATAAAATATGTAAGGGAACTTGTTGAATCGCTGTGGCTAATGCCTAGAGAATAATTTGGGGGATTCAAGTGCCAACAATGCACTCCAGGTTCATAAAATTATCTCCTCCCCTCCCTTCGGGGAACAAAGAGCAATGCTTCTCTTTGAAAACAGCAGGTAGAAATGAAAATTAAGAGCATATGCATTTTTCATTTTATAATCATTGCTACTAAGCTGCCACCTTTGGCAGGTACAATGTTTCTAAGCCAGGGATCATCAATGTAGACTGACAGAATGTTCTCCAGGCCTTTTGTGTGCCTTCTTGCAACCAATCTGTGGGATAACACAATTACTATCAACTGCTAAATACTGCTGTTCTTTCAAAAACTTTGGCTGCTGGATCCTTAAGGGAGTGACTGCAAGAGAGTAACAAGTGCAGGTTGCATGTTCACCAGGGAGGTATTCTTAAACCAGACGCTGTGTTGGGATAAACAACAAAATTACAATACATGTTGCTTCCTATAAAATGTTAAATTTTAGTTCTCATAATGCCCCTTTTCCTTTCAAATGCTTTGGTGAATTTTGTGCTCGTCAAGGTAACGGAGATTAATGTAGGGAAATGAAACACTTTCTCATTTCAGGCACTCTGTCAGCATTAAGCACAGCTCAAGATATAAGCATATCCAGCTGCAGAGTAAAGCTCCTTCTATTCTAACCCAGCCATTGTGCCTCAGCACTAATTTTAGCAGAGTACCCCTGCTGCAACAGTAACATTCTTTCTATTTTCTTCATCAGTTTTTCTGTAGTTCTATGTGAAGTTGCCAATTCCGTGACTTGGGCTGACTCCAAAGTAACTGGTTTCAAACTCATTTTTGACAAGGAATCCATACAGCCAAAAAGAATTGGAGGTTGTTGTCCTATCTGCTGGAGTTGGATTTGAACCCAGATCACACAGGGGAAAGGACAAGGCATCATCCAATTCCACTTCGTTAGTGCCTTAAATTATACATAAAAAAATGAAAGAGTGAATAATTAAAGAAAAACAGTGGCTGTGCTTTCAACTTTTGACTACATTAATCAGTCACCAGACTATGGTAGGAATTCCATTTGGCTATCGATAGGCTACTTTGATCTCCTACAATCACAACAGAAAGTGCTTACGTGCAGGATAAAGGTTATAGAAGTTTAAAAAAGTGAATGTACCAATGCCATACATGTATACACACACACACACACACGACATGTTTATCACAGCTTAAGGGTCAAAGTATTGTAGATAACTCTGTATTTTAAATCCCTGGCTGTTTTCTCAATACTGCTTATACTGATGTACCATGATATTATTGCATTGCTTACGTCTTTGTGGTAAAATTATACAGTACTAGAATAATACCTTTTAAACAGACCAATAGAAATCAGGGGAGAACAGCAAAAGCTGGTAAATATTATGAAATGGGATTATGACATTAAAATAATAGGAAAAGGCTTGAAGTTTGAAGTAAAATGAAGGAATTTGAGGAAAGAAATGCAGAATGGAATGTTATATAGAAATTATTAGAAAATAGTTGAAGTTTTCCTGTGGATTAGGTTTAACTATGCTTTTCATTCCATTCCATTGACCAAAGTTAACAGCAGAACAATCTGGTAAATTCTACTGAATTATAATTCTGCTGCAGGACCAAATAGCTCGGCAAATTAAAACATTTTCCTATTGCAGAACCATATGAAAGTGTTCCTACTTGGGTCACTGATAGTTGTGTCAGTTAATGCCTTTTTAATTGCAGATTATCATGTAAGATAATTGTAATATTTTTTAAAACCTTAAATAGCATTTGCATTCTTTATAGAGCCATTATGCAACCGAAATTAGCATGACTAAAATTTTGAATGATTTAAAAACAATTCAGTTTCATGTTTGACTGAAATCTATTTTACCAGCGAATTACATTCAGCACCATAATCGGACACTGACAGCCCTGGTTTAAATAGTACAAAAACCTGCTTCATCTTGTTGGTAATACTCTGCAGGTCACGAAGCCTATGTGCAGACAGGAAGGTTGGGTTAACATTTCATGTCAATGACCTTTCATTAAAACTGGTTCTTTTAGCAGTTCTAATGAAGGATGTTTGCATTGAAACATTATTGGTACCTTCTCTCTGCCGATGCTGCCAGACCTGCTGAGCTTCCAGCATTTTCCGTTTTTATTTCAGATTTCCAGCACCTGCAGTATTTTGCTTTCAGTTCAGTATTGTGCTTGGTTTGCAGTACTTAAGAGTTCAAAAAAAAAGCTCAGGATTTTGAAAGAACATTCTGTTATTCCTACAATTTTGGGGAGATTAACTTGTTTATGCTTTATTCTTTCAGCTGAATTCCTTCCATGCCTATTAAATGTATTTTGTGATCACAGCGACCACAAAGTCAGGAATGCATTGCCCACATATTGTCTTAGAATCTTACGGCACAGAAGGCGGCCATTTGGGCCATTGTGCCATGCCATTTCAAAGAGCTGTTCCATATTGTCCCACATTCCTGCTTTTTCCACATAGCCCTTCAAATTAGGACTCTTCAAATATATGTCCAATTACCTTTTGAAAGCTCCTATGGAATCTGATCCTACCAACCTTTCAGGTAGTATGTTGCAACCCTTAACAACCCTTTTGATAACAGAACGAGAGAGGAAATTAGGAGATTTTTTTTTTTCACAATTATTATGTGAAATATTGTGGCTACTGACCTATTTGCAAGAGGAAACAGTACACAACTGTGCTGCACACAAAACTCTCACTGAGGTCTAACCAGAGATTTGTAAAGATTTAACATAACTTCTTTGTTTTCATATTCAATGCCAAGCCAAATATTCCACACACTTAACTGCCTTATTGCTTGCCCTGGCACCTCAATATGCACCCATAGGTCTTGTTAAATAAATATAACCCATAAGGTAAGGCTTATGATACTGTACAAGGGATGTATTTAATAACTCATAACAATTAAGCCACACACACAGACAAAAGGAGATTGTATTCCTTTCTCAGAAGATGAGAACATGCAGATTATTCACATTAATTTACTTCTGTTGATTACACTCCTGAAAGCACCCCAAGTGATACCAGAAGTCCATCAATCTGTTAATTCTTGAACTTCGATTCTTTCAGTGTCCTGGAAAAGCAGAAAAAAGAATAGTGTGTTAATTTATCTAGGTTAGGCTCTCTGTTTTGCTAGTAAATCTTATAAGTTACTTAAGTGGATCAACTTAGCTGCTATAACCTTTAATTTACAAAAGTTAAACCAGCTGTTGAGGAAAAAAAATTACATAGTACTGCCTGGAACTCATTAAAGTATTACAGTTTCTAATTTAAATCAGGTACAAAATGAACAATATATGGTAATAATGCAATTTTTGTGGCATATAATTAATAGTTGTTACAATAGTTGGCTCCTGAAGTGTTTTTTCAAAAACATTTTGAAGATAAATTGTTTATTATTATATATTTAACAGCTAGCTTTATTCATTTAATCCAGCTGTAGAATTGAGAGAAGAGAAAATAGTGTAAACGGTCTCCCAGAAATGTGCTTAAAGCTACACTGCTCTTTTCACACTTGTTTACAATGTATCGGTTGTAATTAAGTAAGAACCCAGTGTGATATATATTTTAGACAGATGGATCTCGATTTCAGCTCAATCTAGAGGACCCTGGTTCATTCCCAGGTTTCAGCACCATAAGCGGGAAGTAGGAGCTGGAGTGGGTCCTATTAGGGACAAAGAGGGTGACATATGCTCAGAGTCGCAGAGCAAGGTTAGAATACTTAGTAAACACTGTTATAGAATGCTCGTTAAGGAAGAGGAAAATCTGACAAAGTGTCAGTAGAAGCAGACATAGTAACATAGAAACATAGAAAATAGGAGCAGTAGGCCATTCGGCCCTTCGAGCCTGCTCCGCCATTCATTATGATTACGGCTGATCATCCAACTCAATATCCTGCTCCCGCTTTCTTCCCATATCCTTTGATCCCTTTCGCCCCAAGAGCTATATCTAACTCCTTCTTGAAAACATACAATGTTTTGGCCCCAACTGCTTTCTGTGGTAGCGAATTCCACAGGCTCACCACTCTCTGCGTGAAGAAATTTCTCCTCATCTCAGTCTTAAATGGTCTACCCCGTATCCTCAGACTGTGACCCCTGGTTCTGGACTCCCCCACCATCGGGAACATCCTTCCTGCATCTACCCTGTCTAGTCCTGTTAGAATTTTATAGGTTTCTATTAGATCCCCCCTCATTCTTCTGAACTCCTGCGAATATAATCCTAATCGACTCAATCTCTCCTCACATGTCAGTCCTGCCATCCCAAGAATCAGTCTGGTAAACCTTTGCTGCACTCCCTCTGTAGCAAGAACATCCTTCCTCAGATAAGGAGACCAAAACTGCACACAATGTTCCAAGTGTGGTCTCACAAAGGCCCAGTATAATTGCAGCAAGTCATCCCTGCTCCTGTACTCGAATCCTCTCACTATGAAGGCCAACATACCATTTGCCTTGTTTACCGCCTGCTGCATCTGCATGCTTACCTTCAGCGATTGGTATACGAGGACACCCAGGTTTCGTTGCACATTCCTCTCTCTCAATTTACAGCCATTCAGACAATAATCTACCTTCCTGTTTTTGCTACCAAAGTGGATAACCTCACATTTATCCACATTATATTGTATCTGTCATGCATTTGCCCACTCACTCAGCTTGTCCAAATCACCCTGAAGCATCTCTGCATACCCCTCACAGCGCTCCCTCCCACCCAGCTTTGTGTCATCTGCAAATTTGGAGATATTACATTTAGCTCCCTCATCTAAAACATTAATATATATTGTGAATAGCTGGGGTCCCAGCACCGATCCCTGCGGTACCCCATTAGTCACTGCCTGCCATTCGGAAAAAGACCCGTTTATTCCTGCTCTTTGTTTCCTGTCTGCCAACCAGTTTTCTATCCATCTCAATACACTACCCCCAATCCCATGTGCTTTAATTTTACATGCTAATCTCTTATGTGGGACTTTGTCGAAAGCCTTCTGAAAGTTCAAATAAACCACATCCACTGGCTCCCCCTCATCAACTCTACTAGTTACATTCTCGAAAAATTCCAGTAGATTTGTCAAGCATGACTTCCCTTTCGTAAATCCATGCTGACTCTGTCCGAATCTGCCACTGTTTTCCAAGTGCTCAGCTATTAAATATTTATAATGGACACTAGAATTTTCCCCCTACCAACATCAGGCTGACTGGTCTATAATTCCCTGTTTTCTCTCTACCTCCCTTTTTAAATAGTGGGGTTACATTAGCTACCCTCCAATCTGTAGGAACTGTTCCAGAGTCTATAGAATTTCAGAAGATGACCACCAATGCATCCACTATTTCTAGGGCCACTTCCTTAAGTGCTCTGGGATGTAGACTATCAGGCCCTGGGGATTTTTCAGCCTTCAATCCCATCAATTTCTCCAACACCATTTCCCTACTAATACTGATTTCTTTCAGTTCCTCCATCTCACTAAACCCTGTGTTCCCCAACATTTCTGGTATGTTATTTGTGTCCTGCTTTGTGGAGACAGATCCAAAGTATGTATTTAGTTGGTCAGCCATTTCTTTGTTCCTCATTATAAATTCCACTGTTTCAGACTGTAAGGGACCTACATTTGTCTTCACCAATCTTTTTCTCTTCACATACCTATAGAAACCTTTACAGTCAGTTTTTATGTTCCCTGCAAACTTACTCTCTTACTCTATTTTCCCCATCTTAAATCAATTCCTTGGTCCTCCTTTGCTGAATTCTAAAGTGCTCCCAATCCTCAGGTCTGTTGTTTTTTCTGGCTAATTTGTATGCCTCTTCCTTGGATCTAGTACTATCTCTAAATTCCCTTGTAAGCCATGGTTTGGCTACCTTTCCTATTTTACTTTTGCGCCAGGCAGGAATAAACAATTGTTGCAGTTCACCCATGCGCTCTTTGAACGTTTGCCATTGCCTATCCATCGTCATCCCTTTAAGTAACATTTCCCAATCCATCATAGCCAACTCACATCTCATAGCATCGTAGTTTCCTTTATTAAGATTCAGGACCCTAGTCTCAGAATCAAATACGTCACTCTCCATCTTGATGAAGAATTCTATCATATTATTGTCGTTCATCCCCAAGGGGCCTCGCACAACTAGATTGCCAATTATTCCTTTCTCATTACACAATACCCAGTCTAGGATGGCCTGTTCTCCAGCTGGTTCCTCAACGTATTGGTCCAGAAAAACATCCCGTATACACTCCAGGAATTCCTCCTCTACAGTATTGTTACTAATTTGATTTGCCTATAGTAGAAGTAAAGGATGGGGTGAAAACTGAGAGGGAGGAGGTACTGAAAAGGCTGGGTTAAGCTTAAGAGTGGGTAAGTCACCTGGTCCAAATGGTTTGCATCCCAACTTGCTAAAGGAAGTTGGGTGGAGATAGTGGAAGGGCTTGTTATGATCTTTCAATCATCCCTAGATGTGGGGGAGATGCCAGAGGATTGGAGAGTGGCAAATGTGACACACTAATTCAAGAAAGGCTGTAAGGACAGTCCTAGTAACTACAGGCCAGTTAGTTTAACATCAAATGTCTGCTGGTTTTTTTTTCTCCTGATTGTTTCTAAAACCTTACCCACTATTGAAGAGGTTCGTGTTAATTAAGGGCAGCCAGCAGGGATTAGTAGTCAAGCATGATCTGCCTTTTAATCTAATTGAAATTTTGATGAATCACAGAATTGTTACTGCGCAGGAGGCGGCCATTAGTCCCATCATGTCTGCACTGGCTCTCCAAATGAGCATCATGACTTAGTGCCATTCTCCTGCTTTTTCCCCATGCCCTTACTCAGTTTCTATTCAAATAATCATCCAATGCCCTCTTGAATGCCTCAACTGAACCTGCCTCCACCACACTTCCAGACAGTGCATTCCAGACTCGAACCATTCGCTGTGTGAAAAGTTTTTCTTCACATCGCGTTTACTTCTTTTGGAAATCACTTTAAATCTGTGTCCTCTCATTCTCGATCCCTTGATGAACAATTTCTCCCTATCTATTCTATCCAGCCTCCTCATGATTTTGAACACAATATCAAATCTCCTCTTAGCCTTTTCCTCTCCAAGGAGAACGGTCCCAAACTCTCCAATCTATCTTCATAGCTGAAGTGTCTCATCCCTAGAGCCATTCTTGTAAATCTCTTCTGCACTCTCTCCAATGCAATCACATCCTTCCTATAGTGTGGCACCCAGAACTGTACACAATACTCCAGCTGAGATCTAACGAGTGTCTTTTTAAAAATTCAGCATAAACCTTCTCTATTATGGAAGGAGGCTATGAAGGAAATGTAGTGGGGGTTATCTATATGGATTTTAAGGAAGGTGTTCGACAAGTATCACTTGAAAGGCCGGTTAACAAAATTGAGGCTCAAGGAATAGGAGGGCCAGATTCAGCTTGGATTAAAAAATTGGCTTAAGCAGAGAAAACAGCCAGCCGTGGCAGATGGTTATTTCTTAGAGTGGAGGGTGATCGACAGTAGTGTTTCCCAAGGGTCAGTGCTATAACCACCGCTTATTTGTTACATATCGGTGACTTGGATATTCGAATACAGAGTAACATTTCAAAATTTCCCGATGATACCAAACTTGGAGGATACGAAGACTGCAACAGAACATGGATAGGCCAGCAGAGTGGAAAGACAAGTGGCGAATGGGATTTAATATAGAGTAATGTGAGGTGATACATTTTGGCAGAAGTATTAGGGAGAAACAACATAGACTCAATGGGCTGGATTTTATGCACTGTGGCTATTGTTTTGGAAAGCAGAGGGGCTTCTAAAATCTAGCGGGTGGGCCTTCCCGCTGCCTACCTGCCTGCTCTGGACCTGTCTGAAATTTTAAAGGGGGTGGGGGGACGGCATTGGATGGCCCCATTTAATGGCCACTTAAGGGCCTCATCCCTCCCACACCGATATTTCACCTGCTGCAGGGAGAGGCCTATGCTATGCAAGAGGCCCAGCAGCTTTCGCTGCACATGCTGCTGTTGAGCAAGATTTGGGAGGACAGCGGGGTGGGTAACCTCCTTTGCAAGTCCCCGAGGCCCAGAGGTACCCTCCCACCCCAGAAGATCACTCTTTCCCCTTTACCCAGCAATGTGGAAAATTGCCCAGAAATGTCCCGTCTACAAAGGTCAGGACAGATCCAACCCGGCCAATTACCATCCCATTAGTCTACTCTCAATCATCAAAGTGATGAAAGGGGTCATCGATAGTACCATCAAATAGCATTTACTCAGCAATAGCCTGCTCACTGACAGTTTGGGTTCCGCCAGGGCCACTCAGCTCCTGAACTCATTACAGCCTTGGTCCAAAAACAGACATAAGAGCTGAACTCACAAGGTGAGGTGACAGTGACTGCGCTTGATATCAAGGCAGCATTTGACTGAGTGTGACATCAAGGAGCCCTACAAAACTGAGGTCAATGGGAATCAGGGGGACAACTCTCCACTGGTTGGAGTCATACCTTGCGCAAAGGAATATAGTTATCTGTCTCAGGACAATTTTTAATTAATTAATTTACGGGATGCTAGGCCAGCATTTATTGCCCATCCCTAATTGCCCTAGAGAAGGTGGTGGTAAGCTGCCTTCTTGAACTGCTGCAATCCATGTGGTGTAGGTACACCCACTGTGCTGTTAGGAAGGGAGTTCCAGAATTTTGATCCAGCGACAGTGAAGAAACAGCGATATATTTCCAAGTCAGGGTGGTGAGTGACTTGGAGGGGAACTTCCAAGTGATGGCGTTTCCATGCGTCTGCTCCCCTTGTCCTTCTAAATAGCAGCAGTCGTGGGTTTAGGTGCTGTCGAAGGAGCCTTGGTAAGCTTCTGCCGTGCGTCTTGTAAATGGTACACACTGCTGCTACTGTGCATCGGTGGTGGATGGAGTAAATGTTTGTGGATGGGATGCCAATCAAGCAGGCTGCTTTGTCCTTGGTGGTGTCAAGTTTCTTGAATGTTGTGGGAGCTGCACTCATCCAGGAAAATGGAGAATATCCAGTCACACTCTTGACTTGTGCCTTATAGATGGAGAGGCTTTGGGAATTCAGGAGGTGAGTTACTCGCCACAGGATTCCCATTCCCTGACCTGCTCTTGTAGTCACTGTATTTATATGGCTAGTCCAGTTCAGTTTCTGGTCAATGGTGACCCCCAGGATGTTGATAGGGGGGGATTCAGCGATGGTAATGCCATTGAATGTCATGGGGTGATGGTTAGATCAACCTCCAACAACCATAACCATCTTCCTTTGTGCTAGGTATGACTCCATCCAGCGGAGAGTTTTCTCCCTGATTCCCATTGACTCCAGTTTTGCTAGGGCTCCTTGATGCCACACTCAGTCAAATGCGGCCTTGATGTCAAGGGCAGTCACTCTCACCTCACCTCAGGATTTCAGCTCTTTTGTCCATGTTTGAACCAAGGCTGTAATGAGGTCAGGAGCTGAGTGGCCCTGGCGGAACCCAAACTGGGCATCAGTGAGCAGGTTATTGCTAAGCAAGTGCCGCCTCATAGCACTGTTGATCACCAGTCTCATCACTTTACAGATGATCAAGAGTAGACTGAAGGGGCGGTAATTGGTCAGGTTGGATTTGTCCTATTTTTTGGGTACAGAACATACCTGGGCAATTTTCCACATTGCCCGGTAGATGCCAGTGTTGTAGCTGTACTGGAACAGCTTGGCTAGAGGCGCGGCAAGTTCTGGTGCACAAGTCTTCAGTACTATTGCCGGAATATTGTCAGGGCCCATAGCCTTTGCAGTATCTAGTGCCTTTAGCAGTTTCTGGATATCACATCGAGCAAATAGAATTGGCCGAAGTCTAGCATCAGTGATGCTGGGTACATCCGAAAAATGCCAAGATGGATCCACCTGGCATTTCTGGCTTAAAATTGTTGCAAATGCTTCAGCCTTATCTTTTGCTGGGTTTCTCCATCATTGAGATGGGGATATTTGTGGAGTAGCCTCCTTCAGAGAGTTGTTCAATTGTCCACCACCATTCACAACTGGATATGGCAGAATTGCAGAGCTTAGATCTGATCCATTGGTTGTGGAATCGCTCAGCTCTATCACTTGCTGCTTATGCTGTGTGGCAAGCAAGTAGCCCTGTGTTGCAGCTTCACCAGGTTGACACCTCATTTTTAGGTATGCCTGGTGCTGCACTTGGCATGCCCTCCTGCACATACTGAAGCAGCTCATTTCCAAATGCAGCAAGACTTGGACAATATCCAGGCTTGGGCTGACAAGTGGCAAGTAACATTTGTGACACACAAATGCCAGCCAATGACCATCTCCAACAAGAGAATCCAACCAGCGCCCCTTGATGTTAAATGGCATTACCATCACTGAGTCCCTCACTATCAACATCCTGGGTGTTACCATTGACCAGAAACTGAACTGAAATAGCCATTTAAATACTGTGGCTACAAGAGCAGGTCAGAGGCTAGGAATCCTGTGACAAGTAACTCACCTCCTGGCTCCCCAAAGCCTATGCACCATCTACAAGGCACAAGTTAGGAATGTGATGGAATGCACCCCACTTGCCTGAAGGAGTGCAGCTCCCACAACACTCAATAAGCTCGATACTGTCAAGGACAAAGCAGCCCTCTTGATTGGCACGTCTTCCACAAACATTCACTCCCTCCACCACCGACGCACAGTAGCAGCAGTGTGTACCATCTACAAGATGCACTGCAGGAATTCACCAAGGCTCATTTGACAGCACCTTCCAAACCCACTACCATCTAGAAGGACAAGGGCAGCAGATAGATGGAAACACCGGCAAGTTCCCCTCCAAGCCACTCACCATCCTGACTTGGAAATACATCAGCATTCTTTCACTGTCACTGGGTCAATATCCTGGAACTTCGTAACAGCGCTGTGGGTGTACCTACACCACATGGACTGCAGCGGTTCAAGAAGGTAGCTCACCACCACCTTCTCAAGGGCAACTAGGGATGGGCAATAAATGCTGGCCCAGCCAAAGCCCACATCCTGCAAACGAATAAAAAACTCTTCATTGAACTAGGGTTGATCCTCTGGCTTGGTGGTAATCATAGAGAGGGGGTATGCCGGGCCATGAGGTTACAGATTGTGGTTACAGATTCTGTTGCTGCTGATGGTCCACAGCGCCTCATGGATGCCCAGTCTTATCTGTTCAAAATCTATCCCATTTAGCACAGTGGTAGTGCCACACAACATGTGAAGACGGGACTTTGTCTCCAAGAGAACTGTTCTGTGGTCACTCCTACTGACACGGTCATGGATAGATGCATTTGCGGCAGGCAGGCTGGTAAGGTAAAGTATATTTTTCCCTACTGTTGGTTCCCTCACCACCTACCACAGACCTAGTCTAACAGTTATGTCCTTTACGACTCGGCCAGCTTGGTCAGTAGACGTGCTACCGAGCCACTCTTGGTGATGGACATTGAAGTCCCCCACCCAGAGTACATTCTGTGCCCTTGCCACCCTTAGTGCATCCTCCAAGGGATGTTCAATATGGAGGAGTATTGATTCATCAACTGAAGGAGGGTGGTACATGGTAATCAGCAGGAGGTTTCCATGCCCATGTTTGACTTGATGCCATGAGGTTTCATGGGGTTGGAGTCAATGTTGAGGACTCCCAGAACTCCTTGAATACCATTGTGCCATCACCTTTGCTGGGTCTGCCCTGCTGGTGGGACAGGACATATCTAGGGATGGTGATAGTGGTGTTTGGGACATTGTAAGGTTTGATTCCGTGAGGATGACTATGTCAGGCTGCTGCTTGACTAGTCTGTGAGACAGCTCTACCAGTTGTGGCTCTAGCCCCCAGATGTTCGTAAGGAGGACTTTGCAGGCTCAACAGGGCTGGGTTTGCCGCTGTCGTTTCCAGTGCCTAGGTCGATGCCGGGTGTCCATCCAGTTCCATTCCTTTTTATCAGCTTACTAGGCCATTTCAGAGGGTATTTAAGAGTCAACCACATTATCGCAGATCTGGAATCACACATAGGCCAAAGGGGCATTAGTGAACCAGATGGGTTTTACGACAATCGATTCATGGTCATCTTTAGATGTTTAATTACACAGATTTTTTATGGAGTTCAAATTCCACCATCTGCCATGGTGGGATTCAAACCCGGGTCCCCAGGGCATTACTCTGGGTCTCTGAATCACTAGTCAGTGACAATACCACTCCGCCACCACATCAGTTCCTCAGGGTAGTGTCCTAGGCCCAACCATTTTCAGCTGCTTCATCATTGACCTTCCTTCCATCATAAAGTCAGAAGTAGGAATGTTTGCTGACGATTGCACAATGTTCAGCACCATTTACAACTCCTCAGACACTGAAGCAATCCATGTTGATATGCAGCAAGACCTGGACAACATTCAGGCTTGGGCTGATAAGTGGCTAGTAATATTTGTGCCACACAAGTACCAGGCAATGACCATCTCCAACAAGAGAGAATATAGCCATCTCCCCTTGACGTTCAATGGCATTACCATCACTGAAACCCCCACTATCAACATCCTGGGGGTTACCATTGACCAAAAACTGAACTGGACTAGCCATATAAATACTGCGGCTACAAGAGCAGGTCAGAGGCTAGGAATCCTGCGGTGAGTAACTCATCTCCTGACTCCTCAAAGCCTTTCTACCATCTACAAGGCAGATGTCAGGAGTATGATGGGATATTCCCCATTTGTCTGGATGAGCGCAACTCCAACAACACTAGGAGCTCGACAGCATCCAGGACAAAGCAGCCCATTTGGTTGGCACCCCACCCACTACTGACGCACAGCAGTAGCAGTGTGTACCATCTACAAGATACATTGCAACAACTCCCCAAGGCTTCTTCAACAGCATCTTCCAAATCCATGATCTCTACCATATAGGACAAGGGCTGCAGGTGCATGGGAACACCACCACCAAAAGCACTCTCCAAGCCACACACCATCTTGACTTGGAAATGTATCACTGTTCCTTCATTGCCACTGGGTCAAAATCCTGCAAGTCCCTCCCTAACAATGCTGTGGGTGTACCTACACCATATGGACTACAGCAGTTCAAGGCGGCAGCTCACCACCACCTTCTCAAGGGCAACTAGGGATGGGCAACAAAATGCTGGCCTAGCCAGTGACATCTACATTCGTGAGAGAATAATTAAGAAAAAATGTTAGGTGAGGGGATTAAGGGATAGGGAGCCACGGTGAATAAATGGAGTGGAAATATAGAGCAACCATGATCTAACTGAATGCTGGAGCAGACAAGGGATCGATGGCCCATGTATCTGTTCCTCTCGGGTGAAAGTAAAAGATCTAAAGCTGAGCTTTTTGGTCAAGCAGGACACCAAAACGGTGCACCTGTGGGTTCAATCACAGCAAGCAAAGAAGGAGGAGGCTAAATAAGTAATTTCCTCTAGGAGCTAAATGAGATGGTTTTTACCAATATTACTGGTGAATGAAGAACATTGTAACCCAAGCTTGTTCAGCAGGCCATATTCTCGCTTGCCAAGGGTTTCCATCTGGCCCGCCAGCCAACGTTCAAAATACACCTAAGTAGCAGTGACAGATTCTGTAAAGAGCTGCTCCTCCAATCACAGGCTGTTTCTCTCCCACATTTGGTGCTGATAAGCTCACTAGAAGCCTCTCAGCAGCAAACGCCAGAGAGAAAAATCAAGGAGCAGCGAGCAGTGTGACAATGAGTGACAGCGGTCAGCCAGAGGCCTGGCGCAGTAGCGGTCGTGAGTCTGGTTGGGTTGGAGGTGAAAAAGAGAGGTTACTGGGTGCAAGAAACTGCACGGAACCATCTGTCTGACAATGATTGCGGAGGGGGGAGCAGTTTGGGGAGAGAGGCTGCAAGGGAGTGTTTGTCTGCAGAGTGAGGAAGGGGGGCAGAAAGGGACTGCGAGGAGTGTTTGTTTGCAGAGGGGTCGGGGGATGAGGCTGTGAGAGTGATTGTTTGCAGAGGGGTCGGGGGATGAGGGTGAGAGTGATTGTTTGCAGAGGGGTCGGGGGATGAGGCTGTGAGAGTGATTGTTTGCAGAGGGGTCGGGGGATGAGGCTGCGAGGAGTGTTTGTTTGCAGAGGGGTCGGGGGATGAGGCTGTGAGAGTGATTGTTTGCAGAGGGGTCGGGGGATGAGGCTGTGAGAGTGATTGCTTGCAGAGGGGTCGGGGGATGAGGCTGTGAGAGTGATTGTTTGCAGAGGGGTCGGGCGATGAGGCTGCGAGGAGTGTTTGTTTGCAGAGGGGTCGGGGGATGAGGCTGCGAGGAGTGTTTGTTTGCAGAGGGGTCGGGGGATGAGGCTGTGAGTGATTGTTTGCAGAGGGGTCGGGGGATGAGGGTGAGAGTGATTGTTTGCAGAGGGGTCGGGGGATGAGGCTGTGAGAGTGATTGTTTGCAGAGGGGTCGGGGGATGAGGGTGAGAGAGTGATTGTTTGCAGAGGGGTCGGGGGATGAGGCTGTGAGAGTGATTGTTTGCAGAGGGGTCGGGGGATGAGGGTGAGAGAGTGATTGTTTGCAGAGGGGTCGGGGGATGAGGCTGTGAGTGATTGTTTGCAGAGGGGTCGGGGGATGAGGGTGAGAGTGACTGTTTGCAAAGGGGTCGGGGGATGAGGCTGTGAGAGTGATTGTTTGCAGAGGGGTGCAAAGAGGCTGCGAGGGAATGTTTGTTAAGGTGGTGGAGGAGAAAGAGGCTGCGAGGGAATGTTTATCTGCCAGAAAATGAATTGAAACTGATATGTAATTGCGCTGACAAATCCTGGATTATTCTGTCAATTTCCTATAAGCAACAAGCACTGAATTGAAATGCCGAGTTTCAGAACAGGAGGAAATTCGTAGATTTAATTTTCTTTATTTGTTTTGTTCTTTATTCTTTCTTGGGATGTGGATGTCACTGGCAAGGCCAGCATTCATTGCCCATCCCCAATTGCCCTCGAACTGAATGGCTTGCTAGGCCATTGCAGAGGGCAGTTAATTGTGTCAGTGTCAATCATATTACTGCGGGTCTGGAGCTACATGTAGGCCAGACCAGGCAAGGATGGCAGATTTCCTTCCCTAAAAGGACCTTAATGAACCAGATGGGTTTTTAACCTCAATTGATGATCGTTGTTATGGTCACCATTACTGAGTCTAGCTTTATATTCCAGACTTATTAACGGAGTTTAAATTCCACCAGCTGCCATGGTGGGATTTGAACCCATGTCCCCTGACCATTACCCTGGGCCTCTGGATTACCACTCCAGTGATATTACTACAACATCTTCCCCCATTTGTTTTCAAATTGCTGCTGTGTTTCTTTTTTGCTTACGTCGGACTTGCGCCCAAGTTGCACCTTCCTTTGGGTTGGAAAACTCCACGGGGCTGCAGGGCTGTGAGCCTGGAGTTACCAGGTTGGAGCACTGACTCTCTGGGAGATTATTTGGGCCAACCCTGCTGTTTCCTAGCAGAAAGTGCTCATGCAGAAACGCCGACAGTCTGTCCTTCACTTTAATTCCCATTGAGAGCCATTGATAGTCAGTGTGGGCTTATCAGTTACAGGTCAACAGTCTTAAAATCAACCTTACTGGCTCGCTGTAGTGAGCCAGCTCAAGTGCTGATCCTGTCAGCAGCAAGTAGGGTGTTAACACAAGATATGGCCATGTTAGGCCAGGAGTTTCATTCTTTTAAAGCTTTTAAAATGGAATTAATGTACCAATGCAGTTGGATTCAAATCTAGTGTTAGATTGGTCCAGTCTTTAGAGAACAGCAGAAGAGAAAGAGGAAAATAAAGAACTTGCATTGCAGCACCTTTCACCATCTCAGGACTAACTTGTATGAGTCCCACTCACCCATCACCCCCTGCTCTCATTGGCCTACAATCGCTCCCGATCAACCAGCTCTTGGATTTAAAAATTCTCATCAAGCTAATAAATTCATCTTCACTTTTGAAGCTGGTTCATAAAAATGCACATTTTTTGTTATTTTGATCGATAGCAAGACAAATTTCTAATGCCTTATATTTCCAAAATTTACTCACTGGCCCATTAAGTTAGAACAAAAAACTGAAATGTGGCCGCTCATGCAAAAAGATTGGGCATGCCTGTTTATAATTCGTGTACCAGGCAACTGAACAGCTTAGCAAAAACAATGGACATGGAGAATTAACACTATTAAGACCAGGTCATTGGTACGTAAGTAGAAGCTGGGCCCATGTTTGTGAATGATGTCACTGACAGACAGCATATAAATTAGGAATAGGAGGTAGCAGGTGAACCACTGAGGGAGATAGAAAGACTGAAATAAGGCATTTAAGGGTGGAACCAAAATAGGTTGACTGCCACAGAGGAGCAGGATGGAGAACTCAATGTAATGTAAAAATCTATGCAGCGGCTGAGAAGGGAAAGTATGCTGTGGTCAGTCATGCAGGATACCATTTCAGAGACAGCGGAATATCCTTGATTTGATCCCTGTATGCAGAGTTAACTAGGGTTCGAGAAAGAAAACAAAAATACCTAGGGTTCACGTTCCTGAACAATTCAGCACACTGATGGGATGTCCACATGTGTGGCTATCCAAAAGGATAGGATAGTATTCAGCTCCAAAACCCCAACAACCTGCAGCACCAAATATTAAGGCTTAAACATGAAGGATCACCAATTAATGAGGTAGCAGAGAGCTGGTAACAGCAATAGAATCATAGCCCAGTTGTACGTCACTAACTTTGACAGGAAGAGAAGAGAAAATTATAAGCAAAGTGTAAGGAATTGAACTGTCTGTCCATCAATGGACACTGTGTTCTTCTCCAGATGGAATTGATTTGTATTGTCCCTATATTATGACAGGAGGTTTCTCACTACGAATCCATTATGCTTGCATTGGGAGTATTGGATGTTCTCAGTCAGTTTTGTCACTGGAAGTACTGTTCTAGTGTCTACCTCTGATATGCCCACCTTAACAAGCTTTCCCACACAAAGGGGCAGTCCATCTGTATCTGACTAACACAATGTCGTGACAAAACATTAACCAATAAACAAACAAACAAACAATCTGCAAACCTTCTGCTATGCTGCCTTTGATGTTCTAGTTCATGTTCTGCCTAAACTATGAGAAACTGGCAATTATCTCAATCAACATGTTTCCTTAGAACTCAGTGGTACGACACAAAAGGCAGTTTCAAATGCTTTGGTCTCCAGTCGCACTGCATGGGGCTTGTGTCTGCCCACATAATGTCTTAAAGCTGCAACATCTTATAGTAAGATACTGTCCGGAATTACACTTTGTGTAATAGTAAGAAAAATATATGGAAAGCGCTGAAAGATTCACGAGTATTTCAGGAAAAAAACTGATAGTTAGTTTGCATTCACTTTAGCAGCTCTTTCCATCAACTGCATCCCCCTTTCAAAACATTTTACAAAGAATTATTAGGCCAAAATTCCTGACCAAACACGTGAGAGGACAAGAGGCTGAGCTATATCAGGTGGTTGGGGGAGGTGGCAGAATTTGGTCTGTCACCCAGTTTCGCTAGGGCTCCATGACTTCTCTTCTACCAATAAACAAACAGTTGAAAGGCATTTCTTCCATCCACCTCTTCCTTCCTGACTTCACTAACAAGAGGCAGGACTGAAGGAAGAACATTCCCTGAAAGAAACCCTGCTGGGTCCATGTTTCTGGTGGTCAGTTGATAGTATGCCCCCTTACACTTTTGCGACCAGGTGATCCTAACGCTGGTTTTCTGACAGGAAATTATTTGCCGCATGGGAGAAATGGCAGCATTTTCCTTTTTAAACCTCCACTCCTCAACCGGGACACACCCTCCCCAGGCTCCAATATTCTTGCTCTCCCACAGGGTGGGGAGCACCATAAATGCTGTGAAAGCCCATTCCCTTTATGTTAATGACTCCATCCCTGGGATTTGGAACAAAATGCCGTAATTCGGGCAGCATTGTGATGAATGCACCATTATCATCACCATCCTATTTCCCTCTTTTTAACTCAATGGCCTTACAACTACACTGCCATTATTAGTGCATGAATTCATTGTGGAGAGTGATTTGCAGTCGGATGCTCCCAATGCAAAGCGATGGAGTGACATTTGCAGAGAGTACTGGAAAAAAAGTTGTAAGTGCACCTTCCATCCATTTATATAAAGTCCCCAATTTCTCAGCTCATGCTCCTTACAAGTACCTCTGGCATGTTGATATGATTTGCTTCCCTTGTTGTTTTAACGGGTGTTAAAACTGTTGGATTTGAGTGTTCATTTGCTAAAAATGTGCAATTTCAAGGCCAATCTATCTAGTTCAAGAAAGCTTTGGATTTACCTGACACATGCATGATGCAAACGATAAGGGGCGTGTGATGCAGTTTGATTAGCTGCTTTTTAGTGAGTGGTATGAAAAACACAATATAAGCCACACTCTCAAAAAAACTTCAATTCACAAAATAGAACCAATTACAACCCTCAAAAAAAAAACAAATGCGAGAAAACCTTTGAAAGTTATAACAATCCTTCATTTTGATCATTTAATTCTCCACCTTCTCCACCAGCACCTTGGGCAGAATTTTGCTCTTGGCGTATGACTCAGTGGGGGCAGCCGGGAAGCTGAGCACCACCCGCGATCAGCACCACACCACGGTTTCATGCTGGCAGGCCAATTAAGGCCCACCCAGCGTGAAACGCGGGCAGCAGTGCTCAGCGCTGCCTGTGTGGGCAGGGGGAGGGGGGTGAGCAGGCCAAGCGTGAACTGTGCACTTGCCGCGAGAGAGCGCTGAATAATCTCTCTGAGGCACAGAGCTGCCTCAGGGAGATGAAGCACTCTTTAAAAAAAAAAATAAAAATATCATAGAGTCACACGAGGGGACATGTTTTGTCACATGAGCAGGGACATGTTTTTAATTCAAGGGTAAAATTTTTATTTGCTTTAGGAAACCTCATCCTGCCTGTGGATGAGGTTTCCTAAAAGGTGCAAAGGCCTCTTGGCCTTTTCGCCTGCCAGCCAACCGTAAGGTTGGACTGGCAGTGTAAATTTGAATTTAATTACCTTTTTAATGGCCTTACCAGGCCTTTTAATTGTTAGCGGGCAGGCTGCTGACTCTGGCGCGCACCCGCCGAACATAATATCGCGGGACTGCACGATGACGTCGGGACGCTTGCCCAATGTCATCATGCGTCACTTTACACTCGGCCAGGTCAGGCGCACAACTGCCCGTCGAGCTTAATATTCTGCCCCTTGCAACTATTTTAGGGACTCCTGCCAAGGAGCTGTTGATTTCTCAACCTCCTTGCCATATTTCCTCAGGGGACCATCAGTAGTCCTCCTAGATTTTTACCAGCCTTGAGCATTTTGTTCCCTTCCCTATACATAGATCGGTGCAGGGACAGCACACCTTGGTTCCCAGCTGCACTGACATAATACAAGAAGTAATTTTACACACACACATGAACCAACCTACTGGCAGAAGTGGTTAAATCGCTTCAATGATTAAATCATATATTCAAGAATAAACCTCTAAACTATTCCATATTGTTGCATTCAAAATGCTTTCACACTTACTGGGACTAATGCTTCGTCTGACGGGGGAAGGGCTACGGCTTCGGGAAGACTGTAAAACACGTGATAAAATGTCAGCTCTCAATCTTGCAGCTGCAAAACAGCTGTACACTCTTACTGCATGAAACAAGAAATGATTAATGAAAACATAAGGAGCACAGTCACCCACACAATGCAGCTCAAAATTGAGCCAAATGACTTATTATAGTTCTTAGCAACACTCAATGGAGCTGCCTCAAGGATGCTAGGTGGACAACGTTACCAAGTTAACCCAATATTGACTAATCCTATTATTTACACTGGGCATTATGGATAGGCCTGATGGCTAAAAGAGGTGATACTTGATGTAATGTTGAAAAGCTGCATTACAGATTACTACAATCTGCAGCAGAATACAGCTAGGAGTGTTGTCTGGATCCATCATTTGACTGAAATGGTTATCTCAAGGATTATATCAGCAATACAAATTAAAGCCAGATAAACTGTTGAATTGGCCATGGTCCAGGTAATCTGCATTAATGCTTATCCCCTGTGGATATTCTGCCCCCAAGGTGGAGTGCCGTGCCTCTTCAGCAACTATGGCACTGATTTTGAGAGGCTTTGCTGGGGTCACACAGCCAAGCAAGTGCAGGTCACAAAATTAGATGCATGGCACTTAGCAGCTAATGAGAATACCTTCATTTTAGAAACTGCGTTGGTGACTAGCACTAACATCAGTAAGGCTCCCTTGATCATTTTAAAGATCTCAATTAGATCACCTCTCAACTTTATAAGTTCAAGAGAATATTAAAATTATACACCTTGTCCTGATAATTTAACCCTTTAAGCTCTGGTATAATTCTGGGGAATCTACACTGTACCTCTCCAAAGCCCATATATCCTTCCTATCGACTTTGGCAGAAAATGTGTACTTAATGTGGCCACTCAATGGGATATTGGAAAACCTATAGGTAATATGTGAGATTGTTCAGTTGTAATGATACTGATACATTGGCTGGGATTCTGTGGGGTCAACACATGTCTGGTCCACCAGTTGGAGAATAGGCAGGTAACCCCCGTCAGTTCCATGGCAGTGGCCTGATGGAATCAAATGCTTTCAGGCACCTAAGTCACCATCAGGCCTTCCAAGTGTCTGAGGTCCTCAGCAGGGGAAATCCTGCTTGGCAAGAACTGCCGGCCAGAGACTGACAGCCCCTCATACTACCAGCACCAGCAGGGGCAGCTGGCAGCACTACCCCTGCCCGAGGCCCATAATTATCGTGGGATCCCAGATCAAAGATGAGCGAAGGCAGGATGGGGATCAGGAAATGAAAGTTGCGGGGGAGGGGGCAAGGGCGAGGGATTTCTTTCAGTGGCCGCCCCACTATCTGATGCAAGGATTCTAGATTGGGTAGGGTGCCTAGTAGCGGACCTGCCCGCTGCCACCCCGAGGTCTGCTGGCAAACCCAAATTGTGTTTGCTGGACAGCCTTCCTAGGAGGCCACCACTAAATTATGATGGGTTCAGGATAATGGGTGTCAATTGGCTCATTACTGGGCTTAATACACATGCTGGTGGCAGCTGCCAATCCTACATCAGCTCCTTCCACCCTTCACCTTTATTGGGGTAGCTTTTGGTGCCACCGGGAGACTGACGCGTGACTGGCCGCCATGTTTCCCACCGCAACGGGCTACATAAAATCCAGCCCATTAGTTTTTGTTTTAAAAACTGTGTAGAAAAAGCTGTAAGTTATCAACAAAACATTAATAGGTAATGCAATTCTAGCTTTCTTGGTATTTTTAAACACAAAACAGTAAATTTATTGCATTCCAAAAGAAAATAATAGTTTCCAATTCTGGGTTTTTAAATTGAAATATCTTAAAGCTAACACATTAATGGTATGGCACTGCATGTTGGTGCTCCAGCACATTGTGCTGACAATGATGCTTTACATGGTTAATTCCTGATCCCAGTTGTGCTGGCATTCGAGGTACAGAACAGAGATTAGGGGCTCAATTTTTGTGGAGGAGATGGGAAGATTAAGTCAGGGAGCATGGGGCACATGTATGAGGAGGCATTAAAAAGTTGTTGCCATTCTTTTTAAACTTACCTGTCAAAAGGCTCCCAAATCCAGACTATGGTTCACGCTTCCTCCGAGGAGCCGTGAAACACAAGGCCTAGAAAAGCTGGTCAGACTCCACTGGTAATAAGGTGCCTATTCCCTCAATTGAGCCAGACAGGTTGGGAGTGCAGGGTACGGGCTTACCACCCACACCCTTATCCCACCCCAGCGAAAATTGATGGAAGTGGAAATGGGGGCAGGAATTCCAGAGTTGGCTCCTGCTTGCCATTTTTAAATCTCACCCCACCTCCATTCAGATATGGATGGAGGCATGAAATCCGGGCCTAAGTCTCTGCATACTGGGGAAGAGGATCCCAGTCCAATCCCTGTCCAAAGCAGTGGTACAATTCATCATCTACCCCCAGCAATAGCCAAAGTAAAATTAAAGAAAATAGATTTAAAATCACATACATATTTGTATTAACCATGGCTGTAATGCTTTAGTTTAAAAGCAGTTAGTCTACTATCACTTTGTATTGTTAGAGTCACAGCAAGAGACATTTCAAAAGAACCTACCAGGCCACGGGTTGGACTGATAGAACGAGAACGAATGGGACTGGAACTTCTGCTTCGGCTTTTACTTGGCGACCACTAACTCAATAAAAAAGCAAAGATTACCAATAGAAATGAAGCCTTTTACCATAAGTTTAGAATAACTCTATCATTCTACAGTAACTGAGTACAAATCCCAAAAAATTACCATTAAAAAGTATGTCAATGTCATATGATTAAAGGGAGTATTTTTATTTCAAGTAATCCCCAATTTTATAGAAAGAAATATACACAAAGATTGTATATTTAAAAATAACTGGGTCTCCTTTGCCATCCCCCCCCACCAAAACTCAATCAAGAGGCGCTACTTTGAACCCAGGGGAATCTATTGAAATAGTAGAGGCCACAACTTCAAACCAGCCTTAAGAGCTTATTTGGAAAACATACTAAAGATGTGGATGTGGAGTGCACAGTGCAGTTTCCTAGGCTCGCAAGATTAGACTACTAAACAAAATATATTTTAAAATATTCTTAAATGAATGTACCGGATACAAAGTTCTCTAGATTCGGGGAAGGTCCCCTTTAGATTGGAAGATAGCAAATGTAACTCCATTATTCAAAAAAGGGAGGGAGACAGTAGTGGGACACTACAGGCCAGTTAGCCTAACATCTGTCATAGGGAAAATGTTAAAAGCTATTATTAAAGAAGTTATAGCAGGGTGCTAGGATTAGCTCAATGTCATCAGACAGAGTCAACATGGTTTTGTGAAAGAGAAATAGTGCTTAACCAACTTATTGGAGTTCTTTGAGGAAGTAACATGTGCAGTGGATAAAGAGGAACCAGTGGATGTACTGTACTTAGATTTCCAGAAGGCATCTGATAAAGTGTCACATCAAAAGGTTCTTGCGGAAAATAAAAAGTTCATGGCATAGGGGGTAACATATTGACATGGATAGAAGATTGGCTGGGTAACAGGAAGCAGAGAGTAGGCATAAATGGGTCTTTTTCAGGTTGGCCAGATGTAATGAGTGGTGTGCCACAGGGATCAGTGCTGGGACCTCAACAGTTTACAATTTATATAAATGACTTGGATGAAGGGATGGTTGCCAAATTTGCTGATGACACAAAGATAGGTAGAAAAGTAAGGAGGCTATAAAAAGATATAGATAGGTTAAGTGAGTGGGAAAAGATCTTGCAAATGGAGTATAATGTGGGAGAATGTGAAATCGTTCATTTTGGCATGAAGAATAAAAAAGAAACATATTATCTAAATGGTGAGAGACTGCAGAGCTCTGAGGCGCAGAGAGATCTGGGTATCCTAGTGCATGAATCACAAAAGGTTAGTATGCAGGTACAGCAGGTAATAGTATGTTATCATTTACTGTGAGGGGAATTGAATTCTAAAGTAGGGAGGTACAGTGCACTAGTAAGATTACAGTTGGAGTACTGGTCAGCTTATTTAATGAAGGATGTAAATGCGTTGGAAGCAGATCAGAGAAGGTTTACCAGGCTAATACCTGGAATGGGTGGGTTGTCTTATGAGGAAAGGCTGGACAGGTTAGGCTGTATCCACTGGAATTTAGAAGAGTAAGAGGCGACTTGATTGAAACATACAAGATCCTGAAGGGTCTTAACAGGGTAGATGTGGAGAGGATGTTCCCTCTTGTGGAAGAATCTAGAGCTAGGGGTCACTGTTTAAAAATGGGTCGCCCATTTAAAATAGAGATGAGGTGAAATTCTTTCTCCCAGAGGGTCGCGAGTCTTTGGAGCTCTCTTCCTGAAAAGGCGGTGGAAGCAGAGTCTTTGAATATTTTTAAGGCAGAGGTAGATAGATTCTTGGTAAGCAAGGGGGTGATAGGTTATCGGGGGCAGGTGGGATGCACATTTCAGGTTACTATCAGATCAGCCATGATCATATTAAATGGCAGAGCAGACTCGATGGACCATAGGTCTACTCCTATTCCTTGTTCATATGTTCATAATTGTTTTAAGGAGTGATATCATTATTAGGCTAGCAAGCATCAGATTATTGTTTCAAAAAGCAAAATTAATTGTTTTTTGAAGTTATATGTTGAATCTACTCACTACCTATCAACTATGACAACAGAAAAGTATAGATTAGGTGAACAACAAGTATGTAGTACATGTGACCTATATTTCATATGGGTCTAAATGTGAGCTGTGCGCCAATTTGGACAAAGAGTAGTTAACCCAGTGAATTAGAGTCATTTCAGCCTCATATTGTTGTTTTTTTCTTCCCCCACCCCCCATTAGACTACTGATAATTTTAAGTAGAGGGGAATTGGCCACTTTATAGTCAGATTGTTACAATGATGCACATTTATATCATGTCATTAACATAGCAAAGTGTCCCAAGGTGCTTTACAGAAATGATTATCAAACAAAGTCTGACACTGATCCATATTAGGGGATATTAAATCATGTGATCAAATCCTTGGTCAAAGAGATAGGTTTCAGTGAGCATCTTAAAAGAATAAAGGGGTGGAGAGGTTTGAGGAAGGAATTCCAGAGCTTAAGGCAGCAGATGGAATAACCAATCATGAAGCAATTAAAATCAGGGATATAAAGGAGGTTACAATTGGATAAGTGCAAAGATCTTGGTAGACTTGCTGGCTGGAGGATATTAGAGATGAGGAAAATGGCCCTGGAGGGATTTGAACACAAGAATGAGAATTACAGCCCATAATCGGCTATTCCTTTTTAACCACCAACATAGGTTTCCCAACTCACCAGAGCTCCTCTTTTTGTGAATGCTTCTCCCTTAGCAATGACAGTGTCATTTTCTATCAGGGCTGGCCAGAGGTGATAGACCACCAGTGGAGCGGTGAAATCAGAATCATAGCTGCGGCGATACCTGAAGGGATCAAAAAAATGTTTTGTTCTTTAAAATTTTACAAGCAGTCAGAACTGTGCAATAAAACAGAATCTTACAATAGATCTACATAATGAGCGCTTGTGAGGAAACTATATTCATGTGTAAATTCGATCTTGTTGTCATTCCGTATGACTTGTGCTGAATGTTTCATTGTGATTCAATCTTCATCCAGTTATAGCACTATCGCTCAGGTCAGGTGATGGTGCATTCAAACAAGCTGCAGTCCAGAAACTGGAACGTGTAATCCAGGCTGGCACTCCAATGACATATTGAGCAAGTGCTGCACCGTTGGTAGTGCCGATTTCAAATGATATTTTAAACTACCCTAGCAAGATTGAAGAACAGCAGGGCAGCCCCAACCCCCCACTGGTGTCCTGGCTAGATTTATCCCCCAGCTATCACCAGTAAAACAGATCATCTGTTTGCAGACCTTGCTATGAGCAAATTGGGTGGTATATTTCCCTACATTACAGTAGTGACTACAGTTCAAAATTACTTCAATGGTTGTGAAGTATTTTGGGATGTCCTGAGGTCATGAAAGGGCAATTCTTTTTTTTGCTTCCTCACTATTTGGGGTGGTTAACAGCAATTTTAAGAAATGAACTTGCTTCTGTCCAGTTTTGTATAGCTGTATTTGAGAAAAGGCTACTCGATCAGTCCAGTTTCACATACAGTCAAATACTTTGCACTGTGTCCTACTTTTGTACAATGTTAATTTCAATTCCTTAAATATTTTACAATTTCTATCTTTTTTTTTCCATTACACAAATACATAAAAGTGGTCATTTACCAACTGTGCCTTGCAAAATAAATGCCAGCACATCAGGAAGTTACCTGTCAAATCCCATAATTTTTCACTCATTTCTGAGCAAATGAGTAATTTAAAGTAAAGGTGTAAAATTACTTTGTTACAATACGAAACAGAGAAAGGTTGTGACTCAAAGTTTTGGTGCACTTCTTAACAAAACTTACTTTTATGCTAAAAAGATAATTACGAATTCTGGGAATCTGAAATAAAGCCAGAAAATGACAGAAATGCATGGCATGTTAATTAACATCCAAAAGAGAAAAGGGAAAGATTATATATTGGGGCCTAGAACTTTAACCTTCCTTTATCTTTCAGGTGTTGATTAATCCACTGTGAATTTCCAGCAGTTTGTTTTGAGTTTTGATTTTAAATTTGGCCTTGCAGTGGCAGAGCAGGAACAAAGTGATACCGAATTCTGTCTCTATCATTTTATTATGGTTGTTAGTTAATTCAACTCCGGAATGATGCTCATGTAGTCATTAACCAAAAGACTATGCCAGGAGATTTCTCAAGAGTTTTGCCTGCTAGTGTTACTTTTTGCAAGAGCAGCAGAAACCCCTTTTCTGCATGTAAAGGCAAGTAAAGAAATTCAGGTTCATATCACCCATATCTATTTAAACAACTGAACAGGCTCAAATGGCTAAGTCTGCCTATGGCATAAAGGGAACTGGTGACAAATTACAGAGTTGGACAAGTGGCTGTTTAGCCTTGTATAAAGTGAAATATACTTCAAAAAACTTGAGGACTTAGATCATCATGTACAAAAAGCTCATCTGGTGCATTAGTGTAGCAGTTTTGTTACTGGACTCATAATCCTGAGAGCTGGTCCTAATTGAGCAGCTCCATGTGCTAAACAGCCTACTCCTGTTCCTATCCTCTGAAGCCAGGTCCATGGGATTATTTTTTCAAGGCTCCACAATGCTGTCAATTCTCTGCAAAGAGAGTTTCTCTCTATTTAGCATACAAGAGAAAACCATCAGGTCAGCAGTCCACAAATTCCAATACGAATTATAACTTGAGGCCATAATTACCAGTATCAGGAAAGACTGCTGCAGGCTGGGATTCTCTTTCTAGGAAAGCAAAGGCTGAGAGGCGATCCCATAGACCTTGGAGAGTTCACAACCAGGCATACATGGAGGATAGTCCCAACAGGGAATTCAGGAGAAACACAGGTCGTGTAATTCAATGAATACAATAATAAACTCAAATTTATGTAGCACTTCTAATGTTGTGCAACATCCCAAGAAGATCTGCATTTATTATTTTTGCTGTGATTCGTGATGATAAAATATTTTTAAAAGTGAGGAAGTGGATTTAGATTTTAGAGACAGCAAATTTAAGGGGACAGTAGCAATGTTACTGGACTAGTAATCCAGAGGCCCAACTAATTCTCCGGAGACATGAGTTCAAATCCCATCATGAGGGAACTTAAATCCAATAAATGGAATAAGAGGCTAGTCTCATTAATAATGATCATGAAACTACTAGACTGTTGTAAAAACCTATCTGGTTCACTAATGTCCTTCAGGAGAGGAAATATGTTTCCAATATCGCTTCTCTCCAGTATCATTGCAGACAAAGTAATAATTAGGTTGATGCATTGCTTTCCCCTTTTTAGAAGAAATAAAGGCCGAGAAACAATTATTGGCAATATCAGTGGATAAATATTTACATTAAAATGAAATTCCTCTGATTGCCATTTTTGGAAGAACACAAGAAATAGGAACAGGAGCAGACCATATGGCTCATCCAACCTGCTCTGCCTTTCAATATGATCATGGAAGGGTGTTAACACAAATGAAATAAATGGGTTAACACTTGTGTGGCATTCCTCTATTGGCCACTGTAACATAAGTCCATTAAACCTCTGTCTGCTGATATCGCTGGTAGAGAAATATAATTGGGATACGAAACAATGGTGAGTAACTAGGTTAGATACCACTAATTGACCCGTAGCTCAACACATTTAAAGAATTCCCATTGAATGTCACAGCACCGATTGCTTTATGGAACATAAATATAAAAAGCCAAAAATAAAGTTTTAAAGACAGGTTGTTACCATCAGCAAGTTACTGGAATAAATTCCAACTACACCAATACACTAAATATGTACTATGAAAATGTCAAAGTGTCTCAAAACTATCTAGGAGCTTTCTTGTGGTGCCATTGTGGTTAAAATTATGTTATCTCCTCCAGGCTCTCTCCCTCCCAAAATGGGGACAATCCCCCTTCAATTAGGCATTATTCATGATTTATGGATATAAACATAGAATATAGGAGCAGGAGTAGGTTATTTGCCCCTCCATGCCTGCTCCGCCATTCAATATAATCATGGGATGATCCTCTATCTCAACACTGTACACCCGCACTCTTCCCATCCCCCTTGATGCCTATAAAAACATAGAAAATGTTGACATTCATGGACTTCCTACAAATATAACATCTCTGGTATGATATGCTAGGTTTGCTTAAAAGACTTGCATTTATATAGTGCCTTACACAGCCTCAGAATATCACAGCCAATGAGGTCCTTTTGAAGAGTAACCACCACTGTGTATAGGGAAATGCAGTAGCAACTTTGAACAATGCTGGGTTGCTTAGCACACGCTTTTTCCAGATGTGTAGGAGGAAGCAATTTGCTCACCACAAACACTATGGTTTAGTTCATTGTGATAAAATGAAGGGCACTCTCACTTTTTCTCATTGAAAAGTTCACCATCTGTTGTGAAGGCAACGTCAAGCGGGGGCTCCAGCGTCTGCATGGCAAAGGCTACACGGCACACATCACGGATAAAACTGCTGATCATTATAAAGTCAACCTCAGGTGGGAAGGAAATCTTAGGATTGACACTCATGTTGCGGATCACATCCTGTTGAAACACAAGTTTTTTTTTAAAAAACAGGCCATCCTATAGTTAAATATGTCTCATCCAGTATTATATCCCACAAAAATACTGGTGAATTAAAGTGAGACTTTCAGCTATAACATCACAGTTGTATCAGCTGACTTTAAGCTAGTTGAGGTCAGTGGCTGCCCTGCAAGTTTAGAAAAATTCACCAAACAAGTTAGAGATTCAGAACATAAGCCTGAATCTTCTGGTCGGCGTGCGGGAGGCTTATGTCCCGACGTCACCGCGCGTCATTCCGATCTTCAGTTTGGTAGGCATGCACCGGAGTCAGCTGTGTGTCTGCTAAACAGTCAAAGGCCTGTTAAGGCCAATAATCACCTAATTAAACTGATTGTCTGGGCTGCCCATCCAATCTTAAGGCTTTCATTGGGAATCGATATGGAACTCATTGCCTGATAGGTGGTAGAGACAGAAACACTCAACGCATTTAAAAAGAACACTTGGATATTCACTGGAGTGGTATAACCTACAGGGCTATGGACCAAGAGCTGGAAGGTGGGATTAGGCTGGATAGCTCTCCTATTGCAACAGATGAGTGTCCTCGACCCAGGCTATTCAGCCTTCTTTGTATTGTGGGTACAATAGATGCAGCTTTAGTGGAATGGGTGCCCACTAACAGCAGTCTACGAAATCAACGGAAAAGAAAATCGGCATGGTATAAAACCAACCGCTAAAGCACTGTCATCTATTTGGCACTACTGCCCAAGATAATTTCACCCTGCCCTGTTTATTTATAAAAGAACTCAAGTCTGCTGCCATACTAAAAGAACAACAAAGGACAGATATCAGTCCAAATTAAAATCAGAAATAAGACAAGCTCATCATGACTAAATAAACAGGCACTAAAGATTTCTTTTCATTCCCCTTCTCTTGTGTGTGGATCTACCTGTGTAAAAAAAAAATTCTGCTTCAAGACATTAATTAAAATGTATGAATGCTAAATACTGGCCATGTAAGCAAATCAGGTTAGTATTTGGTTTCGTTTAATGTATTCCAGCTGCAAGTTTTTCTCTTTAAAAATCGAGCTGCATCATTACTAATGTATATGGACCATGATCTGAAAAGGGCTGAGGGTCGATTAAGTTTGTTGTTTGTTTTCAGCGAATTGTAATAGTTACAGACATGGGTCTGGGTATTCAAGGGTATCACTGTACAGATATTTTCAGCTCTTGCAAATATCCAAAAATAAATGCTAGGATATAAGTTACCATCACTGATGTTGCTATATGAGTGCATAACATTTCAAATTCCTCCACTATTTGATGGAAGCATTAATTAACACCTCTGTTAAAATACTGGAGGAAAGCATTAGTTATTCTGATCCAACCTTATGTTCAATAATCACTTCTATTTTCTTAAGCTGATATTTATGAGACCAACATAGCAAGCATAAGAGAATTTTTCTGAAATATTTAGGGCAAAATTTTTAGTTCGTTGGGCAGCTGCACGCTGGACCCAACCAAGCGTGAAATGACACGCATTGACATCAGCCAAGCATGCCAAATTCAACATGTAGTCACACGATAGTTCAGTCGGCAGGCACATGCCAGAGCCAGCAGTGTGCCCGCTGACAATTAAAAGGACTATTAAGGCCATTAAGTAATCAATTGTCTTCAATTTTTCACTGCCAGTCCAACCTAACAGTTGACGGGTAGGCGAAAAGGCCAAGCGGCCTTTGCATTTTTTTGGAAACCTCATCCATGGGCGGGGTGAGGTTTCCAAAAGAAATACAAATAAAAACTTCATTTTGTAATTAAAAATATGTCCCTGCTCATGTGACAGAGTCACATGATGGAACGTTTCACTAATTTTTCTGCTCTTTATCTTTTTTTAATTCTTCATCTCCCCAAGGTAGCTCCGTGCCTCAGGGAGATTATTTTACACTCTCTCACATGCATGTGTGAAGTCCGCGCTAGGCCTGCTTGCACTCCCTCCGCCCCGCACAGGCAGCGCTCAGTGCTGCCACTTGCGAATCACGCTGGACGTCACAGACTGCTGCCAATCATGGGCAGTGGTCGGCTTCCTGACCCCGCCCCCCCCACTGCCGATCCCGCACACCAAGAGCAAAATTCAGCATAAATAATAAATATTTTAATATATGTTAAACGAAAACTGAAATCGAAAGATTCAAAACTATTCCGACTCTTTTTGATTTCCAGTATAAGTAAGTGGGTCAAAAACAGAAAATGTGGAAAAACTCACACTCAGCAGGTCTAGCAGCATTGTGGAGAAAGAAACAGAGTTAATATTTTTAATCCATATGACCCTTCTTCAGAGCTTCCTATAAGGACTCCATCCCATTCTCTCAGTTCCCTCGCCTCTGTTGCATCTGTTCCGATGATGCCACTTTCCAAGATGGCGCTTCTGACAGGTCTTCCTTCTTCCTTAACCGAGGTTCCCCACTGTGGTTGACAGGGCCCTCAACCATGTCCGACCCATCTCCCACGCCTCTGCTCTCATACCTTCCCCTCCCTCCCAGAACCATTGTAGGGTCCCCCTTGTCCTCACTTTTCACCCCACCAGCCTCCGCATTCAAAGGATCATCCTCCGCCATATCCGCCAACTCCAGCATGATGCTACCACAAAACGCATCTTCCCCTCACACCCCCCGGCCACCCCCTCAGCATTCCATATGGGCTGTTCCCTCCGGGACACCCTGGTCCACTTCTCCAGCACCCCCAACACCTCATCCCCTTTCCATGGCACCTTCCCTGCCCCTTTACCTCCTCCCTCCTCAACTTCCAAGGGCCCAAACACTCCTTTCAGATGCACCTCCTTCAATTTTGTCTACTGCATTCACTGCTCCCAATGTGGTCTCCTCTACATTGGGAAGGAGACCAAACGCAGACTGGGTGGCTGCTTTGCGGAACACCTTCGGTCTGTCCGCAAGCATGACCCAGACCTTCCTGTTGCTTGCCGTTTTAACACACCATCCTGCTCTCATGCCCACATGTCCATCCTTGACCTGCTGCAATGTTCCAGTGAAACTCAATGCAAACTGGAAGAACAGCACCTCATCTTCTGATTAGGCACTTTACAGCCTTCCGGACTTAACATTGAGTTCAACAACTTCAGACCATGAACTCTCTCCTCCAAGCTCACCCCTTTTTTATCCATTCATTTTTATTTTTATCCACTTATTTTCATTCATTTATTCATTGTTTTATCCCCTTTTTTATCCCATCTATCCCATTTTCTATCGTTTTTCCCCACCACTGCCCCCTCCCCCCGTCCCATCCCCTAAAGGGCCATCTGTTACTTGTTCCATGTTGTTCTTTCACACAATGCTTACCCTTGTTCTGCCATTATCGCATTTTGCTTTCTTACCTTTACGCCGCTATCAGCATCTTTGTTAGCACTAACCACTGCCATTAACACTCCCTTTGTCCTTTAGTTCATGACATCTTTGTCAATCTCTCCTTTGTGCCCACCTATCGCTGACCTTCTATCCAGCTTCACCTGCTCCACCCCCCTTAATCAGTATAAATTTCATCACATTTCCACTTCCCTTTAGTCCTGAAGAAGGGTCACATGGACTCGAAACATTAACTGTGGCCAGGATTTTCCCCTCAGCGATTTGGGGGCGGGGCCCACTCGCCAAGGGGAAAATGACGCGCGATGACGACGGGAGGAACCCCCAACGTCATCCCGCCCCATTTAAATTTTTAGGAAGGCGGGCGGACAGCGAAATCAGCCATTGACAGGTTAATTAAAGTAATTAAAGACCTACCCGGCCAACCTCAAGGCTGGCGGGCAGGCCAAGAGCCCCAGCAGGCTCCAGATTATTCATGAAACTTCAACCACTGGCGGGATGAAGTTTCATGTCCGTTTTGTAAAAAATTAATAAAGTTTATGTGTTCTTTATTAACATGTCCCATCTCGTGTGACATTGTCACGAGGGGACATGTTAAAAATGTTTTAATGTTTCTATTTTTAAAGTTTTTTCCACTGTCAGCAACCTCCCTGAGACAGGACTTTGCCTCAGGGAGAAGTGCGCTCTTTCCCGCGCATAGCGCTTCCTGTTGGGCAGGCCGCTGGGTGGGCCTTAATTGGCCCACCCACTTAAAATGGCGGTGGGCCCCGTTTCAGTGGCGGGGGTCAGCTGTCCGCCCGCCGCTGAGCCGGTGGGGCCCACACGCCATCCGAGGCAAGATTCTGCCCTGTTTCTCTCTCCACAGATGCTGCCAGACCTGCTGAGATTTTCCAGTATTTTCTGTTCTTGCTTCAGCTTTCCAGCATCCGCAGTAATTTGCTTTTATATAAGTAAGTGGATAGCATGGATTATTCAATTTAACTGGATTATTTTAATACGTGACAGCCTTCTGTGTCATAACACGATGGTTTGCGCCGTGGGGTTGGACATGAGGCCAATAGCCTAGTGGTTATGCTACTGAACTAGAAAATCAAGACATTGCAAGTTCAAATCCCACAGGTTGTGAACCTAAAATTATCTTTAACAGTAGTGAAAAGGCGTACACATAATAAATTGAATCAATTATACAAACAAGAGTCTACAGCGCACTTGACACATTTTTCCAATGTACTTTCATTCATACATACATTAATGCTGGACTGGACATCATAGAGATCCAGGTTGCGAATGATATAATCCATCACAGTTTCATCCAATGACTCTGGCCCAAGGTGAGAGGGAGAAAGTGTTTTCCTTACACGCAGTTTGAATTGTCGGAAAGCCATTTTGGCTGCTTGGAATGCCTCCTATGTTCAATGGGGAAAACAATCAGGTTAGAAACAAGAATTACCCTGTACCTTTTGATGTTTTATAAGCTGTTCCATTTTTGGGATATTTGCCTTAATGGATTTTCATTGCACATCACTAATTTAAGCTCACAGTCCATTCTGGTCTGTTTGCCACTTAAGTTGCATTTCTTCTGGGGATGATAGCACACAAGAAAAATAGTCTGTGTTTCATTTAAGGAGTGAAAACAATCTTTATAGCATGGCCCAAAATAACTTAAATAGTTGGAGAAGGAATTTTTTCTGCTTATTCTCTCTATGCTCAGTAGGAAAGTGTTTTACTGTGTACAGGGTGTGGTACTGAATAACAGAGACCAAGTCAGTCAAGGATTTAATTTAATGTGCCAAGTTAACTAATCTCAACTGGTTGGGTACTAAAGGCATGATAAATCACTATCCCTCGGCCAGGATTCCAGCTCCTGACTGTTATCCACTGTTGGAAGTGTGTGTGTTGGTAGCGGCATAGAAAAGAGTATTGAGCTTGGCTGTCATGACTTGCACAGAGTGCACTCCATGGACACTCGTGCCTAGACTTAGACAGGGAGAATGGTTACTGGGACGAAGTACTGGAAAGCTACCACCACCCACAAAGCCATATATAGAGTTGCCACTACCAGTGGAGGAAAACGTTTCAGCTCATTATATTGGTTCCAAAACTTGAACACTTACCTCCGGGTTCGGGAACTCCAGTTCCCGCCAGACCTCGGGATTCTGCACAAGTGCTGGTCGGGAACTGGCCGCACGAGCGGAGAGTCTTTTTCTGTTTCCATGTCTCCTGCGCATGCGCTGGCTGGGGGACGGCCATAGATTCACAGTTAGTGGTTTTTCTCGTCTTCAGGCCGGGAACCAGCCCTGCACACGTGCACAGAAGGAAAGGAAGAAAAATTGTGAAATGGCACAAAAAGCAGGTCAGGTGACCTGGAATTGAAGTGCTATTTGAGAGGCTGTGTCTCAGGGAGTAGGACTTAGGAAAGGGACAGAGAGGAGGTCCCAAACCAAGGAAGAGGTCCCAAACTAGGGAGTGGGGCAGAAAAAGGTCCCAGAAGACAGTCCCAGATAAGGGACAAGGGCAGAGATCAGAAACAAATCCTGTTAAGTAAAGTTGAGAGAAAGGAGCAGAGGAAAAGGCTCCAGGTTAAAAGAAAGAGCTGCGAGGAGCAGGCTTGAAGTGAAGTGGGCTCGAGAGAAGTCCTGAAGATCTGAGGGGGCAGCCAACCAAAGGCTGGTGACACCATTCTGCAGGCTGTAAGGGAATAGGTGCCCTTTTGGAGCAGTGGTGTTCTGCTTGGCACAGCCAGAGATCTGAAAATGTGCTTGGAAAGTGAAGCTCAAGTGTGCTCGGAGATCCGGGGGTAAGGAATCTCAGAAGGTGAGATTGAAACCCTGGAGCTTGATTCTTGTTGAAGCTGACTGAGTGGGAGTGATGTTTGGAGAAAATTCCAAGGCGAGTTCTTCGAACATGGAGATTAAAACCCTCATGAGAAAGATAGAGTTCAGTGAGACCGGTTGGCTCATGGTGTGACAAGCATCAGGGTGGGTTGTTGAGAGATCCATAGACTTTGCTTTGGTCGCATCTGTCATTTAATTTGGAATGCAGTGCATCTGACCACATGTACTGCATACTTACCCTGAATATTAGAATATAACATAGATATGGTAAATTGTTTTATCTTTCCTGATTTGTATGCGTCTTTAAAGAGATAGTGAAGGAATAGTGAATATTTGAATCACATTCTAGTGTTTGTCTTAAGATTTTTCCAACCTTTTTTGTCTGGTGTAATATAGTTCATTTTACTTGTTTAATAAATGTTTTATTTTGTGTGTCAAAAGCTCATCAGCAGACTCCTGTGAATTCGTTCAGTAACTTACCTCCATGGCTTCTAAAAAAAATAAAAGTTGAGATCTATCAAGCCAGGTTTCACTCTTGGATCTGACTTGTCCAGTAGCAACATCAGCTGTGATCATACCAATATAAGTACAGCTCTATAGCTGTTTGCCCTTTTATTGAAAGGCTATGGAACAATTGTGTGTTAAAAAGACATTCCTCAGCAACCATAGCGCCTTGATAAGTAGGAAACCCAAATTAACCAATTCCATTAGGAGATACAATATTCTTTCCTCTGTCCCCTGAACCCATCCATCATTATTTTGAGATGACATCCCGGAACTAATGGATGTGCACATCAGTTCTGAAAGCATTAGGAGGCAAATAGTAATGCTGGGTCACTGCTCAGTTTGAACATTTTCTAGGACATACCCAGCATGGAAACTGCCTGAAAAACATGTTTGCATGGTATGGAAATGGTGCAGGAAGAACAACATCCCCTCCCACTAGGGATTCTGCCATATATATCTGTGCCAGTTAGGAGCTGCAAAGACAGTGCTGCTTCTTATCTGGAAAAGGACATCAGTAAGCTTCAGCAATTTCCACTTGCCTCAGGCAAGTATTTTTTTCCCCCATTCTTTAATGCAGCAGGGCTGCGAATGCAGTAGAAATTTGGCTTGGCTCCAACTTCTGTCAGCAGAAAGCAGGTCAAAACAGTCATCCACAGACCAGAGGCAGTGCACATGACCTGTCTCTTAATTTAGAGCAAAAACCAATTCCCAGCCAGTCATCCACCCAACACTCCCCCAATGTATTAACCTGGAATGGCCAGGTTCTTCCAGAATTTAAGTCAGGAGTTTGCAAACAGTACACAACCCAATTTATGGTTGAGTAAGAAAAATTGAGGCTCCTCATCTATAATATTTCACAATATTCCATCTGCCGCCCCCCCACCCCACCAACTTCTTTTTTATAACCCTCGGAAAGAATAAAAATTCTCTTTTTATTTTGGTTTATACAATTGGATTGTCATGCATCTTCTATCTTATCCTAGTTAACATGTACTTTACATATCAACTACTTTCATGGTTACAAAGCTTCAAACGGTGGCTTAGATTGTGCACTAGTGGAAAACTGTACATTTGGCACAGATCAAAAAGTAAGAGCTTTCCTGTTGCAATGCAAAACAGATATCTTTCCTGTGCTGTTGTCAGTTTAGGATAGAATCCTTTCTTGAGGAAAAATAACTTTTCTGTTGCACAATTACAAATCTGATATTTCGTTACAGCAGCACTTTCCTTTCTGCACTATCCCCTTATCTTTACTTTAATGAACAATGAGCTACTCCTGCCTCTCACTAATATACTAGCTCAGGTCCTAGGCTCCAAACTTAAGCACCACACTAGTTCCCTAAAGGCGCAGAGGTGAAAATGAACATTACCCATACTTCAAAAAAACCAGCGCTGGATGCAGCGAAACTGCTGTCTGCACTGCCATCCAGTGCTAGAAAGTGCCACTGCACTAAATATTATAACATGACCTGAAAGAGGCCATGTCACCCTACACAGTTGTTGGAAAAGATTTTTTCTTCAGCTTATAGACAATGAAGCAGTTACTTGCACCACAAAACCATCATTATAGCATGTGTCATGAACATCTAAAAGGTGACACTGGGCCTTCCCAATCCCAAACTGCCAAAAAATATAAAATTACACAGGAGTTATGACACAGAAGCATTAAACTTAGTCCAACTTGCCTATGCTGATTTTTTATCCTCCACACAGGCAGTAGTCCTAATCCAATGTGCCCAAGTCCCATTATTCCCCTTTCCTCCAAACACCTATTTATTCTAGTTTTAAAACTTGTCATGTTCTTGGCTTCAAACTGCTAAATCCAGTAGTGCATTCTACAGCCTCACAAACCATGTAAACATTTCTCCTGCCTTCTGTCCAAAATATCTTTTATTATATCTGTCCTCTAGTTGTAGATTCAATGGAAACAGTCTTTTTCTGCCTATTTTGTACAAAATCAGTACCGCATTTTCAAGTCTTTCATCATATTTCTGACAACACAGAAATTCAGCAGGTCTGGCAGCACCTGTGGTAGAGATACAGAGCTAACAATTCAGATCAATGATCTTTTGTCAGAGCATGTTATTTTATGACTTTGGTGAAGGCCGTTTCAGTGCTGTGGCAGGAATAGCAACCTGATTACAGGTTCATTCATGTAATTGCTGGAAAGATGGGCACAGGTTTGGGTGGTAAACCACACATTTAAGAACTTCAGAGAGGAAAGGTAATGAAAACAAGTAGATGAGTTAAATGCAGGCATTTGACAGGTGCCATCTCAAAGGTTACTACACAAAATAAGAGCTCATGATGTAGGGAGTAATATATTAGCATGGATAGAGTTTTGGTTAGCTAACAGGAAACGGAGATTAGTGATAAATTTTCCAGGTATTTTTATTTTTGTTTTGTATTTCCAGCATCCGCAGTTTTTTGCTTTTATCTTAGTGTTTAATTGACTGCCACTTCTCTTCAAGGAATGCCTACCTTGAAGAAGTATTGCTCTTCTCTCCAACAGGATTTCCGTCTCTGCAGATGCTGTCAGACCTGCTGAGTTTTTCCAGGTATTTTTATTTTTGTTTTGGATTTCCAGCATCCGCAGTTTTTTGCTTTGATCTTAGTGATAAATGGGTCAATTTTGGGTTGGCAAGATGTGACATGTGGAGCACCACAGATCAGTGCTGTGGCCTCAACTATTTACAACTTATATCAATGATTTGGATGAAGGGACTGAATGTATGGCTGCTAAATTTGCTGATGACACAAAGGTAGGCAGGAAAGTAAGCTGTGAAGAGGACATAAGGAATCTGCAAAGGGATATTGATAGCTTAAGTGATTGGGTGAAAATTTGATAAATGGACTATAATGTGTGAAAATGTGAATTTGTTCACTTTGGCAGGAAGAATAGAAAAGCAGCATATTATCTAAACGGAGAGAGATTGCAGAGATAAGGTACAGCAAGTGATTAGGAAGGCAAATGGAATGCTTTGTTTATTGTAAGGGGAATGGAATATAAAAAGTAGGGATGCTTTGCTACAGTTGCACAGGGCATTGGTGAGACCACATCTAAAGTGCTGTGTACAGTTTTGGTCTCCTTATTTAAGAATGGAGATAACTCCATTAGTAGCAGTTCAGAAGGTTTACTTGATTGATTCCTGGAATGATCGGGTTATCTAATGAGGAAAGGTTGGACCTATATGAGGTGATCTTATTGAAACATAGAAAATTCTGAGGGGATTTGACAGAGTGGATGTTTCCCTTCGTGGGTAGACTACAACTAGGGTACACCGTTTAAAAATAAGGGGTCTCCCACAAGGGTCGGTAAGTCCGTGGAACTCTCTTCCCCAGAGTGTGTTAGCAGTAGGATCAATGAATATTTTTAAGGCAGAGGTAGATAGACTCTTGACTAACAAGGGAGCCAAAGGTATCTGGGGTATGCAGGCAAGTGGCAACGATCAGATCAGCCATGATCTTACTGAGTGGCAGAGCAGGCTGGAGGAGCCAAATGGCCTACTCCTGCTCCTAATTCGTATGTTCGTATGTCTCCCAAGGTATTTACCAACATCCTACATTTAACTCATCTACCTAATCTACTTTATTACTGTTCTTTCAACATAAATAATAGGGACATAGGGACAGGAATAGGCCATCATAGTACCTTGAGCCTGTCCCACCATTCAATCATATCATGGCTGATCTGTACATCATCTCCATTATTCACTTATCTATAGCATTTAATATCCTTACTTAACAAAAATCTCAGACTTGAAAATTCCAATTGTCCCAGCAGCCACAACATTTATTTGGAGAGGATTCCAAATTTCTACCAGCCTTTGTGTGAAAGGTGGCTCCTAATTTTCTTCTTAAATGACCTCACTCTAACTAAGATTATTTCCCCTTGTTCTTGATTTCCCATCAGAGGAAATATTTTCTCTGTATCTACCCTATTAAATCCTTTTAACATTTTAAACGCCTCGATAAGATCACTCTTCAATCTTTTCTATGTAAGGGAATATTGAAATGATTGGAATTGTCATGTAGCTGGTTTTGGACTGAGCTTTTTTAAAAATAAATAACAAGATTAGTTATTGGGTAAACAAAGTCCATAATGCAGGACACTACCTCGGTTGAGAAAGAGAAGAGAAAATACCAGTTGAATCAAGAAGTACTAATCAATGATGCCTAGCTTGAGATTTTAAAAGCGTGAATTTGACCCCCAGATGATTCTTGGATAATCATTGTTTGTATAAAATCTGAAATGTTACAAGCCTTTAGTACAATATGTATTGAATTATAGAATTGTTACAGCACAGAAGGATACCTTTCAGCCCAGTGCCAGCACTCTGAATGAGAAATTCACGAAGTGCTACTCCCCTCCACCTTTTCCCGTATCCCTACACACTCTTCCTTTCCAGATAATACTGTAATGTAATTCCCTCTTGAATGCCTCAATTGAACCTGCCTCTGTTCCTGCAACCCCTTTAGAATTATACACTTCATTTTATATCGTATCTCTGCATTCTTCCTACCAAAATTAATCACTTCACACTTCTCTTCACTGAACTTCATTTGCCATGTGTCCACCCTTCAACTTGTCTATGTCTTTTTGAAGTTCTACACCACCCTCCTCAGTTCACAATGCTTTCAACATTTGTATCATCTGCAAATTTTGAAATTGTGTCCTGTACGCCAAGGTATATATCAAGGTATATACATCAAGAAGAGCAAGAGTCGCAACACTGAGCCCAGTGGACTACAAACGCTCCTCCAGTCTGAAAAATATCCATTAACCAGTTTCCTGTCACTCAGCCAATTTTGTATCCACATTGCTACTGTCTCTTTTAGTCCATGGACTTTGCTCACAGGTCTGTTGTGTGGCACTGTATTAAATGCCTTTCGGAAGTTCATGCACGCCATAACAACATTACCCTCACCAACCCCCTCTGTTACCCCATCAAAAAAGCTCCAGCAAGTTAGTTAAACACATTTTGCCCTGAACAAATCCATGCTGATTTTCATTCATCAACCTGTATTTGCCTATTTGGCTATTAATTTTGTTCCGAATTATTGTTTCTAGAAGTTTACCCACCAAAGTTTTTCTTTTATTATTATTCTTTAAGGGATCTGGGTAATGCTGGCAAGGCCAGCATCTGTTGCCCATCCCTCAATTGCCTTTGACCGAGTGGCTAGGTCAGTCCACTGATGCCAACTCTGAGTCCAAGAAAGACTGAAAAATTATGGTCAATGCCTATGCAATTCCACCCTCACTTCCCTCAGTATCCTTGGATGTATTTCATCTGGTCCTGGTACCTTATCAACTTTAAGTACAGGCAGCCTATCCAATACTTCCTCCTTATCAATTTTAAACCCTTCAGTGTCTGAAGTACTTCCTCTTTCACCATGACCTGGGTAGCATCTTCTTCCTTGGTAAAGACAGATGCAAAGTATTTACTTACTGCTTCAGCCATGCCCCCTGCCTCCATGCATAAATCCCCTTTTTGGGGCCTCTAATCAGCCCCACTCCTCCTTTTACCACCCTATGCCTATAGAAGACTTTCGGATTTCCCCTTTATGGTGGGTGCCAGTCTCTTTTCATACTCTCTCTTTGTTTCTCTTATTTGCTTTTTCTCTCTCCCCTCTGAACCTTCTATATTCACTCTGCTTCTCAGTTGTATCATCCACCTGACACCTGTCATAAGCACACTTTTTTTTCATCTCAATGTCTATCTCTTTCATTAGTAAGGGAGCTCTGGATTTGTTTGCCCTACCTTTCCCCATCATGGGAATATACCCCGTGTTCAAACTATTTCTTCTTTAAAGGTAACCCATTGTTCAGTTACTGTTTTTCCTGCCATCCTTTAAATCCAAAGGATCTAGCCCAGATCCATGCTCATCCCATTGAGGTTAGCTCTCTCCCAGTTATTATACTCTGCATTGCTTCTTTATCCTTTTCTGTATCCAACCTAAACCTTATGATACAATGGTCACTGTCCCCTAAATATTCTCCCATAGATACCTGATCCATTTAGCCCTCCTCATTCCCAAGAACCAGGTCCAGCAATCCCTCCCTTCTCATTGGACTGGAAACATACTGAAGAAAATTCTCCTGAACTACGCTAGGAACTCTTGCCCCTCTGCCCTTTACTCTACTACTATCCCAGTCTATATTCAGATAATTAAAGTTCCCCCATTACAACTACTCTACAATTCTTGCATCTCTCTAATTTCCTTGCAAATTTGGGGAGATTTCAGAGAAATAGTCAGTGACGGTGAGGCAGCACAGAGTTTCATTCAACACAAATAAATTAGAATTGCATAAAATTTTATAGTACAGAAACAACAAAAAAGGTCTATGCCATTGTTTAGCTTCCTCCCACCTTACCTGCTATCATCCTATGAGCATATTCTTCTATTCCTTTCTTGTTCACATAGTTATCTAGCTTCCCCTCAAATGCATCCATGCTATTTGCCTCAACTCCTCCCTGTGGTAACAAGCTCCACATTCTCACTACTCTAAGTAAAGAAATTTCTGAATTCCCTATTGGATTTATTAGGGTTCTCTTCTATTTTAATGGCCTCTAGCTTTTGACTACCCTACAAGTGGAAACCTCTTCTCTGTGTATATCCTATCGAACTCCTTCATAACTTTAAAGACCACTATCAGGTCATCTCTCTGTCTTCCCTTTTCTAGAGGAAAGAGTTGCAACCTGTTTAATCTTTCCTGATACTTGTATCCACTCAGTTCTTATACTTTCCTTGTAAATGTATGCACTCTCTCTAGTGTTTCTATATCCTTATTGTGATACGGAAGCCGGAACTGTGCACAGTAATCTCTACTTACTGTTGTGGCAATGAATATTATTTTCTGCACCATCTCTAGATCATCAACATAACGTCGAAGGAGATTTTGTGCATTCAGACGTTCATTGGCATAAAGATCATTGAAGCGGGAAACCAATCGAGCGTGACGAGAGGCACTAGTCAGTTTAATACTGGTCAGTGAGTGACTGGTCACAGGGAAAAAAGAGATAGGAGAACGGCGTCCTGAGATTCTAAAGGAAAAATAAATCACTGGCGTTACTATATAAGTTAGGAAGCAAGTAATTCACAATATAAAACATGGAACGGAACTTTGGAATTAACATTATAAAACAACTGTACCTATTATTTTCTAGACAATTGCCAACTCTCGACGGTGGATGCAGGAAAAGAAAGAAACCTTAGACAACTTACAATGATCCTCTCCATCTTCTTCCATGGTCAGGTTTTTCAACAGGTACCAGCGCAGTTTTAAAATGCCTTTTAGCACTGGAACCTTGCCTCATTTGGGGGATTGGGGGAATATTTCCTCTATGTGATATGTGCAAATCACAAATAGTTTATAAAGAACACATTTATGCTTCTATTACACAAAGGGCAGAAAGCAAACCTTCCTACCTTGTCTTTTATTTCACTCAGGTGGGCAAGATTTCCTTTCTTCATTATTTGTAACAAAAGTATAAACATTCATTCTTACATTTACAATTTGACCATGAATAGATAATGGAGAAAATTATCCCTGAATGATTAGACTTGTAGTCCCTTTGACTTTTTGGTAGTTATTGGCTGCATTGAAACTGTTAATGCTATGGTACAGACCACTGTCTGTTAGGTCTCATCCAGCTAAACACCATAAAACTTATCTGATGCTCACAATGACAGTACTACAACCAGGATAGGGAGATAATAGCCAGGGTTCTAGCTTCTGATTATTATTATTTCTTGCTGGAAGTGCACGTGTGGGTGTCAGATGAGTACATGATCAACTATGGTGCCCATATCATCAGATAACCTGTCTGTACTCATTGTCTGGGCTCACACATGATAATAGCGCAAGGTGCTGGAGAGCACACTGTGCCCCTGAAACATAAATGGAGGCGATCAGAGGGGAGGCAACACTAGTGATAAATTTAAAAAGATTCACTGGGAAGCCAGGCAGCTTGTTTAAATACTGGAGTGCAATATTATTTTTAAATGGTTTTTTACTAAACCTGGCATTGGAATGTTAGCTCTGGCCCCTATTTACACATCTCAATCTGAATACCACAATATTCATCTTCAATATCACAACTGGACCAACGGAGAAGAAAAACAGCTCAGATTTTGGGTCAACGAGTGAAATCTCAGCTCATTCAAAGTCACGGGCCAGGATTTTCCATTCCCAGCCTACGTCCCATGGCAGGGTCGGGAAGGGGGTGCGTTTCCTGCCACTGAGCCCGGTGAGTATTCATGTTGAATTGTGCGATGCTGGGCTTATTAATTATGCAGTCAGGGTTTTCCCGACGTATTGTGTGGCAGGGCAGGCTGGGTGACGCGTGCCCCACCATCATGTCCAGGTGCCAAAACATCAATTTCTCTGTTGCGAACACACCGCTGAAGGAGGAGATGACCTGCCAATCACAGGGAACTCCAGCCTGCAGAATCAGCGATGCTTCCCTCGAAGTGCTGCTCAATGCAGTGGAGGCCAGGCGGGGCGTCCTGTACCCAGAGGATGGAAGGAGGAGGCCAAGCCATCAGACCAACCCTGCATGGGAGAAGTTTCCAGGGTGGTCAGTGCCCAGGGGCTCCACCACTGTAACGCCAGAAATGGATAAATGACCTCATCCATGCTGCCAGGGGAAATGAACCCTCAGGCAGAACATCAGCTAGGGGAAGGTGGTGGTGTAGTGGTTTTGTCACTGGACTGATAATCCAGAGGCCCAGGATAATGTTCTGGGGACCACCTGCAGCTCGAAGATCCACATGAATGATGCTCCACCCACCCACTGCTGCACCTGGTGTTCCAGGGTCCACAGTCACTGGAGGCCTCCCTCTTATGATCTCCACAAGCTGCCCCAGGCCTTCCTCCAGAGGAGTCCTGAAATGCCCACCCACGTTGGTCCAGACGTGTTCTGGACCACCATAATATTCTGCTGGCGGCGCAGATAATTGGACAGTTGGAGGGCGGGGGGGGGTGCATGGCAGCAAGGTGTCGGGGGTGGGGGGGGTGAATTCTAGTTGGGGCTTTAGGATGCAAAATGGTTTTATGCTGGTGATGCGCCATGTCAGACAGGAGCACACGTTCCCGCTGCATTGTCTCCCCCCACCCGTCTGCCATTACACCCGCTGCCGTAAGGACTGGAAAATCCCAGCCACGGAGATATACCAGAGCACACAGATCCAAGATAAGTGGACAACAAATTAAAAAGCCAGGAGAGAGATTTGAAGAATATTTTTACTCAAGTTATGATGATCTGGAAGGCACTGCCTGAAAAAAGTGGCAGAAGCAAATTCACTTGTAGGAACAACAGAAATATAGGATCAGGAGTCATCCATTTAATCAGATTATGGCTGATCTGCAACCTAAGCATAAAGTTTCTATTACAAAGGGAAGTGAATATCTAGCTAAAAATGGGGGAGCGGGGAGGGGGCGAGTACAAGACTATGGGGAAAAAGGAGTGGAACTAATTTGATAGCTCTTTCGAAGAGACAGCGCAACCCCAATGGGCCGAACTGCCTTCTTATGCATTGTATGAAACTGAAATTACCCCACAGCATATCAGTAAATAACAGATTTTTTAAAAATGAAGGGACTTGCAATATTGCTGTTTGTGTGACAAATTGTCAGGCCCAGTGAGAAAAATATATGATAATGGGCACTGCAGGGTCTACTATGTAAAAGAATAGATATTTTTATATTTTAAACATCTACTTGAACAAAAAAAGAAATGTAAAAGATAGAAGACCCACCTTATGTTGATGCACAACACAGCTGGACAATATGACAGTTGTGCCCAGTACAGTAGCAGTTGGAGATCAGGGCCTCAGGTGTGTGAACCCTCACTGTTCAAGAACATTTTTCTCAGGCAAATAGTCTTTAAAATAGACAAAACTTTTCAAATGAAGGGCCTATGGGAGAAATGTTTATGTGTAGGAGGGGCCACCAGTGCATAGCATATAACCATAGACAGGAGTGGGAATGTTTCCAATTTTCTGATATCATAGAATCATAGAACATTTACGGCACAGAAAGAGGCCACTTGACCCATCGTGTCTGCGCTGGCCAAAAAACGAGCCACCCAGCCTAATCCCACTTTCCAGCATTTGGGCCTAGAGGTTACAGCACTTCAGGTGCATATCCAGACACCTTTTAAATGAGTTGAGGGTTTCCGCCTCTATTACCCTTTCAGGCAGCGAGCTCTAGGCTCCAACAACCCTCTGGGTGAAAAACAAAATTCCTCATCTCCCGGCTAATCTTACTTTAAATCCATGCCTCCTATATACTCCGCAGTGGGCAAAGCTGCCCACCATCAAGATGTACCCAGGAAAATATCTACCCCCTCTTCCTCCTCCCGACTCCTCGAGCATCATCATGCTTACTTTGCTAAGGATTAGGTTTCATTTGAAACAAAATAGAAGCTTATAATTATTTATCCAGCAATCCCAAGGGCTTCCCCTTCTCTAAGCCACACAGGGCGAGAACGCCTCAGGTTTAATCCTGCTCCACGCTGTGATAGTTGTTTACATCAAAAGCATTGGCCATAGGATCCCTGAGATGGGGAAAGGAATGATTAGCTAGATTCCTGCTCCTGACTGCTCTACAGTATAATTCAGTAGCAGTGTGCGCGTGTGTGTGTGTGTATGGACACCAGGTGACAACAGAGTGGGCTCAGCTGTGATGAAAATTGGAAAGAAAAAAAAAAGATTGTTTCTAGGTATCTTATGATCTGTAGTGTTTCTGTCAGAAATTTTAGGGAGAGTGACTGAAGCATATTGTGGAGCTTGCAGTGGTTGAAAGTAGTCCCTTAAACATAACTGGAATTATTACATTGCTCTGGATACCACAACCATTATATAAATTCCACAGTAGTCATCTACAGCTCCAAGTTATTTCATCTGGAGACACTGAAGAGAAACCAATTTCCGATAACTTAAAACTGAAACTGTCAGGGCATTTCTGGGATTTACACTGCCTCGGTGTTGGGTTTAAACTGTGGCCAGTTTGGTGCTCGCTCAACATTTACTCACTGCAGCAAAACAGAGCGAGAGAGACAGAGAGCGAGAAAAACTCCTGGACCTCATTTAAAGTTGCTGGGCACTTCTGACCCATTCCAGTGGGTGGGGTGGGGTGGGGCGGGGGAGCAGTTGTAATTCACACGGTTCAGAAGCTGTTTACTGACACCAGGTGAGTGGTGGGATTGGCTTTCAGACCATTCCCCAGACAGATAGATCATTGCAAGGGTAGCCCAAGATTTGCTGGGAGACACAGGAGATGCACTCCTGATACTCTTGCACTCGAGGAAAATGAAGCAGAATCTTCTAATGGCCCACCCGCCCGATTTCTGTCCGGTTGTTAAAATCACTGCCTTAAACTTTAGCTCCATTGTTAACTGGCAATTTATAACATTCAGACCCATGGAGGAAATGAGTCCTCAGCAGCTCATACAATCTTGGAAGAAATAAGACAATTCTGGCATTTACTCTTAAATGGAGCACCTGCAAATTACCTGTTTGGATGATAAAATGTGAGAGTTCAATTGCATGGTTTAATAGTTATTCCAAAGAGCACCCTTTTTGTTTTCTGGTAACCAAAATAACATGGCTCTCAATAAGGAAAAACCTTTAAAGACAGATGGAGCTGGAGTTTTTTAAAAAAAAAGTGGGGTTAAGGGGCTATACCTTTCCTGCAGCAAGGATTTCTCTGCAGATAGGAAGGCGACTTCATCCTTTAGTTGTCTGATCTGCCGCTCATAGTCATCCAGTACATCCACCTTTTGTTTATAAAATCTCACTTGCTCTCGAACTGCTCTCAGTCTAGAGAATACAGGGTGTAGCTTATTCCACAATGCAAAGAAAGCCATAGGAAAAATTATCAGATTTCATGGCTACGTTTACATATAACAGGGCCAATTTTCCTAACGCTCATGTGCAATCATTTAGGAGGTTTCAGAGAATGGCAAAAAGGGGTCGAGATTTTAAAAGCAAAATACTGCATATGATGGAAATCTGAAAGAAAAATAGATCTGTAATCCTAGGCCACCACACGCACTTCCTCATATAGGAAGCCACTAAATTGAATACAAATGATACAGAAGCGATACCATGATGCCTCCCACATCACAGGCAGGCCTTTCCAGCCCCGCCGCAGGGGGTTCCCCCACAGACTTTGGCGGGACCAGAAGATCCCACCGGTGGGCAGGGCTGGAAAATCCCAGCCCACTTTCCTGAAATTCTGTGAATAGGCTCCTATTGAGAAGGCCACCAAAGCAAACTGGCCATTAGAACCAGCAGAGCTACCCCTTCAGCACACAGGATCTGCCAGCAATTTCCTTCCAAGACAGGCAAGATTTTTCTTTGAATTAATACTTTTTAAATGCATCAAGCCTGCAAAACACAGGCCATTTGGCTGCCGTTTATAACGGCAGTAATGTCTACCCCACCATCGCATAAATCAAGAGGCAAACTCTTAAAACAAATTGAAAGGTTTTGTATAAAAATTGAGAGTTTCTATTTTTTCCAAAAGATAAACCAATAGAAGAATGATAGCTGATTTATAAATCTCAGCAGTGGTTTATTCAATCTAACAGGTCAGAGCTCTTTACAAAAACCAGGAGCGGGATTTTCCGGTCCCAGACTTCTGGCTGCCTCCAAATTTTCTGGTCCGGCCCACAAGGCTTATGTTACCGAATCTGAAAAAGTTTTATAAAATACTTTTTTTAAAAACCTCCCGCTATCCCCGCGTGTGCTAAAGAAGGATCTGCCCTCCCACCACAGTCACTATTTGCTGAAACAGCTTCTTCCTTCTCAGATGTAACCTTAACCATGTGACCCATTAATAAAATAAAAATACATGTATCTACTGTAGTGTAACTATTACCATCAAATTGGAATTATTCAAAATATGATGGTGGCAGTTAAGTTAATACAAACATATGAATAATAATCCTCTGGTCCATCCAACCTGCCCCACACAATTCCAATGTCTTGTGTATCGTTGGCCAGAATTTTACGGTTGGTGTGTGGGCTCAGCGGGAGTGGGGGCAGTCGGGAAGCCGACTGCCGCCCGCAATCGGCTCCGCACCGCCATTTTACGTGGGTGGGTCAATTAGGGCCCACCCAGTGTAAGATGCAACAGCAGCAACAGGGAGAAGGGGTGAGCGGGGGCTCAATGTCCACCGGGTCCAATGGCAACCCGACGGCCGATTCGAAAGCGGCCGCGGCAGCCACGTGAAGGCTGCCAGTGAAGCAGACCTACCTCGTCTTGGAGCTTGTAAGTGCTGAACACGACAGGTGGGAGGGGCAATGACCCTGTGTTTTTCTGATGAGTGTCTCGCTGCTCGCCTGGAGGAGGTGGCAGCACACAGAGAGAGCTTGTCCCGAGGGACGGGAGGAGGCCCCCCCCCACCCTCACCAAACATGCCCAGGAGGAGGTGGCATCCAGGGTGAGCCCCCACGATGTGGTGAGGCGCACATGGGTGCAGTGCCGTAAGTGGTTCAATGATCTCCTGCGATCAGGAAGGGTGAGTACCGTGTTGGCATGGGTCACTTAGCACAGGAGGGGCAGCCCCCCACCCCCACCCCCACCCCCACCCCCAAAGCTCAAGAGTTCTTAGTGGCAAATGTCAATGAGGCAGCATCTGGGCGAGGGGGTGAGCCCTGGCTGCTTGGAATGAGTGTCTTGCAGCTCCAGGGTCACGAATCGGTTGAGCCCTGTGAGGTTTTCCTCAGGTGGGGTTGGCCAGGCTGCAATGGCGCTGCAGGCACAGGGTGGACTAATCAATGCTCCTCTGTTCTTTCAGGAGAAGACATCCCATAACAATGCCGAGAGGTTGCGGACTGGCAGAGGGCCACCCCACCTTCTAATCTTAACTCGATATGAGCAGGAGGCCCTGGAGCTGGAGAGGCACCATGAGCCTAGGTCAACCGGCCGTGGTGAGGTTGGGGTGCCACAGGGAGGTAAGAGTGCAGTGCACTTGGGTCAGAATGTCTGTAATAGCAGCCATTCCACTGTAGTCTCTATATTGATGTTAGCCTCGAATAGGGAATCCCCATTGATAATGGAAAGACGAGGGCTCCCTGATCCGGGTGCCAGGCATGCACAGTGAGAGTGTAATGACTTCAACTAATGACATGTCCTTGTTCTTCCTTTCAGGCTCACCAGCAGCCCATCGGGGTGAGGAGCCTGAATGCCCACCACTGACCCCAGAGAACAGCAACCATCACAACACACCTGCGTCACACCCTCTCAGCCAAGCAGACACCAGCGCAGATACCAGCACCTCAGTGGGCATTAGATCGGCGGATAGTATCTTGGTGCACATCGAGGTGCAGGTGGAGGCAGAGAGTTCCCATGGCGCCAGCAGCCGGAGGACTGCTGTGGACCAGGAACATGCCCAGTTGGTGGCTGATGATGGGCCTCTGGAGTCATCCCTGATGCAGCAGATGCTGGAAGTCCAGCAGGGTGTGTGGGAGGATCTGGCAGAGATACATGAGGGAATGCATGCCATGGTCTCCGTTGTGGAGGAATCCTTGCAGAGCATGAGCAACGCAATGACCCTCATGGCCGAGCGCAATGCTTCCTCCATGGAGAGGGTGGCGACTCTCATGGAGAGGCTCCTCCAGGTGCTGAATCAGAGGTTCCTGGGGATGCGATCGGACCAGCAAGCCGTCACACCGGCAATTACTGGTGGTCACAGTCAGTGTGGGAGATGGTCTGGGCACCCAGTATCCTGGCTAAGTGCCCGTCCATCAATGGTGAGCAGGGAGGTCCAAAGCAACCTGACATTGGCACAGCAGCTGCCTGTCATCTCTGTGGGCTCCTCTCAGGGTGCTCTAGATGATGGCAGCAGCTCCTCCGCCCCTCTGCCAGTGACCATGGCATCCAATGAGGCTGCCGCGACTGGGGAGATGCCAGCGTGCCACTGGCCGCTCCCTCCCAGATGGGGCCAGCACAGGCTCCATGGGCCAGAGGACGCCCGCCAAGGTCATCAAGGCCAACAGGACAGCAGAGTGAGCAGGCTGTCTCCAATGCCAGTGCCAGCGAAGGGGGGAAGCACCTAGATGTAGCACCCGAAAACTTAAAGCACCTTAAGCACAATACGGGCTTATCACTGGTGATATTTTTCCCCCACACTTTTACGTTAATTATTATTTGGTGTGATGGATAACACCTTTCAATTTAATTTGTATTATGTATGCCAGGCACCACAGCATTAAATGTGTTTCTGTTCAACAAGCCTCTGGGTGCTTCATTAGTTCTGCAGGTGCAGGGTAACCCATGATGTTATGAGTGACTTGTTTGTCATTGAACTTTACTGAAATGGTACATAGCGCATGTTCTTCACCAAGCAAATGTTGCTCTCAGGTAGCAAGTAGGGAGCCTGCAGCCCTGGCATGTGGTGGTGCTTCTTATTTGGTAGGCTAGCTGAAGGAGTGTTGGATCAAAGCCTTCTAGGTGTCCCTGCCTCCCTGGGAGGTTGCCCAGGTCAACGTCTATCCCCTCAGCATTCTCCTGTGCGTGCTCACCCTCGGTCTCACTACTGGACTCATCATCTGCTGCCAGAGCAGCTGCGTCAACATCTTCTTCCTCCACTGCGTCTCCCCTTTCCAGTGCCAGATTCTGAAGAGCGCAGCATGCAACCACTATCAGTGACATATGATCTGGGGAGTATTGCAGTGCTCCCCCTGAACGGTCCAGGCACCAGAAGCGCATTTTGAGAAGACCGATGGTTCTCTCTACCACAACCCTTGTGGAGGCGTGACTCCTATTGTACCGCTGCTCAGTCTCTGTTCTTGGATGGCGGAGAGGCATCATGAGGCATCTTTTGAGGTGATAGTCCCTGTCACCCAGCAGCCATCCATCCAGCCGGGCTGGAGCACTGAAGAGCGTCGGCACCTGAGAGGTGTCTCAGGATGTAGGCGTCGTGGGAGCTGCCTGGGTACCTGGCACAGACTTGTAGAATCAGCATCCTGTGGTCACACACTATCTGCACATTCATGGAGTGGAATCCCTTCCTGTTGATGAAGGAACCGGGCGCACTCACTGGCGCCTTGATGGCCACATGTGTGCAGTCGAGTGCACCCTGGACATGGGGGAAGCCAGCAATTGTCGCAAAGCCTCTGGCTCACTCTGCCTGGCTGGTCTTGTCTGTGCGTTGGTGAATGAAAGTCAATGCACATCTGAACAGAGCGTCTGTCACCAGCTTCACACAACTGTGGACAGCTAAATTGGGAGACTCCACAAAGATCACCCACCGACCCTTGGAAAGAGCCGGAGGCATAGAAGTTGAGGGCCACTGTGACCTTCAGCACCACTGGCATGGGGTGTCCACCCACACAGTCGGAGCTGATCTCAGGGCTGATCATCTGACAAATGGAGGTCACTGTCTCCTTTGAGGGGCGGAGCCTCCTTCGGTATTGCACCTCAGACATATTGAGGTAGCTGCTTCGCCGCCTGTAAACCCTGGCAGCAGGATAGTGGCATCTTCTACAGCCTCTTCCGCCTTGGGCTTCCTGTTGGCCCTGTGCCCCTTGTGCCTGCACCTGTCCTCCCAAAGGTTGCTCCCCTGGAGGGTGAATAGGGACACCTGGCCTCCTCCCCCTTCTGGCCCTCTCTTCATTCTCAGAGGAGGTGCCTCTTGCGGAGACCACAATCCCCATTCCCAGGGTAAGGGAAGGCTGTCTGATACCTAGAAGGACCAAGTGGTATGACTCCTCCAGAGTCCTGAACTGAAGTCTCTTATTTCTGTCAAAGCAGCTCTGAAGTGAAATGAAGATGTCCTGTTCACACAAGCAAGCATTAGCAACTTATAAGCTAAAGTACAAATAACTCGCATTAGCGAGCCCACTCACCCCTCTTATCCCACCCGTGGATGAGGTTTTTGAAAATGTAGCCTACCCACCTGCCCACTGCGCCCATGCGACACCCTGAAAATCGCATGGGCTACGTAAACTCCCAGACAATTGGTGCCTCAAGGGCCTTAGCTAGCCCGTTAATGAATGGCGGACGCGCCTCCTTTCTCATTGCCCGCCCACTATTAATTAACGGGCCAGTTATGGCCTCTATTCTGGCCATTATCTATATGCTCCCCATTGATAAAATGTGAAGATTTCAATTATCTCTTCCAATGATCAATTTTAATCCTTATTTTTGTTTTCAATATCTTGAAATGATTTAATATAACAAATAGTCATGTAGAATAACAGTGAATAATACAGTTGTGCTGCACTTTGGTACCAATAGACAACAATTTGCAATGCTACAGTGTTCTTTATGCAGATAGAACTTGAATGGAATTAGCTGGTACAGCATTACTTCTCTCTCTCCAAAAAAAACCAAAAGATTCTCAGGAGTCAGGGGCCAAGACAAGGTAGAGATAAAGGTCACAAAGATTGCATGTCCCGTATTGAGGTCATTAGACTCTCCAAACATTCCGGAAACTGATAGCAAAAAGCCTTCTAGCACCCTGCATACTGCCTTTAACTAGCAAATGACATTCAGCACGAGGTAAACTAAAAAGTGACACCAAGCTGTGTTGGACACCCCGTCCAACAGGGGCGGGTAGGTGACCATCCTGACATCTTGGGTACCTGTCCTGTATTCATTTATTAGGAAAGGTTCAAACAAGTGAGTGACTACTAGCCCCTGGAAATAAAGTATATTAACAAGTGCTCGGAAAGGCGGAGTCCTTGTAGCAGCCTTGTTCAGATTGAAGATGGATCAGGGAAGATGGAGGAAGATGGAGGGGAGAGCTCCCAAACACTGCTGCTATCACAAGCTGCTGAGATCAGCACACACTGTGCCAACTATCCATTTGTCCTCTGGGATCAGTGAACCATTCTTCACTGTCACCAGTCGTTTACTTTTCTAGTCTATTTAGCTGACACATCATATCTAAACTGTTACTTCTTAATAAATTTATGAACTACCTTAAAATTACTTACAAATACTCGATTCCCTATCTTAGGTATCTGTGGCTCCTGAACCCAAAATTTTAACCTTAAAATGCTTTACACTGAAGAGTGCAAAACAATGGATGGTAAGCAGGAGGGGAAAGTTTAAAAATAAATTTAAAGAATAAGGAACGTTGGGAAATGAAAGGTACAACAGAAGAAAAATGTTTTAGGGGGCTTTTTTTTTAAAAAAGCAGAGGACTGAAGAGAGGGCAGAACGTTCGTGGCTAAACAAGGGGCCTGCATTAGTGAAGAAGTGAAAAATAATAGGAAGCTTGAGGCTTGATTTTCATGCCTCTGTCGATCTCAGAGAGGAGGGTGGTATTTAAAAATGGTGGGTGGGACCCAATTCCAGAATTCCTGCCCCCATTCTCCTCGTGGGATTTTTATGGGCCCCAAGATAATGGTGGGGGTAGTGAAAACATATTCAGCATTCCGCTCTAGCCTATTCCAATGTGGAGATAGGAACTTTAGACCCCGCGCTATATGTGGCAGGCCCATTTTTGTAAGGTCATAAGGAACAGGAGCAGGAGTAGGCCATTCCGCCCATTGAGCCTGTTCAGGCATTCAATAAAATCATGGCTGACCGGACTGTGACCTCAACTCCACTA